>NC_043701.1:26333983-26438046 GCF_006229205.1 Suricata suricatta
AAGCTTTTTATCTTGATGAAGTCCCAAGAGTTCAGTTTTGCTTTCATTTCCCTTGCCTTTGGGGATGTGTCGAGTAGGAGATTGCTGTGGTGGAGGTCTAGGAGGTTTTTTCCTACTTTCTCTTCGAGGGTTTTGATGGTTTTCTGTCTCACATTCAGGTCCTAAAACATATTTAAACTTGTGTGATGCAAATAAAGTATAGTCAAGTCCATGTTTATAGGGGCTCATATATATATATACATATATATATATTAGAGAAAAGGGGTTAAAAATTAATAATTTAAAATTCCATCTCAACAAACTACAAAAGAGAAATATATCAATTCTATAAAAAAGAAAGAAAAAGAAAAAAAAAAGAAAGGTAAGAGCAGAAACCAGTGGAATAGAATGAGAATAGCAACTAAGTTAAAAAAATTTTTAGAATAATAAAATTGATAAGATTCTGGCAGAATGCTTAACAAAAATAGGGGGAAAATTGCCTTACCAGAAACTTGAAATCCATTATTAAAAACCTTCCCACAAAGAAAGTACTTTACCAGAGAATTATTCCAAATATTTAAGGAAAAATTAACATCTAGTTAATGCAATTTCTCCCAGATAATGAAAACAGAAGAAACATCTACCAGCTTTCTTTTCTTTCTTCTCTCTTTTCCTTTCTCTTTATTTATTTATTTATTTATTTATTTATTTTTTGATATTCTCCTCTCTAACTAGTTTGCTAAGAGTCTTATCAGGAATGGATATTTACAAGGGAACATCTTTAATCTGGTAAAGAATATTTACCACACCACTACAGCAAAAATCATACTCAATGGTAAAATAGAACGGGGGTTCTATTCAATGCAAAAAGATAAGAAAAGGAAATAAAATATACCTGACAAAAACCCATATCCAGAACATGTAAAGTTATCTTAAAAATCAATAAGAAAAAGATCATACACTGAAAAACAAATGAGCAAAATGTTGAACAGATTTATAACAAAAAAATCCAAGTAAACATATAAAGACAAGATCAAGTTTATTACTCATTTGAGAAATCCAAATTGAAACTATAACATCGTAATTATACATATATACCAGGAGGCTAAAATATAAATGAGAGAAAATGCTTAGTGTTGGTGATAGTGTAGATCAACTGGAATCCTCATATGATGTGGTTGGAAGAATAAATTGGTCCACTCACTTTGGAAATCTGTTTGGCAGTACTTCCTAAAGCTGAACATAGGTGAACCCTTTGACCCAGCAATTCTGTGTATGTTCATTTAAATATATGTGCTAAAATGTCCATAACTGTACTATTCATTAACTAAGGTTTGAAAACTAAAATGCTTTCCAATAGTGGAGATTAATATTAGTATGAACCTTGTGCAAATTATTGGTTTTATATGTCACATAGTTCAAATATCAGTAACAGTATATTTTTTCAACCTATCTGTTGTGATACATCAACACAGTGAATACTATATAGCAATGAGAATAAAGATTCATAACCACATGGAAAAACATAGAGGAAACATATAAACATGAGGTTTAGCCAAAAAAAAAAATGCCAGACATGAAAGTATATATCGAATGATCCCGTTTAAACAAAATTGTTTTTAGTTCAAAACGAAAGTACACTGTTAGAATAAAGATTGTAACTATGTTATTCTTGCTGATAGAGAGTAATGGAGAGAGATATGAGTGAGACTTTTCAAGTTATAGGGCTCTGGTACTGTGTTGGTTCTTGAGCAGAATGCTGTTTGCACAGATATGATCAGTTGGTAAAAACTTACTGAGTGATATAATTATGATTATATATTTTACTTCAATAGAATTTTTAAAATAAAATCAAGAAGCAGATGCAGGAAAATATGAAAATTATTATTAATGTAGTGTTCTGTATATAATGGCACTAGAAAATTATGCCATGAATGTACTATGGCTTTCAACCTCACAATAACTATATGAGGTAGGTATTATTATTATTACCTGTCCACCTTTTATAGATGTGGAAATTGAAGGTCAGAGAAGGTGCATATGAAGCCTCAGGTCTTGAAAATGGTCACATGATCCCTTCGAGCCCTATTGCCTCATGAGATGTGGCAGGACAATTCTGACCCCCGACCAAGCTCAGCATAGACTCAAGCTGGGACCCTGATACCCATGGCTCTACAGATTGATATCTGCTTCCAGTTCAGACCACAGACTCCTGGAGGCTGTCAGAGTGGGGGAAAGTGCTACTGAGCAGGATAGAAATCAGCCAACACATCTCCCAGTGGGGGAATGTGCTCTGTTTCTGTAAGATACTCAACAAGCAAAAGATGAAGGTTGAACAGAGGAGAAAGATATATAGGCAGAAAGAAGAGGAAGAGGAAAAGTGTGGTGCTTGGGAAGCAGAACCTGTTTCCTGGGGAGTCAAGAATATGGCTGAAGTCAGGTTGGTGGGGTATTCTGGCTAGAGAGTTGGGGAGTGTGAAATTAGAGTGAGGCTTGAGTGCTACTATGAAGGGTGAGTTTGAGGGGGAGAGGAGTCTATACTCCTAATGTCTTGCTCAGATTGCTCAGGAAGTACAGTATTGGATCCCAAACGCTAGTAGAAATTGCCTGTATTGAGTTTTGGCTGTTTGAGCCATCAGGGGAGCAGGTGCTCAGTGTATCAGAATCATGAGTGAATCCATCAGAAATGCCAGGTTGAGCCACTGGGAGGGTTTTGTCTTCATTTGAAGCTTCTTTCTCTGCATATCTTAGCAGACTGGAAGAGTGTGTCAGTCCATTGGTGGCAGGTGACAGAAAATCCAGCTCATAATCCTGCATAAGGGGGTGTTTATGATCTTGGAGGGTTGACTATGCAGGCATAGAATTGGCTTCAGGCCTGTCTCAAATAAAGTGAGTCATGTCTCTCTCAGTCTCCCTGCTTAAAAAAAGTCACGCCAACCACTGAAAGGTATTGATCCTGTCTATCATAAACACCCAATGGGGTTAAGTTTTTTCAAAACTTTTTCAAAAGATTTTTAATGTTTCATTTCCACTAAGCCAGACTAATCTTTCAAGGTCTATTTTTGAAATCTGTGAAATGTTTTGCCCAAGAGACACAAAATGGACTCTAGTATCTGATTAGTTCAATTGCTGAGTGAACTTGTCTAGAAGACAGACGGGGAGAAGTGACCTCTCCAAGTCTGGTTCTATAAGTTAAGAGGCTCTAAACCATTGGCCCAGGATGTGATGTTCTCTCCTGTTCCAAGACACACTCCATTGTTTGTCCACAGGGACCTGGAGAGTGATGCTATCAAAGAGCCCCCAGGGAACACTGGTTCCGGAAACTTTGGTACAGTCAGCTTTGTTCTAACACTTGCTTTGAAAACACAAGTGTATTCCAGTGTTATTGATATATTGGGGACCAATTTGAACATAATGCAAATTTCAAATTTTATCTTGGCTTTTGTGCAATTTCGTCTGGGTTACACATTAGGTACGAGCAGAAAACTACATGCATCTGAAGTAAGCGTGTACAAATACATATGCACACATATCATTTCTCAGTTCTCTTTGTGCTATGAGACACAGCCATCCACATCTGCTACTACATTTCCTTTCCAAGTTCAGATAATACTCTTTATACCACTTCATAAAAATTTACAAGCTGGGAACCCTCCAGTTTCCACAAGCAAACTTCAGATAACTTTCAAAGTAACGTGTCATATCTATTACGATACTTATGAATTTCCTAATCATTTAATATATGTAAAAAGCTCTTCTTTTGCAAGACTCCTGTTTTTTCATATATGTGTCACTGGTAAAGTTGGTGAATGTTGGGCTCTTAAATCACTACCCCCCCCATAAGCCCTGTGGTTTTTATTGTGAGGTTTTTGCATAATGTAAGAATTCTCAGGAATGTATATATGTACTATAGCAAAACTGCACATAAAATTCACTAAAAATCAATCAGAGCTTTTGTGTGAAAAGTGTATCTTAAGACAATTGAAATAAAGTTGGCTTTGTTTCATATTAGAAATAAAATAAGAATCTGGAAGTTACTAGGTGTGATTCTGGGCTCATATTCACATGTACTTAGGAATTTTATTTTACCTCTGAATTTTTTACCATGTGTAACACTGCTCTCTGCATAAAACATTTTAAAGCCTAAAACAATTATTGACTTTCTATGTGTCTTTCCAGTAGACATAGTAATTGTAAATATAGAATGGTGTTAAAATGCATTGAACTTAAATTAGTCAAGACACATCACTTCTAACAGATCTTCCCCCTTCCCTTTGGTGATGACACAGAATTGCAGGCTGTACTGAAGTGTGTTAACATGGATGTTAGTAAGAGGGATTTCGAACTGTCTGCAGTAATAAAAATAAAGAATACACTCTCCTAGGAGCAAAATGGTAGTTTTAAGGCAGTGGTGCAAAACGTGACTGCTTTGGGATGGGTAGATATAAGTTTTTAATTAGGCATTTGAAAAATACTCATTCTGAAGAATGAGTTCTCTAAGATACAAGCTCTTTTATGTCATCTGATGGGAATATGATGATGAAGAACAGCATGTTTTAGAACAGACTTTATAACATTGATTGCCACAGAAGGCTTGTCTTGCAAAAAACATAGTGTCTATACCCCAACTTCCTTAGTGTTACACGAATGACAGTAATAATTGGATACAGAGTTAAAAAGGAGCTTAAGGAGCCCTAGTGTCTTATGCATCTAATTACTGAGATGTCACCAGAAATCTGAGCGTGTAGGAAAGAGGGAGGTGGGGAGCACTGATGAGATGGCAGCACCCCAAGCAAAGAATAAGATTGTCTCTTTATGTATGGATCACTGTCCTTTGTGTCATAGAGAATCTGCGATGCACAGTAACCCTTTGCCAGGTTGATCCAAGAGGCAAAGTGAGGCTGCTATCTCACTCGATGCTTGAGGTGAATAAGACAAATTATTTTTACCTTGTTCTGTTTTGGTTCAGGTTTTAGAATTCATGAAAACATATTTTAAATTTCAAACCATTTGATTTAACTTGCTGAAATTTCTACCTGCTCTTTCTGGATACAAATAGGAATGGTAGGACCAAGTTTTATCTTCTGACCCGTCTGGCCAACACAAGAGTCACACAACTGTGGCACGCACAGCCAGCTTCACTCCTCGCGGCATGGATGTTCTAGTACTCCTAAGAATCCCTTAGAGGCTCTCAGACCCACCTTTGTGAACCGTTGGCAGCCTGGCTTTGGTTTCCAGGGGAAAAGAGTCAATTAAATGGACTTTGAAAAAAATGAACCCTGTATTAAAGAGACCCAGAAATGCCGGAGAATGCTTTGGTAAATCTCTGCGGGGATCAAAGAATAGGGTTCTACAGAGTCTCCTCCCGCTGCACTGTGCTGCTTTGAATTGGCTGCTGAGGTATGCTAGCAGCGAGGCAGGTCTGATTTTCGTCTGTGCCCCTGGCGAACCTTAAAAGGTTGGAAGTTGAAAAGGTTGGAAGAGAGATTAATATGGGGAGACATAAGGAGGGTTTTCAAATTACCTCTTTACTAATACATCATTCATACATTATCAACTCTTCTGTGTGCTGAGAACTGGGATAAGCTTGGGGGAACAAAGGCAAGAATGATGTCGATCTTGTTCTAGTAGAGGATGACAGGCAGGAAAGCATCATCATGTTATGGGGACTCTGAAGAAGTCACTGGTGGAGAGAGTAGTCAAGTTTACCTAGAACATGGGTCATTAAACTTTTTTGTTCTATGAATACATTTGTCTATGAGCGAGATTTAATTCCTCATGCTTCTGATCTCAAGCAAATGCCCAACACAATATATATTGAATGTGACAGTATTTATACCCCTAAGTTAAATTACACAGATACAGTTACTGCTCGTCCGTGAATATATGAAAAAGGAAATTAATGTATAATTAAAGTTCTAAGTTTCTTTGAAAACACTAAGGAAAAAGGGAAAAATCCCAGAACACCAGTTATTGCCTTAGCTTTGCAACTAACTAGTTGTGTGATCAAGCCAAATCACTTAATTTTGGCCTCAGTTTCCTTACACATAAAATGAGAAATTCCCCCATTCTAGATTGTAATGACTACTGAAAAACCTCAAAGACTGAAAATAGAAAAGAAAATCAATAGTGTAAATTCTTAATAGTATTCTTCTGTGTATAAACAGACTAAAGAGCAACTGAATGATTTTGGACCTCCATTGAAATTCAAACCAAATTGGAAGCCAGACGGTTGTTACCCATAATCCCCACATGAGATGAATCCCAGGGAACCCATCTGCTTGAATTCCCCATTTCCACATGGAAGTTAGGATATCCAGCTATTCATAATCTGGTGAGTCACTTCATCTTTTTTCTTTTCTCATGTGTGACAAAGAAAATTTCTGCTGAGGAATATAAGGAATCTCAATTCTGACTGGTGTCCATGGAGAATATATTAAATGGTCCTTATCATGAATATCTGTAGAAAACTCATAAGGGTAGAAGGTAATATTGTGCATTTTATAAGCTAAATTCTATTCTCGACTATAGCTACTCAGGAATTCTAAGCCTGATTGTTAAAATCAACTTCCCATTTCTAGTTTCCTCCCCTGTCTGATCCATTTATAATGAACTATGAGATTAATCTTTCAAAGCAGCACTGTCCAATAGAATGAACCATAATAATGGAAATGTTTTATATCTTTCCTGTCCAATACAGAAGTTACTAGGTATCGAGCGTTGTTGAGCATTTGAAATATGGCTAATGCAATTGAGAGCTGAAGTTTTCATTTTATTTAATTTTGATTAACTTAAATTTAAACTTAGGTAACTACATATGCTGCTGGCTTCAGCACTGAACATTACAATTCTCAAGCACAGCCTTGACCATGTCCCCTCTCTGCTCAAAACATTTAAATAGTTTTGCTCTACATAAAACGTACCATTAAAATACCTTAAACTGGTATTCAAGAAATTCCATGAGCTGTTCTCAAACCTCACCTTTCAAACAAAATCAGTATCTCATTCAAAGGGAAATATTTCTGTTCTCAAATTTGTCTCCTATTGAGACGCCTGAGTGGCTCAGTCGGGTGAGCGTCCGACTTCCACTCAGGTAATGATCTCATGGTTCATGGGTTCGAGCCCCGCAATGGGCTCTGTGCTGACAACTTGGAGCCTGGAGCCTGCTTCTGATTCATTCTCTCTCTCTCTCTCAAAAATAAATAAACATTAAAAAAAGAATTTAGAAAGAAAAAATATCTCCTATTTCTAGCAGCCTCATTTTTTCCTTGTAGTTTTTTGAATGACATTTTGTTAATTTATTTAATTATACCTGATATAGAAATATCCTAACTCAAATTTTCCTGCTTCTATAAGGTCTTATCTCATTTATAGAAGTTGATGACTTGTGTTCATGAAATCCCATAACCCTTTCTTATGATACTTAGTACATTGTACTGTACATCTTCATTGTTTATATACATATGTTAAGTTCTCTACCTGATTGCAATCTTTCTGAGACTGTCGTCCATGTCTAATTTAACTTGCTATACTTCCTGGCTCTTCTCACAAAGAAAGAAATATAAACTAATCATGAAGCAGAGATCAGTAGCATTGTATTGAAACCCTAGTCACTTGAATCACTACCTGTGTAATTGATTCATACAGTGCCAAGCACATAGCAAGTGCTCAGCAAATGCTAGCTAATTTGTAAGTGCTAACGATACAAGTTTAGGATTTTCATCGGCAGACTGTTGTAATTACTTTTGATACACAGTCAGAAGGCCATATTGTTTTATCAAAAGAAGATCAGCAAATATTCTCCGAGACTGTTATAGAAAGAAACTTGTTCTTCCTCACTGCAGGAATTCTTGATCTATATTCACTCCTCTCTCTCCATCAATGAAAAATGGAGTTTGGGGCAGAATGTCAAAAAAGAAGCCTTGAAAATTAGTCCCAGGCAGGACCAACAGCAGGTGTTCATGAAAGCTCTTCCTTGGTAAAGACAGTCCCCCATCCGCCAAGCCTGTGGCTTCCTGCCCTCCTGCCATCTTCCTTGTTCCCATGCCAGAACCCGCAGTTGGCAGCACCAAGCTTGAATGGCTTGTTTTCTTTGGTCCTGGGCTTGAATGGAATTATAAAAATATGAAGGTGAAAATATAAGAGCAAAGATTGAAAGGAAGCTTCCCTTTGCACATTTGAGAGAATTCTTTGTCCTCCGCTTTTGGGTACTAATCTTCAGGTTGATTATTTAGGCTGGTTTTTTAACCCCAATGATTGAAATCAAATACTTTCCAAACTATAGCGTAGAGAATTTTAAAGATTCTGCTCAAAGATATAAAATTCTTCTAAAATATTGGTGATTGTGTAAATTGCCAAATTCCTGACTTTAAAATATTTATAAGAAAATGGCATTATTTTTATTTGCAAAACTCATGTGAACTAACTTCTAACTCACTTTAAGCTAATGACAGTGGTTGATCTTTAATGAACTAACGTATAAATCATCTGGGCTGGAATTCTAGCTTGCTCTTACTTACTATATAAATAATTTTCTTATTGGTAAGAGTTAGCTCCTTCTAGGTTTGAATGCGGGCTGGTTCACTTAAAAACTTTATAATCTCTCACAAGTTACTTCTCTGAGCCTAAGTTCCCTCATTTGTGAAATATGCTACAAAATAATGATAATTCTTACTTCATAATAACATTGTTAAATTTGAATTGAATGATATAAAAAAGCATTTTGCATAGTACCTGGCACATAAAAGACAATGTATTTAACTACCTTTTCTGTGTGGTTTGTACTAAAATAAATGCTCTAAATTATTAAGGAACACTTCCTTTTCTTACTGGGCTGTTTATAACCCCTCCATATAACCTTGACTATACTATTAGTTAATCTTTTATTTGGAAATAATTTCTAGCTTACTGAGAAGTTGCAATATTAATGTGCTCTCTCCCTGTAATACGCATCTATATGTGTATTATGTATATGTATGTGCATACGGTGTTATACTGAATAATTAGAGTAGATATTTCAGTGTATATTTTCAAAGAACAAGGACATTCTCTAAGATAACTACAGAGCAGTTATTAACCTCTGAAAATTTGACACTGATACATTTACATAATCTACAATCCATACTCCAGTTTTGTCAACTGATCTAATTATATCTCTATAGCACTTTTTCCTGTTTGGTACAGGATCTCATCCAAGCTCATGTACTGCATTTAGTTGTCATGTCTCATTAGTCCCTTTTAATCTGAAAACCTTCTTCAGCCTTTTGTCATTCTTTGTAACATAAGGTAGGTGAAAACCTTCTTACAATGATTTGAACCTAAAATTGAACTCTGTGGGAGGCAGGTTTCTGGATGGTTCTCAATAATTCCTAGTATCTGTGCCCTGTTGTGGCACAAACATGGACTTTGTGACTTGCTTTTGACAAACAGAATATGACTAAAGTGATGAGCTGTCACTCCCAAGATTAGATTACAAAAAGATTAAGCTACTTACCTCACACCTTTGCAAACAAACATCCAACTGGCCTCATCAATTTGGCAATTCTCAGTATAAAGACATTTGAGATTTGATTTTGTCCTAAAATATCAAAGGCCCAAATAGCAGTAGAACATTTTCTGAAAATTTCCAAAACCTTTATATCAACTTATCTTATTTTTGGAATAACACTAGGTCTTTTCTGCTTTACCATTTCTGCTTTTCTCTGAGAATGTGGCCCATTCTCATCTCAGCTCTTGACTATTAAATAGCAAAGTTTTAATAAGTCTGGTATTTTATAATGAAACTTTGATAGTGTGTTCATATATACATATGTCTTATAGTAACATAGGTATGTCATATATATATATACACACACACATATATATAACCTGTAATATTTATATTAAAATTTCTAAAGCCTACAGATAAGTTTATGATTTACATAAATATATATATACACATACATATATTTATTTATATATATACATATATTTGAAGCCTATATCAGTCAAGGCTATATTACTAGTCCAAGTATCTCACCTAATAATCTACTCCTACGCTTTTGAATGATTATTTCATTTTCAATGAGGATTTTTACCAAACTGAAACTCGTGATTATAAAGTAGTCCTTCCCCTTTACAAGGTATTTGTCAATGGTACAAAAGTTTTTTTCAGAAGCTGGAATTCATCTATCTCCCTATATCTAGTCGATTCTCAATTCTGGTTAATATGCTATCAAGATTCTTTTTCTTTTTTCAAAATTCTTTTTGAAATGTCTCTGTAATGATCCTTTTCTCTATCTTTTTGCTGGGCTCCCAGGCTTGGCTTTTACAACCACATGTTCAGCTGCCTGCAATAATAGAGAAAGTTTTTCCTATTCTTGTTATTTATTACCAGTGAAGACATGTGACTTTCTGTTATAAACATGGCACTTTAAAACTTTGTAAAAACTCCATACTTCCAGATATTCCATAATCTGTTTATCCAACACACTACCTGAATATTAAAAATAGAACACTTCAGGACATCTGGAATGGAGTTTCCCCCTCAGAAAGTGATGGGAGGGCTCAGGACAGTAGCTCGTAAACTTTAGTTTTGGGGCCCTGTTACTGTCTTACAAATTATGGAGTAGCTCATAGAGCTTCTGTTTAGGTTTGTTATAGCTCTCAATATTTAATGTATTAGAAACTGAGAAGATCTTGAAATCATAATATTAAACTCAATAGACATTAACATACATAGCATACTTTTAATGAAAAGTAGTAACTATATTTTCCAAGAATAAAATTATTGGTGGGAAGAATTGTGTTTTTACTTTTAATTTCACTAATTTATGGCTTATTAGATGTTCATTAGATTCTTATAACCCATTATATTATGCTGTTTTGCTTGAAGTATAAAAAGGAAATCCAGCCATTTGCAGACATGATACTGGAAAGAGGAGTACATTAACTGTCTCTTCAGATAATTCCTCTTTAAAACTATACCAAAACTCAGTAGGTGGTAGTTTCTTACAGGTTGATTGTAATGTGGATTTGAAGCACTACTTTTTAATCAACTTTTTATACTCTGCCAATAAACTTTTCTTACTCTGTTACTTTTAAATCCATTAACTTCTTTTAGACTTCAAATGGATCTTTTACCCATGCATGTGTGATTTTATAGCATCACACATTGGTCATTTGAAAAATATTGGCTCACTGAGTTTTGCAGACTTCCTAAGTATTAACACATTTCATAAACATCAAAAACCACATTTCTTAATATCCCCACTAATCTCCATGGGAAAAAAAATCCAACACTGGGAAGCTGTCAAGCACATAGCGGCAGATAAACATTTTTTTAATTAAATTTTTGCTTGAAAGTTATAATTATATCACTGGCAGCAAATACTGTTGGTTGTTTTCCTTAAAGTGACAGGCTCACTTCATTCATTTTTGAGAAAATGTCTGTCAGATACTTACCTTTTATCCAACCACTTTTATTGAGATACAATTCATATATGATAAAAATTACCAATTTAAAATTCTTAATGATTTTTTGCAACCATTAGTGATTTTTTTTTACAAAAATTTAAGTTTATTTATTTATTTTATTTTTTTAAGTTTATTTATTTTGAGAGAGACAGAGACAGCGCAAGTGGGGAAGGGACAGAGAGAAAGGAGACAGAGGATCCCACATAGGCGCTGTGCAGGCAAAACTGCAATGGCTTGAAACCGTGAGGTGATGACCTGAGCTGAACACTGAGCCAAAACCAGTCAGATGCTTAAAACAACTTAAATTTTAAAATTCAGTGCTTTGCAATACATTCATAGAAGTGAGCAACCACCACGACAGTAAATTTTATAGCGTTTCATCACTCCAGAAAGAAACCTCACAACAATTAGTGGACCCTTCCCATTCCAGCAAAAATTCTAGGTAATCACTAATCTACTTTCTATCTATATGAATGTATCCATTCTGAACATTTAATATAAATGGAATCATATAATACATAGTCTTTTGTGACTGGTTTCTTTCATGGTGTATAATGTTATCAAGATTCATCCATGTTGTAGCATGTATCCAGTATGTCATTTTGGAGACATATTTTAATGTTTATTTTTGTTTCTGAGAGAAAGAGAAAGACAGAGCAGGAGCAGGGGAGGGGCAGAGAGAGAGAGAGAGAGAGAGGGAGAGAGAGAGAGAGCAACACACAGAATCTGAAGCAGGATCCAGGCTCTGAGCTGTCAGCACAGAGCCAGATGTGGGACTCGAACCCTCTGACCATGAGATCATGACCTGAACCCAACTTGGACACTCAACCAACTGAGCCACCCAGGCATCCCTCCAGTATGTTATTTTTTATGGCTAACTAATACTTCCTCGTATTGATATTCCATATTTTATTTATTTATACATCAATTGAAATACATTTGGTTGGTTGTTTCCACTTTAGGCTATTATGAATAATGCTGCTTTGAACATTTTTATACATTTTTGTGTGTGTGGACAGACATTTTGAATTTTCTTGGGTACACAACTAGGAATAGAATGCTGAATTTATACTAAATGAATATTTAAAATATGAGGAACTGCCTAGGTTTGTCCCACAGTGTCTGTGCCATTTTACATTCCACTCTGAAAAACAGTGTGAGAAGGTTCAATGTCTCTATTTCCTTGCCAACAGTTGTTAATGCCTATCTTTTATTTTAGCTGTTCTAGTATGTATGAAATGAGATCTCATTGTGGTTTTGGTCTGCATTTTCTTAATGGACATTGTTTGCATCTACATATCTTCTTTTGAGATATGTCTAATCAGAAACTTTGCCCTTTTTAAAAATGGGATAGTTGGGGTGCCTGGGTGGCTCAGTCAGTTAAGCATCAGCTTCAGCTCAGGTCATGATCTCATGGTTCATGGGTTCAAGCCCCACATCGGGCTCTGTGCTGACAGCTAGCTCAGAGCCTGGAGCCTGCTTCAGATTCTGTGTCTCCCTCTCTCTCTGACCCTCCTGCCCACACTGTCACTCTCTGTCTCTCAAAAATAAATTAAAAAAATGGGATAGTTGTCTTTTTGTTGTTTAGTTTTAAGAATTCTTTATATATTCTGGATACTATACCCTTATTAGATGTATGATTTCTAAATATTTACTCCCATTCTGTGAGTTGTCTTTTCACTTTTTTATATGATATCCTTTAAAACACAGATTTTTGAAAATTTTAGTGAAGTTTGATTTATCTACTTTGTCTTTTGTCAGTTGTGCTTTTGGTGTCATATCTAAGAAACCTTTCCTAACCTGTGGTCACAAAGATATACTGCTGTATTTTATTTCAAGTATATTTCAGCTTTAGCTTTTACACTTAAGCATATGAACCATTTCAAGCTAATTTTAATGTGTGATATGAGACCCAGTTCCAGATCCATTCTTTTTTATCTGGATGCCCAGTTCTCACAGCACCATTTATTGAAAAGATTCATCTTCCTCCGTGACACCCTTGTCAAAATCAAATGACCATGGCTTCTTCGTTCTGTGGCATTGCCCTATGTGCCGGTCCTCTGCCAGAACCCTACTGCCTTGATGACTATAAGTTTGTGGTAAAGTTTTGAAATCAAGCAGCGTGAATCCTCCAACTTAGTTCTTTTTCAAAATTGTTTTGGTTCTTCAAATATCCACTTTTGAATAATAGTAGTTTGTTGGTTGTTGGTTTTTTTGGGGGGTAAAAAATGATGTTCTATGATAAAAGTATCTAGTTCTGTTCACAATCACACAAGTACTTTCCTCAAGGCAATCATTGTACTTTAAAGCATATAAGCTAAAATGCCTTAGACTTACTTCCCACTTTATGCAGAATATTAAAGGGTATATACTCAAGGGTCAAGTATTAAGACCATTAAGACACTTTACTGCCATATTAGGACATTCTTTAGAGATACTGGCTTTTTTGTGTTGTTACTGTTAAGTGTATATGTCAGTGAAGAACACAGCTACTGGCACATTTAGTTTGGTGGCACTGCCGTGATTCCTAAGTCACCACAGTTTTGCCCACCACTGATTTTGCACTATTGGTACAAACATCAAAACAGTTAAAAAGTAAAAATTGTTCTGCATATATTTGATAATCTCAAATCTGCTTAAAAGAAAAGCTGTGATGAGTGAACTTTCAAATGCCATTTTACCAGCCTCTTAACTTCAGAAAAAAAGTCATCATGTTTTATCACATATATTTTTAAACGATGTACAATAAAAATAATTGTTCAAGGAATCTTGTCATTGTTAAGAATATTTACCTCTGGTAGAAAATGTGGTTGTTATTTTTAGTGCTATTATTACTTAGATAAGGATGTTTTAAAGTCTTCTAAAACAATTCCTGACCCAAAACAATGTGATTGTGTAATAAAATATTTTCTATAAGCAATGTAATTTGTGGCTTTTGCATTTCAGATAGCACAAAATATTTTAGACAAAATGTTCTTTCAGTGAAATTTACAATTTTTCTACTACTAATTACCAAATGTCAGAATTAATTTTTCTCAGATAATTATTCCTCTAGCATAGTTGACAATCCTAGGCATTTAACTTGTTCATTAAAATGCAATATGATTTCTCCAATGGTTTTCATGACCAGTAATGACATGCATTATCATGCATCACTAATTTCCATGAAGAACAATGAGATACTATTTTATTGGCATTTACATTTACAGGACTTTACTAGTTGTATGTTTGTGAAGAAAAAGACAAAAGAACCCAAGACAAATTAATCTCATTTTTTTAATCCTTATGATTAAACAACCTACTATATTAGTATTTGATGTTAGAGTTGCTACTGAGTATTTTTATTTTTGTGTACTTATCATCCATAATTAGAATAAATATATGGCTACGAAAGACAAAAGTTAAATTATTAAGATAAATATATGGTGATAATTGTGAGTAAACTAGGAATTAAAACATTTAAAATATTTCAAAACTCCAATTTTTAAAGAATATATTTGGATTAAATTTTCCAAAGTTTTTTTCTTTGAAGATTTGCATTTGCATTTGTTTTCATTATTTTCTCCAGTTATGAAGCACTTAGTAATTTGAAAACAAGTCAATTAACTTACTGAACTATCTACAGACATACCTCCTTTTAATTCACTTCACTCTCTTGCACTTTACAGACATTTTGTTTTTTACAAATTGACAGCTTGTCGCAACCTTGTGTCAAGCAAATCTATCAGTGCCATTTTTTCCAACATTTGCTCGCTCTGTTTTTCTGTCTCAGATTTTGGCAATTCTTGCAATATTTCAAACGTTTTAGTTGTTATTAGTATATTCATTATGGTGATCTGTGCTCAGTGATCTTTGATGTTACCATTGTAATTGTTTGGGGGTACCACAAGCCATGCCCACAAAAGGCCGTGAGCTTAATTGACAAATGTGGTGTTCTGACTGCTCTGCTGGCCAGCCATTCCCTGTCTCTCTCCATCTCCATGGGCTCCATTCCCTGAGACACAACAATATTGAAACTAGCTTAATTGATTACCTTATAATGGCCTCTAAATGTTTAAATGAAAGGAACTGTTGCATGTCTCTCATTTTAAATCAAAAGCTATAAGTGATTAAGCTTAGTATGGAAGGCATGTCCAAAGCTGAAAGATTAACTAGAAGCTAGTCCTCTTGAGCTAAACAGTTAGCCAAGGTGTGAGTGCAAAGCAAAATTCATGAAGAAAATTCAAAGTGCTACTCCAGTGAACACACGAATGATAAGAAAGCAAAGCAGCCTTGTTGCTGATGTGGAAAAAGTGTTAGTGGTCTGGATAGAAGATCAAACTAGCCACAACATTCCCTTAAGCCAAAGTCTAATCCAGAGCAAGACCCTAACTCTCTTCAATTTTATGAAGGCCGAGAGAGGTAAGGAAGCTGCAGAAGAAAAGTTTGAACCTAGCAGAGGTTGGTTCATGAGGTTTAAGGAAAAAAGCTGTCTTGGTAATATCAAAGTGCTGATGTAGAAGCTGCAATGAGTTACCCAGAAGATCTAGCTAAGATAGACATGGGTGAGTTCGAGAGGTTCAAGACTTCAGTGGAGGAAGTAACTACAAATATGGTGGAAGAGCAAGAGGACTAGAATTAGAAGTGGAAACCTGAAGATGCTTCTGAGCAGCTATCCTCTGGATAATAAACAGCTGTGATTTCATAACACTTAAGGGTGAGGAGGTGCTTCTTGTGGATGAGCAAAGGTGTCTTGAGGTGGAATCTACTCCTGGCAAAGATGCTGTGAGGACTGTTGAAATGATAACAAAGGGTTTATAGTATACAAACTTATTTGATAAAGTGGGGGTTGGGGAGTTTGAAAGGATTAACTCCAATATGAAAGAAGTTCTCCTGTGAGTAAAATGCTATTAAACAGCACTGGATGCTACAGAGAAATGATTAGTGAAAGGAAGAGTCAACTGATGTGGCAGACTTCCTTGTCTTATTTTTAATAACTTGCCACAGTCACCTCAACTTCAGCAACCACCACCCTGGTTAGTCAGCTGCCGTCAGCGTCCTTCACCAGCAAGATTTTGACTCCCCCAAAAACTCATGATGGTTAGCATTTTTTAGCAACAAAATATTTTTAAATTTAGGTATGTATATTTTTAGACCTAATATTATTGCACACTTCATAGGCTATAGGATGGTGTAAGTATAACATTTATATGCTCTGAAAAACCAGAAATTCACTGGGCAGGCTTCGTTGCAGTAGTCTGGAACCAAACCTGCGATATCTCCAAGGTATGCCAATGCCGTACGTGCCTTTTTGTGTTAAAGGTTAAGTGATTTGTGGTGCTAGTATTTCAGTGTTTATGTTAGTATTCACTAACGTAACAATTACTTTTTGATAAGGGTTAATTTCTGACTTGAGCCATTAAAGCAAAAGAATTCAAGCTTTTCTCAGCTTTGTCTAGAAAAATCATCTGTAGTTTTATAAAATGAGTAGAATTAATATAGTAATCAGAGTTTATATCTGATGGATCATATATGAAGATGTCCCCAAATGCTCACTGACTAAAACACTTATTCAGTTGGAAACTTATTAGTTTATATACAAATATTTCATCCATTAAGGTGAACTTTACTCAAAATGGTATGATTTCTCTTTAAAATGACAGCTTCTCATTGCAAAGACATGTTATTTTCACCCAATTTGTATGAAGCAACAGTGACATGCAGGGACTGATTAGCTTAAATCACAGATGTGCTTGCCTTAGGGAAGTACCACTAGTCTAGTTTTGCCCATAAAGATGATAGCCAGAATTCAAATTATTTCCGATTCAAAGCCACAAATGCCCCACTTCTCGTATTTCATTAAATACTATGTTAAATTGGAACATTGTGGAGGAAAGGAAGATTGAGGCTGCTAACATTTAATGTCTGTATGATTTTATCTAAGGCTAAAAATATAATTCTGTATCTTACTAGGGATTTACTCTTGCTAGGCTAACATCAGTAGGCATCTCATTTGTGGAGCACTTGAAAAATTCATTTGCATCCGTCATCAACACATGGATGCATAATGAGGGCGGGTATTTTTCAGGAAGAGAACACACATTTAATTTGACATTTTCTTGTTGAACTTGAGGCAGCCAGCTTCCCTGGCTTTATTCCATCTTTTCATCCCACCAAACTTCCCTCCTACGCATCAAATAATCACAGCATTCTTCACCATAAAACAGGCAGATGGATTCCTGTGTCATTATTTGTAATCCGATTGAAAAGATCTGTTTTTGCTTCTCCTGGCCCTCATTCCATAGTTTTCTAAAATCAACATTCAGTTCCTTAAATTCACAATTTTTCTTTTTCTTAGCAAAGAAATGAAACTTACCAATAGCATTTTCTTCAACTTTTTCATGTACTTTCTAGTCACGCATAATCTGTGGGTGAGAGTTATTCATATAAAATGTTGGAAACTTTTTTCAGTTCAATAATAACAGCACACTTAAAATGCAAAGTATCAAATAGTATTGTCTAAAAACAATTTTATTGAAGTCATCTACCCTTTCCAGTAAATGTAAGTATTTCACTATTTAAGCATGCATTCAAAGGCCATTATCATGGGTTTTGTTTATTCATTACCATTTATTCTGAATTACATCATAATTAGATTATTTCTTATTTTCTTTTAATAACTGCTTGAAACAGCATCTGAAAAGCACTGTTAAGAGGTCATTCCTTTAAAGTGGCTGGTGGAATGTCTTGGAATGATTGTCCTGGGTTTCCAGGTTACATTTTTCTTTCCCCATTAGTATGCCTCAAATTCTCTGTTGAACAGGGAAGGATATATAATATTATGTCTTTAAACTGCCTAATCAACACTTTGTACCCATATCCTTGAGTTTTGTTTAACATATAAAGAACCATATAAATCTAATGTGTAAAAAAATAAAAAAAAGCAAGCCCTACTGATGACATCTGAAATATGGAAAAATAGGGGCGCCTGGGTGGCTCAGTTGGCTAAGCCTCCGACTTCGGCTCAGGTCAGATCTCACGTTCCTGGGTTCGAGCCCCATGTCAGGCTCTGTGCTAACAGCTAGCTCAGAGCCTGGAGCCTGCTTCCAGTTCTGTGTCTCCTTCTCTCTCTGCCCCTCCCCCTTTCATGCTCTGTCTCTCCCTGTATCAAAAATAAAAAATAAAACATTAAAAAAACCATTTATGAAATATGGAAAAATACAGTAAAAATAAATAGTTTAAATACTGAGTTTTGAAACATTTTTGCAAAAAGACCTTTTTCCACTCTATGAATTCACAAAAATAATTGATTTGTATCCTGGGGAAAGTGAGGCTTTGTTCAAAGGCCATGGAAATTGATTAGATATAGTTAAATCTTTGCATAAGGAATATGAGCATCTGAATTTTCAGCTCTATTAAGGTGAAATTTCGTATTCTATATTTAGTAAGCACTACTACCTGAAGTAATCACAAATTGTAGAAGTATCTTAGTGGGTGGGGGCAGGGAGGGGGAGAGAAGGAAAGAGAAGGAGAGGGGTCATGACAATTATTTGAGAGAACTGGATTCTCACCTCTTTCATTTGTCCTCTTCTTCCTCAGTCTGTCATCCTCTTTGTTTCTGTTTTGCCATCCCATTTATAAATATACTTTGAAAAGAGTGCCTTATAGGAAATACAAACTTTCTAGAGACAGGCAACAAAGAGATCAAAATTTATCAGTTTGTGATTTTCACCAAAGGACAAATACCCATTCACTCTCTTTCTGTCACATAAAAAATGCTTGTTATTTTATTTGAAGCTGCCTATTACATCCAGAGCATGGTGTTCATTATTAAGAAAAATTAATTCTGGAAATGTAAAATTCTTTGCTTCAGAGAGTTTACATCCTAAAAACAACTTGACACAAGCTATTTCTGATAGATAAGTGATAAAAAAAAATGAGGCACAAATGTTATAACGATTTCTACTCAACTGATAGATTCTTCTTTAGAAGGATTATTATCTAGCATAATGTAGTGAAAAATGCATCATAGGGAGGATTAGGAAATTGTGCCAGTTGGGCTCTAGCTTGATTGGGTGTGACCTTGGCTATGTTACTGAACATCTCTGGGTCTCAAGTATACTGTCCAAAGTAAAAAACTTGATTGGACGATATCTAGAATTCATACTACTCTATTAGTTTATATGAGAAAAATGTCCTTTTTAATGAGTACTGTTTTCAGTGTCCTCTGGTAATGTCTTTGATGTCTCATTTTCTATTATATCTTTTGAATTTCTGTATGGTGCTTAAGATTCTCATATATATTTCTATATATTCCCAGTGTGTGTGTGCATGTGTGTATGTTTCTTTGTTTATAAAATGAACAGCACTGATGTTTTTTCAAATGGTAAAGCATTTTTCATGGATCTAATTCCCACAGAACTCTCTGAGATATTAATATAATTATGCTTACTTTCCAGGTAAAGACTTGGAAGCACAATGAGATTCAGTTACCAACCCAGGGTCCCATTGGCAGTAAATGGGAAACAGATCTAAGCTCTGACTGTCCAACTCTGGGACCACTCCAGTGCATCAATCACTTTCTAGCATAGTTGGCTTCATACTACTCTCTACATTTTTCAAGTGCTTCTTTTTCTAGACAGATCAATTTCTTTGTTTCCAAACAGAAGCCTATTTGCTCATCACTGACTGCCTCTTTCCATCTTGTCCACCATCTCGATTGACACAGAGTTTCAGGAGCCATTGTATCAATGGATCAGAGTTGACGTCTGAGAAGAATCTATGCATCATCATATGTATATGGTAATAGCTCCCAAAACTTAAAGCTTTGACTGTTCTTCTGGGCACCTGTACTGTGCCATAGACTCCTTAGCTAACATCTTATTTCCCCCAAATTTGCAGTGTCTCTGTATTATCTTACAGTTAAATTATCACCAAGTGTCTCAGGCAGGAGGGATTCTGGATTACTCCTTCTCCCTCATCATTTGCACCCGGTCTTTCCAACCTACTATTTTTGCTTCCTTCCTGTCTCTCAAGTCCCATTCTTCTTCTCCATTCTCATAGCCATTGGCCTAAATTATCATCACTTCTTATCTGGTTTATCACAATAGCCTTTTTATCTGCTTCCTATATCTCCTGCCACGTCCTATTCCAGTTCAGCATAAATCTGGCACAATGACCTTCAAAAAAGATTAATCCTTCAGTTTTTCCCTATCACTTTAAGCAAAAAAATCAAAACTCCTTATCATAACTACTAAGGTTTTTCTTGATCTCCCTTTCTACCTCTCTCGTTTTCTGATAATCTTCACCTCAGATGAGGTTCCGCCATTCTCCCCATATCTCCAATCCCTTCTTTGTATTCTGCCACTAGAAGTAATAAGTGGGATCATGTCCCTTAGTGCTCAGAGCCCCAGCCATGTAGGCAGTTTAATATAATACTTAAAAACTCAGACTTTGAAGCTATACAGACCTGGTTTGAATTTCTGACCCACCACTTAACAGTTTATGTGGGTGAAGTTGGATAAGTAATGTGACCTTCCTGAGTCTTAGTTTTTTTTAACCTGTAAAATAGGCATAATAAAGGGCCAATCACATGGAATTATTAGTATTAAATAAGATAACTAGTGTAAAGCCCTTATATGATGCCTGGAATATAGTAATTGCTCAATGGATGTTGATACTACAACTAAAGCAATGCATAAAATCAAAAGAATGAAATAATGAAATTTTTAAATGAATAAAAATGAATGACTAAATGAAAACAGTATACAAAATTAAATGTACAGAGGAGAGAGAAATACTCTGGTTCAATGATGGAGAGGTACAGAATGAGGTCAAGTAAATAAGCATTTCAGATTTGTCAATTTTCTGCCTTAAAATTTGTTTTGTTTCATGGTTGATATTATGTTAATACAAAAAATAACAACAACAATCAAAGGCTTCTTGGTCAGGCTTTCATTTTATATTTCCACTGCCATGTTCTTCTTGTCACTTGAGAGGTACTTTGTTACTACTTCCAAAATTGTAGTCTTTGTGCATCTTTAATGAATCAGAATCAGCATAATGCACTTTCTATTGATAGAGCCATCTGAGGTTCCTGGCCTGAAGGGGCACGGATGAAGGAAAGCTGGTGTCAGCACATTTAGGGCACATCAGAGAACAATTGAGCAGTGTGCAGAGTCTGTGCAATCACTTGCTCTCATTAGACACTTCTTAAATGTGTGCCTGCTTGCCAGTGGCGAAGATGGCAAACTTTAAGTAATTGATTGGGAACAAAATTTTTATTGTGCCCCACAGTTCTATAAAAACTGGTGTTTTATGTGTTATTCTTTTTTTTTTTTTTTACCTGAATGACTTTGCACTTAAGACCCTTGGTCAAGAGTCAATGTGTATCTATCCTCAGTATCTGGAGTCCTTAACAGATGGAATGGCAGGGATTAATAGGCATTTCTGTAGGTGGTAAAATGTAAACAGCAAGATAACCGTAGCTAACATACTCAAACTCATGATTTACCCTGTGATTCCCATATGTGATCTCACTTGGGCTTTTTTCTCATATATGACCTCATACGGGGAGGGGAAGTATTTTTATTAACTTTCCTTTACAGTTGAGAAAAACTTAGGGTAATTGACCCGTTAGTTGCTCAAACTCACTTGTTGGTAAGTAGTATTGTTAGGGTCATTTATAGTGAATCACATTCTTCGCCACTTACCTCCAAATCATTTTGGAGGCTGATTGTGTATAAATCTATGAATTGAAGTGGCAAGAAATATTTACCACCATTGGGAGAACAGAAATAAATTTGAGAAATTTAGGGAAGTGTGAACTGTGTGGTAATGTGGCTCATTTAATAGTTGCTACTTGGAGAAGGTGGAAGACAAGAAAATCAGGTGGAAAAAAGTAATTACAATGAAAACTTTTTTGTATTTATGCTTCATCCATCATTTTACGTTCCCAGCCATAGCCACAGTGTTAACTGGTTTGTTACTGAGACTTTGGAACTTTCCCTGGGATCTGTTTTACATTCTCTGACATTAGTTCCCACCCAGAGGATAAGGATCTCCCAGAGCAAACAACCTTCTCTTTAAAATCATGTCATAGCCTTAATTACCAATACCTTAAAATACTTACCATTATTCCTAGCTTTTTAAACTGTGGTTTCTACCAGTATTCTTAAATCTTTATTGGGACACTCTCAAAGTCTCTCCTATATTTGAGTATCATTATTTTCTGAAGTCTTGGCATGAGGCATTGTGGTTCTCTGAATTCTTAACATCTTCTTTTTCATCTTCAGTGATATATTCAGTAAGTATTTTGAGGGGCACTTACAAAGCACTAAAGGCAAAAAGGTGAAAGTATAATATTCCCTCACCTCACTTTTTGTTGAGAGAACTATCAATGTTGTTTCTAAAATAGGGAGATAAAAATATTAATAGTTATGTGAGTCCAGACTATTGCTGACTCCTTCTAAGGAAACTAGAGTCTCTCCATCCACTAGAAATTGGGGTTACCTCTGGTAAGCAAGGCCACAGCTGATAATGCAAAACCCTTCATACTCCCTATAGGCAGCAGAAATCAGTTCACCTGAAAAGCCTGTGGTGAATTTAACCCACTAAGATTCAGATTATTGTTATCTCTGGTCACCAGCCAGTATATAAACCCCTCCAGTCATCTGCTGTTTCTTGCATTCTCACTTTTGGAACATTTTAGGCTTCCTGCCCCAGATATGTCCTTAAGTTACTCCTCTTAGCACTGTCTCTCAGACCTGATCTCTATATTCTACTCTGAAACTCTCTGATCATAGTTAAAAAGTTTTCCTATGCTTCTTCCAACTGATGGCCCTAACTGAACCTGAGACTCTCCTTATGAAAACCATTCTCCCACTTAAGTGGGAAAATCTGTCAAGAAGGAAATGTTTGCAAGAGTGTGTGGATTTATGGCTTATCTATAAGAATTCTAAAAAATAGTTGTTGTTTGCTCTGGTATTCTTTTCAAAAGCCATGAGATGGGAGTTCCCTAGATGGATTCCCAAGATCTTGAAGTCTATCAGTAGTAAGGACCTGACACATGGCTGGATCTTCAAGTACCTGAGAAAATAAGAGCGTAAGAGTAAACCACTTAGTCAGGTCTGAGCTGTTTTAGCAATCAAGTTTTGTTTCTCTGACCAAGGATGTCACCGTGCCTTAAAAATCACCTCAGTTAAAAAAAAATATATATATATATATACACACACACATATATATTTCAAATAGCCTTGTCTCCTACCACATTTTGTTTTTTTATGTATGAACTTTTCTATATTTTTAAAATACCATTAAGGTTTCTTTTCCTTTTAATCTATTTTTCACTTTTATCTCTTGAAGTAGAGTTTGGAGTGTTTGTTTTCTGATGGGTACAGTGCTACAAGAAATTTTGTGTTATTTTGTATAATTAAGTAGTGGTTACAAGAAAAAGTCAAACTACACACACATTCAAGAAATAAAGGCATGATAAAATATACCTAATAAGAGAGTCCTGTTCTAAGCCGAATTTATACTTTTTTGGAGATAACTCATTAGGCAATTCAATGTCACACAGTTACCTTAGGGACAACATGCTTATTGTGATAAACATGAAGAAGTGTGATAAACATGAAAACAGAGTTTTCAGATCTTCTGAGAAATTTGTTTTAAGTTTAAATGTAAAAAAATTATGTTAATGTGAAGTGCTCTGTAAATAGAATTATATGTGCAGTTCCTGAGAAAATGATAGAATTAAAAATCTCAAAGTCACTTTTTGATCTCCAGAAACTTCTTGCAAAGAATAAATCACTAAGCTACTTTCTAAATTTCATTGTCTTCTTTCTAAATCATATTCATATTTTTGCCTATGCCAGTAATATTTACTAGCTCCACCGCTTACATGCCAATGAGATACAACATTTAAGTAAAGGGAGGCACTGAAGTCACAAACCTGGGAATGAAGTCCTCTTCCTAGCTTTGTGACCAAGGGTAACTTCAAAACAGTTCTTTAAAACATTTCTTGGTTTTAGCTTCCTAATCTGTGAAATGGAGTTAAATTTTAGCACATTAAGTTCTTGTGAGAACTGTTTCTGACACATACTCTTTACTCAGCAAATGCTTTCTATTAACAACTGTCACTTTTTATCTTTAAAATTAGTAGTTTATAGGTGAGGGCCTATTATTTTAAGCTTTGGTGAACCATATTTGTTAACTTAAAGTGGACCATATCATCTTCTAATGGTTGTTTTTCCAGATGGAAGAGGCCTAATCCCTTTAATCTGTGCTTATCACAAATGCCATTGTGCCTGTGGCATCTGGCAGCGAAGGGCATGAGAATATATTGTGGAGGTAGAGCTAGAATTCAGTAGGATTCTAGCCTCTCAGTCTCAAAGTTTGCTCTCAAGAGTGAAGGGAAGTCAGCTTTTCTAGATCTTTCAGTTTTTCTATTGCTGGTCCTGAGCTGCATATAATCATTCTTGTCATTGGACATATCTTTTAATTTAAAATAGCCATTCTATTGCACAAAAAGCTTCTCTTTTTCCATTTCAACACTTTCAATTCCTACAGTCTTTCCTGATAATGGTTTCCCTAAATATTTATCATCCTGGTGACTATCCTTTGTTCATAACGTCTAATGGCATTTTTAGAACAGAACATACTGTTATAGATTTCGAAAAGAATTATAGGATTTGCCTTTTTGTGGACACTCTTTTTATTAATGCAGCATAATACCATATTCATTTTGGAAAAGCCTTGCTATTCTGTTGGCTATTGGGGTTGAACTCCATGACAAAACTTGAGGGTTTTTCATTTTGTTTTGTTTTGTTTTTATTGGAACAACTTGCTGTTACAGCAAGGTCCTTATCATACAATTGTGCTGATGTTTGTTAAGTCTAATTTGAGGACTTCATATTTTTATCTGTCAAATTTTATTAGTTTCATCTCATTGCTCCAGTGTATTGAAAACTGTAAATCAGTATTATATATCAGTATTTGATCTTGGCATTGTGGCATCTGAAAACTTGATAAGTACACTTTAATATACAATATATAATCATGAAAACCTTATTGATAAAGAAGTAGATTGAGAAAAGCCTGATACACAAGTAGTTGACGTGTGGACACTTCTATTCGGGATATAAATGAATTAATAATCAATACACCTTAGTCATTAGCATGTTTTTATCTCTCTCATCATTGATAGTTACTCTCATTGAGTGACTTATTGAATGAATCTGCAGATTCCTTCATCATTCTAGAGGTACAGTAGACCCCCTTTATCTGCAGTTTCATTTTCCAGGGTTTCAGTTACCCATGGTCAACTATGGTCAGGAAGCAGATGAGCCTCCTTCTAACAAATGGTCAGAAGATCACCAGTAGCCTGCCACTTCATCATGTAGGCATTTTATCATATCACACCATCACAGGAATAAGGATGAGTACAACACGATAAGGTATTTCAAAAGAGAGAGACAACATTCAGATAACTTTTTTTTTTTAATTCACGTTAGTTAACATACAGTGTAGTCTTGGCCTCAGGAGTAGAACCCAGTGATTCATCTCTTACATACGATACCCAGGGCTTATAACTTTTATTACAATCTATTTTTATAATTGTTCTATTTTGTTATTATTGTTAATCTCTTACATGCCTCATTTATAAATTAAACTTTATTGTAGGTGTGTACATATAGACAAAAATAGTGTCTATAGGGTTTGACACTATCTGTGGGTTTAGGCACCCGTTGGGGGATCTTGGAGTGTACCCCCCACTGATAAGGGGGCACTACTGTAAATCGTTAGGACTGGAGTGCCAGACCCACTGAAAGCATGTGTGTATTCTCTATTTCCACATATGTCCTCAGCATCAAAGTTTTGTTCTGTGTGTGCGCACATGCGTACACACCTCTTGTATAAGACTGAGATAATGTGACATAAAATAATTTATCTTATTCTAGGATTTTTTTAGCATTTCTCGAAGTCATGAAATAATGTAAGAGAATATGAACTTTAATAGCTGCATGATTTTCCATAAAACAGATTCAGCATAATTTATGAAACAAATTCCTAGATTAAGTATATATCCAAATTTTGGCTATTATGAATAATCTAATGACAAAAATAATTATAGCCAAGTAATTTTCAACACCTCTGATAATTTCTTCTGGATATGCCTAGAAGAAATGCCTAGAAGAGATAAATTAAGCAGTCATAAATTTACATATACATACATATATACTCATACTATAGTTCTTTTACGAAAGGTATATTTTTATTTTAGAAAATATATAAAATACAAAGAAAGATTGAAAACTTAAAAAAATATTGCCCATGACTCCGGAAAACTTATTAGTTTAGTGTGTATGGATATATTTCATGTATTTTTCTCTTCTCACTATTTAAAATATAAAAAGAGAGTTAAGGGGTGCCTGAGTGGCTCAGTTGGTTAAGCGTCCAACTTTGACTCAAGTCATGATCTCATAGTTCATGGGTTCAAGCCCTGCGTTGGGCTCTGTGCTGACAGCTAGCTCAGAGCCTGGAGCCTATCTTCAGATCCTGTGACTCCTCTCTCTGACCCTCCCTTGCTCCCTCACTCTCTCTCTCTCTCTCTCTCAAAAATAAATAAAAACATTAAAAAATTTTAATGAAAAAAAGAGACTTAAACTGCATATACTATCTTTTAGAATTTTTTGGAATTAAAAATAGGTGATAGTCATTATTCCACATCATTAGTCTTATACACTATAATTTTAATATCCATACAGTATTCCTTTGCATGGGTTTAATTTTAAAAAAGAAACTTCTTGTCATTCATTAGTTATATTCCTCCTATATTCTTTGGTTTGTTGACTGTGATGAATATCCTTGATGATAACCTTTGTGTATATTCACAGTGACCTACTTAGGACAAAGTCTTAAAGGTAGAATTGCTTGTCAAAGAGTATACACAATTCTAAAGCTTTTTATGGAGATTGTTCATTTGTTCTTTGAAAACTGTACATAAATTTTCCCTGCCAGTGGTATAAAATTACATTTTCTCAGATTCTTACCAAGAGCACTTAGACATTTTGGCTTTGTTTTCAGTAAAGGTTCTGTTGTATCATGGTTCATAATTGTCATTTCTTTACGTTTGACGTGTGTGTGTGTGTGTGTATGTGTGTGCGTGTGTGTGTGTGTGAGAGAGAGAGAATGTTTGTGTGAATTTTCTCTTCAGTCTTTTCTTGTTTCCTATGGGTATGTTTTGTATTGATTTAAAAAATATATTTGCTACTAATGAAATTAAACATTTATCTTTGAATAACTAACATATTTTCAGTTTGTTTCTAACATATTTAGAAATGTTGTTTCCTATTCTCTAATATTGTAAAATATCCAGTACATTAATTACTGTTAGTAGTAGAATGTTTTCTTAACATTTCAGTATTTTCAGCTGGAAAATATTTCTGTGTAAGTTATGAAGTTAGAATCTGGCTTACCTTTTTCTTTCAAAATTATTAATCAGTTCTCCTAGAATTACTTAAAGAACAGTTATTAATCTTCCTACTGATTTGAAGTAATACAAGCAAAATATAATTAATTCAGATGAATATATTTAAGAGCTGTTTTTACTCTATTTACTAATTTCACTGTTATGTTTTTAATTTAAAATTTTGTTTATATTTACATAAACACATGTAGATGTGTATGATTTGCAGTGAATCTTATCCAAATTTGTCATTTGGATGTTTTGAGATTAAATTATCTTTTATTACATATGTTTTCTTTTAAGTAAAATCTTTGAATTCAGTTTTGAAATTACTTTCATAATTTTTTTATAGTTTCCCATGCTAGATTCAAACCTTGCTGAAATTTCAGTATTTTCCCATCTCAGTTATTTGGAATATAGGGTTTGTTTGTTGGTGTTTTTTTTTGGGTGGTTTTTGTTGTTGTTGTTGTTGTTGTTGTTAATCCAAGTTAGTTAACATATAGTGTGATAATGATTTCAGGAATAAAATTTAGTGATTCATCACTTACATATAATACCCAATGTTCATTCCAACAGGTGCCCTCCTCAATGCCCATCACTCATTTAGCCCATCCCCCCACCCAGGTAACCTTTAAACCCTAAGCAACTCTTAGTTTATTCTCTGTATTTAAGAGTCTCCTATGGATTGCCTTCCTTTCTATTTTTATTTTTCCTTCTTTTCCCCTATGTTCATCTGTTTTGTTTCTTAAATTCCACAAATGAGTGAAACCATATGATATTTGTCTTTCTCTGACTTATTTTGCTTAGCATAAAACACTCTAGTTACATCCACATTCTTGCAAATGGCAAAATTTCATTCTTTTTGATTGCCAAGTAATATTCCATTGTATATGTGTACCACTCTTCTTTATCCATTTGTGCTCTTTCCATACTTTGGCTATTGTGAATAGTGCTGCTATAAACATTGGGGTACAGGTACCCATTTGAATCAGCATTTTTGTATCCCTTGGATAAATACTTAGTAGTAGTGCAATTACTGGGTCATAGAGTAGTTCTATGTATAATTTTTTAAAAAACTTCAATGGTGTTTTCCAGAGTGGCTTCACCAGTTTGCATTCCCACCAGCAGTGCAAAAGGGTTTCCCTTTCTCCACAGCCCGCCAACATCTGTTATTGTTAATTTTGGCCAATCTGACATGTGTGAGGTGGGGCTTCATTGTTGTTTTGGTTTGTACTTCCCTGATGATGAGCAATGTTGAGCATCTTTTCATGTGTCTGTTTGCCAGCTGGTTGTCTTCTTTGGAAAATTGTCTATTCATGTCTTTTGCCCATTTCTTCACAGGATTATTTGTTTTTTGAGTGTTGAGTTTAATTAAGTTCTTTACAGATTCTGGATATTAACCCTTTATCTGGAATTCTCCCATTCCATCCACTGCCATTTAGTTTTTTACTGATTGTTTCCTTTGCTGTACAGAAAAATTTTCATCTTGATGAGAGCCCAATAGTTCAATTTTGCTTTTGTTTTCCTTGCCTCTAGAGACATGTCAAATAAGAAGTTGCAGTGGCTTAAGTCAAAGAGGTTGTTGCCTGTTTTCTTCCCTAGGATTTTGATGGCTTCCTGTCTTATATTTAGGTCTTTCTTCCATTTTGAACTTATTTTTATGTATGGTGTAAGAAAATGGTCCTGGTTCATTCTCCTACATGTTGCTGTCCAGTTATCCCAAATCCATTTGCTGAAGAGACTCTCTTCCATTGAATATTCTTTCCTGCTTTGTGAAAGATTAGTTGGCCTTTTGTTTGTGGGTACATTTCTGTGTTCTGGGTTCTGTTCCTTAGATCTGTGTGTCTGTTTTTGTGCCACTACCATACTGCTTTGATTACAGATTTGTAATACAGCTTAAAGTCTGGAATAGTGATGCCTCCAGCTTTGGTTTTCTTTTTTGGCATTTCTTTGGCTATTTGGGGGTCTTTACTCATTCCATATACATTTTAGAATTGTTCTTTCTAGCTCTGTGAAGAATGCTGGTATGATTTTGATAGAGATTGCATTGAATATGTAGATTGCTTCGGGTAGTATCGACATTTTAACAATATTTGTTCTTTCAATCCATGAGCATGGAATGTTTTTCCATTTGTTTGTGTCTTCGGTTATTTGGAATGCAGTTTTATGTCTTTCTTTCCAAAAGGAACATGCAAGCAGTATTATTTTCTGAAATCTTTTATGCCTATGAAATGGCCCTCTTTATTTCATTCATTAAAGACAACCTAGATTGCTTTATATGTCTAAAATGCCAATTTTTTATTCCCTCTGAATCTACAGGAATGATATTTGGTTTCCCTGCTTTTTTCTCAGACCCCTAATCTTTTACTTTTCTCTTTTTTTAATACTTTGCAGATTTTCCCCCATGGTTCCTCAGCTCTATGTTCTTTCTTCCTGGGGTGAATGCTTAAAATCTTCCTCAGACCCATGACTAGTACCAGATCCATGACTAGATACATAGCAGGTCCATTCCCCATGTCTGAGAAACACTAATCTACTGATTTTAAACTTTCTTATATCCTGTAACTTGGTTCTCTGAGACTCCGAAACAATGGGTTGCATTAAAAATTTATAATTCTTAACTTATACTCCCTCAAAGCTTTCTTAATTCTTACCCTTTCTTGAAGGTTTTCCTCATGATTTCACTTAAAAACCCATAATTTCAGCTTTAAGTTCTTTTTCAATATATGTCTTTGGGGAAAATATTTAAATTTTATATGCCTTAAAAAATCTAACTTCTGTCTAGTGTTTAGATGTACCTTTAGTTTTATATTGATAATAAAAATATCTACACAGTTTTTTCTCCTTTTATTATCACTTTGTGATACCATTCCAAGGTTTATGTGGTTTTATGTGGTCCAGTTTAATTTCTCTATATTTGTGGTTCTTATACATCATACACTGCTTTCAAAGGTAGCTAAATATCCCTTGGGTCTTTACTGAAGGTCTGAATCACATAACAAATGAATCTCTCTCCCTTTGATTCTTCACCCATGACTACTGAGCGAAGTGGTTTACTAGAGAAATAACACACATTATTTTATTCAATGTTTAATGCTTCCAATTTTGTCTATTTTGCGTGAACATGTGCTAATGACTATGCCAGAGAGTGGCCCTATAGCTGAGATATGGCTGGAGCTTGCAGTCTAATGGCAAAGACAGATGTCAAAGACATTCAGGTAAGGTTGGAGGGTTCTTTGGAGAAATGGACAAGCAAGGACATAAAAGAACCTCTGACCACTGACACTTTACTAATCCATAATGAAATATCCTAAGGACCCTAAATTGTCACCCACCACACAAAGGTTCCAGATCTATCTTTGGTGATTTTTGTTGTATGCGTGGACCTTCTAGAGTCCCCAGTATATGTGAGGAAGATTTCAAACCTCTTATTCCTACAAATATCTCATTCCACAGCTTTTCTTGATAGACTTTTCAACGTCTCATTTTTTGTCCCAACTGAACCTCTGTCTCAGGTGGCAATAGCCAGTATGTTTTCCTTTCAGTGTTTTTGAGGAATTCCCTTGCATAGTAGTCTCTCTGTCCTGAGACTTATGAGTTAAGTAACATAAAAATAAGCCCTTTGCACTAGTCCTTCCGGGAGCTCCCGGGGTGGTCAACACACACAATATTTTGAGAACTGGGTCTTCTCTGCTCCCTCCAGAACCAGAACTGATACCAGGAATGTGGGTTGCCAAGCTGGGGAAGGAGGTAGGATAGGTCAGAACACCAGAAAAGTCTACTACTGTGCTTCAGACATTGTTTTTCTGATAAAGTATTAACCTGGTTGCTGCAAATCTCTGACAACATCCTAGAATTCCAATAATGTTGATTCTAACTTTCTAACTGTTTTGTCAGATTTTCCTGTGTTTCTAGGGGAGGATGGGTCCCTGGAGTTCTCACTCTGCCATTTTCACCGATGTTGCTCTCAATGTACATTTTTTTACATGATAATGCATGTCTGAGTGTTATTTCATATCAATACATAAAAGTTTCTTCATTCTTTTATATCAGTAGTATTCCATTGTATAGATCTACTGTAATTATTTAATGAATCTCCTATTGCTATGGATTCATCTTATTATAAATATTTTGCCATTACCAGTGAGATATAGTGAATAGCCTCTACCTAGGTTATTTCACATGTCTGCATGCATATTTCTATAACAGATTATGAATGCATTGGTGTGCCAATGGGTATGAACATTGGTAATTTTGAAAATATTGCCAAATTATGTTATATATGCTGGTACCAGCTTATAAATTTACTAACAATGTATGAGAACCCATGATTTACTATAGTCTTTCCACTACAGGGCTTCATTCAATTGTTTCATCCTCTCCAATTTGATGCAGTATAGTTTTTATTTACATTTTTTAGTTATTAATGAGGTTTAGTATCTTTAAATAAATTTGAGACCTGCTTTTATTTTAATTTGTATGAAGCCTTTGTTTATTCATTTCTTACTTTTATGGTAATTTTCTTATTAATTTGTGGGAACTTTTTATATTGGGGCAACACCTATAGTATTTTTGTAAATATTATGACTATTTGTCTTTTTTATGTTTTAAGTTCACCAATACAGAGTAAACCTGGGAAACCCTAGGCCCCCACCTTGGAACCTGGTAAAAACAGAACCCCAGGACCATGTTCTTTCCCCAGCCCCTGCGACCTCTCTGTGTGGTCCCAGGTATACGGGGTAGTTTCCAGTTTTTGTAAGTAATAAACCTGGTCTCTTTCAAAGTTTTCTGATGGTTATTGCTGAGTGCATCCCACAATCATAATAACCATGAGGGATGGTCCAGCCACAACATCGGTTATTGATAGACTGAAACTCACATAACAAGAGGTTTAGATCCATATTTAATTTCTCCAAACTAGGTTCCACTGGAACCCAGTAGGCCTAACACCTCTTACTGAATAGTCCATTCCTTTCCCCCTGCCACCCCACACATAAGTTTGAAGCACCAAATTTATGATACACCTCACTTCTGTGCATATTTGGATATAATCTAAATTTTCCTTTAAGGGATTTTTTTCCTACAAATTCTAAAAATTGAGATTCCCTCCTACACATTAGCAGAGTGTTTGTGGACCGCCTTCCCTCCTGTTCAACTTTAATTTTGTTTAATAATCTTTGATAATCTTTTATAGCAACCTCCACAGAATATAGACAAATGGTTCAGAAATGTTGAAGGCGTACCTATAATTAGCCCTGGCTTTGTATTGGCCAAAATGGTAGAGAAAGTTGCCAAGCATGTCACATCATGAGACAAGTTAACCAGGTGTATTAATGTGTAATTCTCTTGGATGGAACATGTTCCACCATATGTATCTGCTCTAACTTGCTTTGTGAGCTGTAAAGATAAGCTTCCCAATACGTGACGTTGTTCTAGGGGGGTGGTGGTTAGTATCATATATCTATGAGAAACTTAAATTTTGGGATATTCGTAGGTCCCTATTTAGGGATTTAAACTTTGTAGTTTACAGTTCTCTCAGGAAAATTCTTGTCTAAAGCACAAAAGAAAGATGGCTACGTTCATCTCTGTTCTTTAAAAAGTGAGATTTCTGATGAACTTCAAGACTCATATACCTAACAAACATATTCTAATGATTTTGACTGTATTATCTGTTAAGCTAGTTATAAGTAATGTTTACAGGTGACCTAAGTTTAATGAGCATTGCTTTCCTTAACATGTACCTTTTCTTGGAGATGTACATTTACATGTTATTATCATTTAGCAAATAATGACATAAAATTAAAATTTGACTTCTAGATCAATATCTTATATATATTTTCCATTACTCAAATTATTTCAGTATGCCTACTTGGGAAAATGGGTAGATTTTCTAAAATATTAGTTGTATGCTTTTATTTGGTGTGTAGTTCTATTGTATTAAGAGTTGTAGTTAACAGTCTGGGATTATGAAAACTAATGGAGGATAATTGAGAGTTTGTATGTTTGCAATGTTGAAGGAGGAGTATTATTTTTAAAGGTCTCACATATTTATTACTGAACCAACCTGTGGTACCGAAGCATAGGACAGAGAACAAACATTTCCCTGATAAAACATGTCTATTGTTCACTAGTAGTGATGCTCACAGAGTGATAGGACACATGTGGCCTTCGTGCAGCATATGTGTGCCACCTCATGAGCCATCTCTTAAAGACACATCCTGGTTCTTCTCCAATGTCTCCTCTTGGAGTTGAACCTGATTTTATTACCAGTTTTCATCTGAATCCACTGGGGAGTGGAATGATTCTGCCTTTGCTCATTGGCCAGGAATCACTTGATCCTGAAAGTCTTATGAGAAGACATGGAGAGGAATATTCAACCGCACACACCATGATGGTGGGGCAAAGGAGGTATTAAGAGTATTTTTTAACCAATAAAAGGAGAGAAAAGGCAAGGACAAGTATGATTATGAACAAATAAGTAAGCTTGAAGAGTTGTATAAGATTATGGGTTTCAGTACATACCTTTATTAATTAACTTACAATCAAACCTCCAGAGAAAAACATTTTTTCTCTTGTATGAACATTCAGTGACACTGGACATGCATTAACTATATTGCCATGTGATTTATAAATCAAGATGATAAAATTATAGTACTTCCATATTAGAGATGAAAAAAGAAGTTATAAGGAAATGAAAATTAGTAAGACTTCTAAAAACTTGAGAAACATAATTACATGTCAATGTGAATAAAATTAACCTTTATATTTAGGGCATGGATGCAAATTCTAGGAAACATTTTTGTGCCTTTTACTTGCTAAAGAAACATACTCTAATTTTAATGCTGAACATAATATCCAGGTTTATCTTTGAAAATATAACTACCCAAAACTAATTTAAAAATAAACTCTAAGATCAAGTATTAAAATTATATAAGTTATAGGCCGGTGCACACTCACCGTACTTCAACTGCAGCATTTAATTTTCAGATATTTGTTGGTTTTTTTTCTCCATAATATTTTATTGTCAAATTGGTTTCCATACAACACCCAGTGCTCTTCCCCACAAGTGCCCTCCACCATCACCACCACCTCTTCTCCCCCCTCCCCCTTCCCCCTCAACCCTCAGTTCATTCTCAGCATTCAATAGTCTCTCAAGTTTTGCATCCCTCTCTCTCCCCAACTCTCTGTTTAAAGTCACAAAATTTCTATGGGTTGCTTAGGCATATTTATTAATTACTCAAGATTTTTAGAAATGGAGACTTAATTTCATACTGTAAATGAGAAAGTATTCTCTCTTAGTTACAAAAGTCTTTCATTTATTGCCAAAACCCACATAATTGTTTATGACATCCAATTTGCTCTTTACAGTTTTTGATGATTATTTGTTGAGATCACCCTGCTCTCTTCAAATATAATCCAACTTATTTTTTAATCCCATTTGAAAATTATTCCTTAGGCCAACAGAAACATTTTGAAATCAAGTTGGAGATACATAGAAAAGGAAGTGTGTATTTTTTCTGCCAAATCATTTATTGCAGAGTTTCTGAGTTACAACCAGTACCTAAGCAAATGAGGCTAGCGTGCAGGAATGTGGTTTCTGAAGATGGAAAAGACCCCGGAAAATTACTTGTATTTCTTATTTAATTCAACTGACTGAGATTCAGTTTGATGAAAGCTAGCCACTCTAAAAGTTGGATATCCCACTTTTCCAAAAATCAATGGCCTAAGACTAACAGCACTTATTTAGGTCACACATCTTTAGGTTAGCTGGGAGGATTTTCGGGTCTTGACTAGTGCCTAGGCTCTCCTACATGTTTGGGGTAGACCGGATTTGGGGTGATCTTAAATGGCCTTGACTGGGATACCTCATCTCTTTTACATGTACCTTATCTTCCAGCAAATTAGTCTTAGCATGTCCTTCCCATGGACGGCAGAGAGCAACAGAGCAAGCCCAACTGGGCAACTGATTTTCTAGCCTGTTTGTCTGAGCAAGTCTCTTGTCTGACCCCAGAGAGTGGAAGGACCCTACAAGGCTATTTGGCAAAGAGCTCGGACACAGACACAGGAAGGGGTAAAGAATTAGAGCCATTTTGCAACTTACAACTATGGTTGTTTGGGGATCATATTCACTATAGCAGAATATGTGTATACGTTTGCTCCGCTGCTTCTGGAAAGCAGAACTACTTTAAAGCTGGTGAACCCTCACAGGGGAGTACACAGGTAAAGCTGTATTACCATGACACCACGTCCCATAAACATTGCACTCAAATACTCAAATCTCATATTGTTGACTAATCATAGGAAAGATGCCATTTGGGAACATTATTCTGATACTAAGGTCTGCTGAAACTTCAACAACAATGCAGTTCATATTTTCCTGGACTTATCTCTTAGGAGAAATAAAGAAAACACAATTAGATGTTGAATTATTGTTCTCAAGCAGCCCATTTGTAAAAGATAATGATCTCACCTAGAAGATAAAAGTTTTCATGTGATTAGGTTCCTCAGGCTAGAAAGCATTATCAAGCACCTGAGAGCAATATGTAAAAGACCTTCCTTCACTTCCCTGGGCTAATTAAGAGGAATGGCGTCTCTCAGGAGTCTTCGTGTACAGATCTCCCACAAGTGCCTCAACTCTGGTGTTTTCAGTTACAAGTTGTGACTCACAGCTGCTGGGTTTTGTTCCAAATCATGCAGTTTAGTTTCAAGATGTAGTATGATTTTTTTTTTTTTTTTGGTTAAGCTCCATTTGCAAGTAAACATCCTCATTATTCAGCTTATAAATTGTGCAACACAATTGCAAACATTTTTTAATATTTCCATTTTCTTCCATCCCATGAAAAGTCTAATTGTTAAAATTTCCATTTATGATTTGGTCTTATGTGGATTTTGAAAAGCTTCTCCCAGTTTTATAGTCTTATGATAAGTACTCTGTGTTTCATGAAATTCTAAATTTTCTTCAGTTCAATCTGGTAACCTCATTATAAATACAAATACTGTGAGATATCTAGATAGTAGTAATAGTAGTTAAGATTTAATGGGCACTTATCAGGACTTGGAAGTATATCAATATACATCTGTCTAATACATTGTAATTTTTGCAACAATTCTAAACAAGGATATTATATTTGTCAGGAAATTGAAGCGCAGAGGAACCAGATTTCTTTGTGAACACTTCTTGTAGCTGAAGGAAAAGATTGTGCTTACTTTGTGATTGTACTTATTTAGGGAACCCCTTTCTGCACTATAGTTTGGAAGTTGCCTCCAGATGGAAAACCAGGAGGATTGTAGGATTCACTTCCTTTGTTACCTTTTTCTTGGGTATCACTGTCTTGCACTACCTCTTGTCCAATATCTGTTTTATATATTGTTTTCAGTTTTCTGTTGGTGTATCACAAAGAAATAAGCCTAGCACCAGTTACTTGGGCAGGAGAGAAGCAAAGTTCCTCTGGAATGTTGTTTATAGTTGTCCAACTTTTCCAAATAGAAGGAAGAGGTAAAGGAATTTGAAAGAGCCAACTCACAGCCTCTCTCTCTTGCCTTTTCATTCTGATTTTGAAAATCATCTGTTGGATCATCATTGTCTAAACATCCCACAGCATTTGAGATACTCTCAAAGCATTCTGGGCTCATAGAATCCTTGTCCAGATCTAATACATAGGATAACTTGGGGCAGTTATTCTTTATCTGCCTGCTAAATACCTCCACACTACTAAAAGTTAGAATTTTGCTCTCTTCTCCGTTGTTAGTTTTGAATCTTCAGGTCATCAAACTATACCAGCTCTTAGGAATCCTTCAGAATGATCTTTTCTGAGATGTAGGTGGGTTTTGTTAATCTGTTAATTTAGACATCCTTTCAACTCAAGGATTTTTGTTAATATTATATATTCAAATCATTTTCCTGGTTGGATTCTCTCTTAAGAGCACCAGTTTATCTTCATGTTAGTTCATTTTCGCTTTGCCTCAGTATCTATTTTTTTCCCCTCAAATTGCTGTGATTTTGTAGTCTTTTTGTCTGCAGTCACTGTAATTATCTTGTCAATCTTGTATGTTATTATGTTATTATCTCAATTATAAAGCATATTTATTCTATATTTCTGATTTTCTTTTACTTCTATAATAGTATTATTTTGAGCCTCAAATCATTTTGTTGACTCTTTTTTTTTAAATCTCATTCTGTTGTATCATCTTGTGTTTGAGTTCATTTATATACTAAATCCTTACTCTCATTAATTTCTCCTATGATGTAAAACACTAGTAGGAACACATTTTCTGTTTTGGAGCTAACATATTTTCTGAACTGTTCTGTCTTTCGTATGTGATATACATTTCTGAGAAGGGTTGTTTAGTATTTTTGGATGCCTGTGAGACCATATCTTTGAATCTCACTGGATCTAGAGAGTTCATTTCTCCTAAAATATGGTGAATGACTTCTTAACTCCCCGTCCCATTTTGACTCTGGCATGTCTGTATTTCTGGCCGAGTTACATTTTGGGGCTTCAGGTATTTTGTTCTGTTGCCTGTTTAGGACACTTTTCTGTTGCCTGTTTAGGAGACATCAACTAGAGCTTCATGCAGTCTTTGTTAGGGAGAAAGGGCTCCGCTACTCCTGTACAAATGTTTCCTTTACCTGGTAAAGACCAGGAGTCCTCCTTTCCCAGTGGAGCTGGTAGGAATTTAGAGGAGGGGGTGGACGTGCCCCAGAATTCTAGATCATTCTTTCAGTTTACGGAGGTTACCTGCAGTCCATATGTTGTTATTCACTACGATCTGTTTTCACTTACTCATTTATTCTACTCCCACTTGCTGTTCTCCATCGTCCAAATCATAAGATAAAATAAAATAAAGTTGGTAGTATTTGTGAGAATTGTCAATATTTAATCAATCCCCAGTACCATTTATATAAAGTGGTGTTGTGTTTAAAATCCACAGTACATTTGTGCCTTTTCCTTGTTCATGGATTGATGAATGATTTTTTTATTCTGATTTCTATTTTTTTATTCATTTCATTAGATATTGAAAGAGAGAGAAATCTATCATTTTTATCTGGAAGTCTGGTGCTGATATTTAATTAAGAGTTAAGTTTAAATTCTTTGGTAACAGTGTGTCTATTTTTCCAAATGAGCTGAAGTATTTCCCATTATTATTTAATTAGACTTATGTCACATTTATTGCCAAGGATTTTAATGTAGTAGCTCTTCTCAGCCTAACAGTTTTGGTATAAGTATGTACTCCCAGTTATCATAACATAATTTCATGACTCTTATTTCATTTTAGTGTCAGTGGTTCTATGCACTTTTGTTTTTGAGTGTAAGCCAACTCATATTCTATTTGGAATTAGGTAAAGTATGTAATTTAAAAACAAAATCACTTCTTTGGAAACAAGATGATATACTGTAAATCTCTGTTATAATGACAGCTTCTATGCCAACTGGCAAAATATTGCCCCCATCAAAAAGGGGATCAAAATATTTTAATTCTATGGCTTTTTAAAGCTAAATGTGATTAAATTAAAAATGTAAATATACACACATGTTAGCTTTTATCCAGCCAAGTGGTCACTATTTTACAGAATTTTTCAAATAGAAATTTAGCTAACAAATAAGAACCCATTAATGTATATTTGAAGGTTGTTTGATCTTGCCATTAGGCAGTTGGTCCACATGGAGAGACAGTATGATAAATAGCTGTGTCAGAATCAGTTACAGGAATGTCATTGGAGATGAAACCGACTTGATCAGCCTGACTTGACTTCATAAAAATCCAGGGAAGAACGTTTCCTCAAGTCATGGTATCTAGAAAAAGTGAACTCTAGCATTATTATTTTAACCCTAGGAATTGGTACTCACAGGTATTGGGAATTGCAGTATATTTCCTTTTCTGGCTTGGCTATTCAGAAACTTTAAACATTATGACTTACTTCTGTCAACTGCATGGGACCTTATGCCATGTATTCAGTCATTTGTCTTCCTCTGACTCTGTTTCCTTTTTCATTTCTCACTTTTAATTACATTTTCATATAAAAGCTCTAATGATCATAAAATATTTAGATTTGTGTTAGGCATAATAAATTTAATTAAATATTGTTCATTCCATCTTTGGTGAATTGTATTTAGATATGGAATAACTGAGTGAATATAATGATAAAGTCACTAAACTGAAATTAGAACTTCAATACATGTTTTAATCTCAGCCCCATTTAGGATACCAAAAAAGGAAACATCTTAATATACAATAATAAATGAGCTGTTAATTACATTATTGTTTATGTATATGGTCTCTTCCAAATGTATTATATAAAGGCAAATATTCAGTCCAAAGCATTATTAAAATAGTGGGATGCAAAACAATATTACATATTACAGTATGTTCTTAATTTAGTTGATATGACATGAATAGAAAATGTCCTCAAGGGCATATACCAAATGTTAAATGCTACTCATTAGTGCTGATTACAGGTAATTTGTATTTCATCTTGTGTCTATAGTTTTCATGTAATCCACAATGAGTATTACTTTTATTAACAGAAACATATACTATTTTTAGTTAACTTTTATTTTCAGCTTACTGCTGTGCTATTAACATATTTTATGTAGAGATATAACAGGATTATTTTGCTAATCCAAGACATTGACTTAAAGCCTACTTCCATCCAAACCTTGTTAAGCTTACTAAAGGACACTAAGAACTTACCTCCTGAAGAAATTATATTTTTCTTCTAAAATTATCCAGATCTGGTTCTCCTTTTTGTCAAAATTATTGATTTGTTAATCATAAAGGTGAACATCTGAAGTGTCAAAGTCATATGCATAGGTATTTAAAATGATCATTTGTACCTAGAAATTTTCTATAACTTGTGAAATAAGTAAAGTTGGCAGAAATTTCAATGATAGAGACTTCCTCTTTCATAAACCAGGCTTATTCTGTGGCATGCCAGTTCTAAAGGAATTGAACTTTTCCACACTACTTAATTTTACATTTGTAGTCTACTTCAATGGCTTCTATATTCTGAAAAACTAGTGTGGAAAATCTGGGAATGGAAGATATACCATGATTAGAATGTTGCCATTTTCCTCCATGCATAATTATGCTGCTTCCATTTTCATATTATTCTCTATTGACAGAGTATCATTCCCCACATGTTGAGAACATATAGTGTATTTTATTTCAAAGAAGATAAAAACAAGAGATAGATTGTAATTGCTCATGTTGAGTTATGAGTGACTTTTTCTCCTCAACAAAATACATGCTATTTTAGTACAGCCTCCAGTTCATTGAACACTTGGTAATTTCTTTCTTTTTTTTTTTCTGTCTTAATCTTTTTTTCACAATAAAAATTTCCCTCTTTAGGGTTGGGATAAATGTGCTTTTTCCCTTTCTTGTCTAGTCTACATTCATAGCTAAAATTATTACTTTTATGAGATTTTATTTGAACTCCGTGTGTGTGTGTGTGTGTGTGTTAGAAAAAAGAGGATGGAAAAACTCTAACCAAAATGTATGTGGTTATATCTAATTATTTTAATATTTTCAATAGCATAAGTCAACATTTTAAAAAGATTTCTTCTTTAATCTATAATATTAAGTTGTTCTACATTCCCTGACATTGTCAGTGTCTTTGAGCTTCCAGGCACACACAGTGTGAATTCTTTGTTAACATTTTTTTGGCAGTAGGACTTAGGAACAACTATAGGTGGTATTATTCAGTTATTAGTTTTCTCTTTTTTGCTTTTTGTCAAAAGTATTATTTAATTTCCTTAATAACACCATGAGATTATTCAGATTTTCCCAGAGAAGACTTTATTCCATTAAAATATATACCCCAAGTAAGTTATCCTTTTAAGTTTTGTGAAAACTTCCGAAAATGAAAACATTTATTTAACTGAGATTTGGCTTGCATTGTTTTCCCCAGAGTGACTTATACGAACCATACATAAATGTGAGGGAATTTTAATATGCTTGGGCTTTCTCTTATACTTAAAACACTAGTCTCAATCTTTTTGTCTCTTACAATTCAGTTAAGGATTTGGGTTTTGTTTTTAATATTTTGTAAACATAGAAAAAAGAAGCTTAGTATGTTTGAAAGAAGGTCATATTGAGTTTATGGACTATATACTACTGTTCTTGAAATTGTACCAACCATTAGTTGTAAATAATAATGCTTTCCTGGCCTAAAAATGAGCTTTCAAAGATTATATTATCTTGTGTTTCTATTTGCACATAGATTCTCAAATTGCCTTTTTAAAAAAAATAAATTCTCTAATGCCCACAAATAGAGGAAAATCCATCTTATTTCACCCATTTAAAAAAAAAGAAAACTTGGCAGTCCTTCTTTTTGTTTTGTTTTCCTTTATATCAAGACTCTTCAAAAAGTTTTTCTACCCACAGTCTCTGATTTATCTCCTTTTATTTCATCTACACCATTCCACCTAGCTTTTATCTCCACTACTTCACTACAGCTACCTTGTCAAGGTCACCAGTGATCTCTATGTAGTTAAATCCAATGCCATCTCTCAGTCTTCAACATGGTTGACGTATTAGCAGCTTTTGACATAATTGATCCTTTCCTAAGAAACTGTTTTTGGCTTCCAGGACTTGCTCTCCTTCTTAATGCCTTTTGCTAGCTCCTCCTCATTTCTCCAACTACTAAATAATGGAGTGATCAACACTCAGTCTTTGAACTTCTCTCTCTCTCCCTTTCTCTCTCTATCTCTCTCTGTTTTCCTTTTACAACTTCATCGAGTCTCATAGACTGAAATCCCTCCTATAAGCCAACAATGCCCAAATGTACACATCTTGTCTGAATCTCCTTTAAACACCAGAATTATATTACCCATTGCCTAGTCTAAATCTTCCTTGGACATCTAAGTGACAGCTCAAACTCAGTGTCTAAAGTTGCCCCTCCTATAATCTTTCCCATCTCGGTTGATGGCCACTCCATCCTTCAAGATGATGAAACCAAGAAAGCTTGGAATCAAACTTCAACTCTCATATTTTACATACACTTCAAAAGCACATACTGTAGGATCTATTTTCTTTTTAAGATACATGCAATGCTATTGGCCTTATCCAGTCTGCCATCATTTTTCAGCTAGATCATTATGATAGCCTTCCAAGTAGTCTTTCTTTTTCCCTTGCCTTCTTATTTTGTTTGCATCATGCCTCTGGTGAACTTGGTAAGATATAAGTAAAATCATCTTACCCCTCCACTCAGAACTCTCTAGTAACCTCTTATTTTGACCTCAAAGTCTCTAAGGCATGATTGCTCTGACTTCTGTCCATGTAATGTCTCTCACTCTCCTCCAGCCACACTGGCCTCTCGATTTTCCTGAATAGTCTGGGCATATTCTTGCCCCAGAGCCTTCACACTTGCTTTTCCCTTTGTTTGGAGTGTTCTCTTCACAAGCATTCACAAAGCTCACTTTCCCACCTCCTTCAGGTTTTCACTTAAATGTCCCATTTTCATTGACACCTTCCCTGGATCTCTATTTAAAGTTGCACCTCCACATGACCTCTATCTCATTTCCCTGCTACATTTCCCTATTTCGGTCATTGCCATCTTACATACTACATATTTTCTTAATTTAACTTGTTTGTGGCCAGTGTCTCCCAAAACAAGAATGTAAATATAGTTTTAATCCTTCTGTTCAGAACTGTCTCAACAAAACTTAAAACAGAGGCTGAAATACATTGGGTACACAACAAATATTTGTAGAATACATTAATGAATATAACAAAACAATGACTAATGTAGCATGCTTTTAATTTGGAGTGAATTATGTTATTTTGGATAGTAGATTTAAATCTTTAAAAATATTTTGCATGTACTAATATCAAATTTAGGTTTATTACATTGAATGTCCATTACCCTCCACAAAGTAGACCTTTAAAATAATTGGGTTAATAAAATTTTTGCATGCATATAAGTGAAGAGAGAGGCTAGGAGACATGAACAAAGTAAGAATAATCAGGCGAGGATTTAAAAATGTATTATGGGGGCGCGCCTGGGTGGCTCAGTCGGTTGGGCTGGGCGTCTTCGGCTCAGGTCATGATCTCACGGTCCGTGGGTTCAAGCCCCATGTCGGGCTTTGCGCTGACAGCTCAGAGCCTGGAGCCTGCTTTGGATTCTGTGTCTCCCACTCTCTATGCTCCTCCCCCACTTGGTCTCTGCTTCTCTCTCTCAAAATAAAGACATAAAAAATTAAAAAAAAAAGAAAACGATTCTTTAAAAATAAACTGTATTATGTCACTAACACTGAGATAACCGAGTCAAATTAAGAGGTGAGATAGTAAGTACAAAATTTGTAAGATCCTCTTCCTTACGCAATGAAATAGAATTGTTGTAGAGCTTTGTTTAGAGACACCATGAGAACTCTGAGTGGTACCAAGATGGCATGTGGGGAATGATTTTCTTTGTAGTGTCATGCTGCCTTGATTGGTTCCATTTTCTAGGCAGAATATCGGACTTACCATTAAGTTTAGATATAGATTTTTGTTTACATTTTTTAGAAGAAATGCATTTTTTTCCTATAAAAGAAGCATGAACTAATGCCAAAAATATGTCTTTACTATTTCCCCTGAGCTAGGATTCTGCCTTCCCTAGGGTGTCTGGTTGTTATCGTTTTGGATTTATGTTAAGAAGACCTGGCAAGGAATCTAGAGACGGGAGTGTAGTTTCAATTCTGTTTATCCCTCCCCTCTCTCTCCTACCATCCATATACAGTGTTCAACCATAACAGTCTGCTAATGACACTTTTAAATGTGTGGAATAAAATCCATTGTGTATTCAAAAAAGCTTCTTAGTGTTTTACCAAGAAATGATAATATGATTATTTGCCAGGGGTATTATTGAAAAGATTCTTAATTTGAGTGAGAAGTTGGGTAGATGTCCTCCAAGTTCTATTTTAAGCTTCTAGATTTGATCATCTTTAAAAGTTATCTATTTACATACTGCATTGTAGCATTTATGCAGGGAAACGAAATTTCATTCCTGGGCCTTATTTACCATTTCTCTGTATTGGAAAACTGCAGTTTAAAAAAACATTCTGTACTCTATGAATTTTGCATGAATCAATAATAAAGGCTAGAAGCAATTGGTAAATACTTTCTATAAGAAAATAATAGCTCTTGAATATTTTAACCATAAATGACACATTGCAGAAATGTATTTAAGAGAGAAAACTGGTTCCAATCGAAGAGCAATATATCAGTTGGCCAAGTCTGTCTCTTTCTAAGAGAGAAGGTGCCAGAATATGAATTGTTCTCTGGAAATGTAGATTAAAAACTAAGGAGAATTTGATGGGCATATACATCAACAGCCTCGCTAATAAAAATTGGCATCTGGCATTTGTGTTTCTTAAAAAAATAACATACCATGTAGTATTTTAGCCAGAGTATAATAAATATAAAATAAAAGTTTATATAAATCAATCTATGAACATCAAACAAATTTTGAATCAGGGTATGCTTAATTTTTTTTGTAGATCCCATATAAAATTAACAGTAAACTTTGGGCATCAAAGCAACACTAGATCAAGAATTACTGTGTTCAATTAAAAAGTGTATTTGGAAACTTCAATTTTAGGTCCAGCATTTTAGGAGTTTAGAAGCCACCACTGAATCTTAACAAGTAAAAAGCTAAAAACAACAAACAAACAGACAAAAAAATGTAAAACCCAGAACAGTCAATAACTCTTTTTAGATCCATCAGAGAAATGAGGTCACAGCAAAACCTGAATGACAGTCAGGTAAATATAGAGAATCAGACTTACTGGAGTAGAAACCCACAAGCAGGCACCTCTGGAGGAATCAGTACTGAGGTAGAAGAATCTGAACTGTAATTGATGAACTGCTAGAGATTCAGTGTGCACGAGTCTAAAAGTTAAAAACTCCAGAGAGAACTAGTCGTCGGAGAGCCTCCACACTTCTGTGAATTTTACTTACTGGAGCCTCGCAGTGAGTACCAGAGGAAAATTTCCCTTGTACTTCTGTCAGAGGAGAGGAAAGAGAACCATTCTGAGGTTTGCCTGAGCATTCTTGTTTTCTCAAGTAAGATAAGTTTCCCCTGCTTTCAGAAGAAGCTCTTTTACCAGGGGCTGGTGTAATATATCTTATCAGTCCTAAGTTACATAGGGGAAGGGAAATATATAACTCCAGCACTTGCTAGTCAACTAGTCCCATGTAAAGAAGGAAAAAATTCTAAGAAGCACCAATGAAATTTACATTTCAGCCCCACAGGCTTACAGAAAGACTGAGACCTAATCACAGGACTATAGAACACATCTTCTCCCTGCAAACCTTACATTGCAACAGGCCTATTTACTACAAATCACTTTGCCAGTACATAATGCCCACCTTTTCACAAGAAAATTATAAGACATATTAAAAGGCAAACATTACAGTTTGAAGAGGTAGAACAAACATCATAACCAGAGTCTGATATGGCGAGAATGTTGGAATTATTAGACCAGGAATTTTTAAAAATTATGATTAATATGCTAATGGTATCAGTGGCAAGTCAACAATAACCAAGAACAGATGGATAATGTCATTAGACAGAGATCCGAAGAAAGAATTTTTTTTAACTACCAGAGATTAAAAACATTGTGTCCGTAATGAAGAATGCCTTTGATGGACTCATTAGTAGATTAGACATGGCAGGGGAGCAGAGGACTGAACCTCAAAGCTTGAAGATATCTCAATAAAAATCTCTAAAACTTAGAAGAAAAGAGAAAAAAAAAAAACTAAACATACAAAACAAAATATCCAAGAATATGAGATGACTACAAAAGGTATATACCACCTTATCTTCTTTCAAGCCCGATTTCTAGATATAAAAGTCAAGTAAGCACATCCAGGGGGGAAATTGTCTATAAAACCCTTTCACTTAAGGAAATTTGCACCAATGTAATCACCATGAGGAATGGCTCCACAGAAGAGCCCCATCTCCATTGGATGAAACAGAACACATTTGTGACCCCAATCTTGTTCTACCTCTTCATGCAAGTAATCCACAAATGCCAATCTCTTCTTTTCTTTCTTCTTTCACTTTATTTTTCCAAGGGTTTGCTATTAGATACTATGTAATGCCCCACCAATATAGTTAATTGTCTGCCTTGTACACCAAAGCTCTCTCACATCGCTCAGGCCTGCTCTCTAGTCCTTTGTGTACTTTTGGAACATTTAATTACCCCTTCAACATAGATCCCTTCCACAGAAACAAAAAAGACACAAAGAAACACTCAAGGAAGCACATTGTTTTCACTTTGCTCCATTGCCTGTGGGTAAAACTGTCTCCACAAGGTTCTCATTGATGTCAGAACAGTAGAGCTTTAACCCTGGCCGATATTGTGTGCCTGGGCTTGTATCTGGCAGAGAATAGACACCGCCAAAGATTCAAACAACTTTTCAAACAATTTCAGCTTATAAATCTTCTAACACATTTTATTGAGTATCTCTCCCAGCCTAGTCCTTAGGAAAGTGTATGTATATGTTTGTGTTTGATGCACGGATGACAAATATACTTCATGAGTGAATTAAAAGCTATTTGATCCATTGAATATATTAGGGGTTTTTTAATTTAAGTTTTTGTTTTTTGAATTTTGATTTATATTTGCTTGAACTCAATAAATCACTTCAGATATACATATCAGTGCATGCCTGATATGACTAGAAAATGACTTTGGTAATATAGTCACAGCTAATCACTACTACAAAAAACAAAGTAAAATTTACTGCAGGGTACAGTAAGTCTAGCACATAATCTGTTTAACATGATTGAAATGTGTGGAAAATAACAGGAAAAGAAAAATGATTTTTTAGACCCCTTAAATAAGCCTTTTCAGGAGACATGGAGGTCAAAATCATCCCATTAACCCATAAAAGCAGAAAGTCTATTGTTATAGGCAAAATTCTAAGAGGTCCCCAGTTTCCCAGTGTATGATGAATACACTCTATGTTCTTATCTGTGGGCATATCTATGAAATGATGGAATAGTCACTTACTTGTTTAGATTATATTATATGATAAATGTGAAAGAATTTTGAAGATATAATTAGGGTCCTAAATCAGCAGGCTTTGAGGTAATCAAAACAGAGATTATTCTAGAAGGAAGGAAATAGCAAAGGTTAGAGCATAAATAAATGAAATATGAATTAAAAAGACAATAAAAAGGATCAATGAAAGTAAAAGTGATTTGTTTTACAAACAAAATGGACAAATCTTTAGGTAAACTTACAAGAAAAAAGACAGATGACTCATAAAATAAAATCATAAATCAAAGGGAGAAACACAACTGATAGTAGAAATATTAAGAGTCATAAGGAACTATTATGAACAATTATCTATCAACAAATTAGGTAATCTGGAAAAAATAGATACATTCCTAGAAACCTACAACCAACTAATATTGAGTCATGAAGAAACAGAAAATCTAAACAGGCCAATCACTAGTAATTGAATTGAATCAGTAATTGAATCAATAATCAAAAGTCTCCCGAGAAAGAAGTGTGCAGGACCAGATGGCTTCACTGGTAAATTCTCCCAAACATTTAAAGAAGAATTAATGCAAGGGTACCTGTGTAGTTCAGTCAGTTAAGTGTCAACTTTGGCTCAGGTAATGATCTTGCAGTTCATGGGTTCAAGTCCTGTGTCAGGCTCTGTGCTGACAGCTCAGAGTCTGGACCCTGCTTCGGATTCTGTGTTTCCCTCTCTCTCTGCCCCTCCTCTGCCTGCTCTCTCTCTGTCTCTTTTTCTCTTCCTCAAAAATAAAATAAACATTTAAAATTTTTAAAATACTTAATGCCAAAACTTCTCAAACTCTCTCTAAAAATTGAGGAGCAGGGAGAACTTCCTAACTCATTTTACAAGATTAGCATTATCCTGATACCAAAGCCAAACAAGGACAGTACAAAAAAGGAAAATGGCAGGCTAATATACCTGATAAACAGATATAAATATACTTGATAAACAAAGATGTAAAATCCTCATCAAAATATTAGCAAACCAAATTCTACATGACATCAAAAGGATCATACACTGTAATCAAATGGGGTTTATTCCAGGGGTGCAAGAATGGTTCAACTTCCACAAGTCAATCAATATGATATACCTCATTAACAAAATGAAGGGTAAAAGTCAGACAACTTTATATGATCTCATTTGGTGCAGAAAAAATCATTTGACAAAATTCAAAAATGTTTCATGATAAAAATTCAGCAAATTAAGTATAGAAAGAATGTACCTCAACATAACAAAGATCATGTATGACAGCTAATATCCTGAATGTTAGAAAGCTGAAAACTTTTTCTCTAAGATCAGAAACAACACAAGGGTGCCCATTCTCACCACTTTTATTTAACATAGTACTAGAAGCCTTCCTCAGAGCAATTAGGAAAGAAAAAGATATAAAGGGCACCCAAATCAGAAAGAGGTAAAATTATCTTTGTTTGCAGAAGTCATGATATTATATATAGAAAACCCTAATGACTCCATCAAACCACTGTTAGAGCTAGTAAACAAATTCAGTAAAGTTGCAGGATACAAAATCAATAAACAAAAGTTTGTTACATTTCTATACACTAACAATGAACTATTGGAAAGAGAAATTAAGAAAAGCACACCATTTACAATAGCATTTAAAACAATAAAATACTTAGGAATACACTTAAGGAAGGAAGGGCTATATACTAAGAAACTGTAAGATGTTGATGAAAGAAATTGACCAAGACAACAATAAATATATATTTGATATTCCTAGGTTGCACAAATTAATATTGTTAAAACATTTGTATTAACTAAAGCAATCTGTAGTTCTAATACAATCCCTATCAAAATTCTAATGTCATTTTTCATAGGTATAGAAGAAAAAAATCATAAAATTCATATGGAACACAAAAGATCCCATGTAGCCACGGTGATCTTGATAAAGAGTACAGCTGGAAGTATCATGCTTCCATTTCAAGCTATACTGCAAAACTAGAGTAATCAAAAGAGTATGGTATTAGCATAAAAACAGACATACAGACAAATGGAATAGAAAGTCCATAAACAAATCCAGGCATATATGGTAAATAACTTTTGACAAGAAAGCCATTGTAATATAAATTACCCAAGTCTGTACAATGGGGGAAAAAGATCATCTCTTAAATAAATGGTGTTGAGAAAACTGGATATCCACATGTGAAAGAATGAAACTGACCCCTACCTTACACCACAAACCATGCACAAAAATCAACTCAAAATGCATTACAGACTTGAATAGAAGACCTGAAACCATGAATCTAGACAACAACATAGGGATAATTTTAAAAATGGGCAAAGGATTTGGATATTTTTCCAAAGAAGATATCTAAATAGCCAATAATTTGTGAAAATGTACACAACATCATTAATCAGAAAAATGCAAATCAAATAAAATGTCACCTTATACTTATTAGAATATCAGTTATCAAAAAGACAAGATAATAAATGTCGGCTAGGATGTGGGGAAAAGAGAACACTTATGTACTATTGTTCGGGCTGCAAACCGGTGCAGCCACCGTGTAGAGCAGTCTGGAGGCTCCCTAAGAAATTAAAAATAGAATTATCACGTGAACCAGAAATCCCATTTCTGGGTATACATCCAAAGGAGAGGGAACCATTATTGTTAATGTCTCGAAGAAGTATCTGTACTTCCTTGTTCACTGAGACATTATTCACAATAGCTAAGGTATGGAAACCAAAAAAGTACCTGTCAATATAGGAATGGAGAAAGAAAATTGTGAGTGTGTGTGTGTGTGTGTGTGTGTGTGTATTTAATTTTAGTATTTATTTTATATTATATCTATCTATGTTATATATGATAATATATAAAAATATATGTCAGGGACATCAGGGGGTGCCCAGGTGGCTCAGTCGGTTAAGCAGCCGACTTCAGCTCAGGTCATGATCTCACAGTTTGTGGGTTTGAGCCCCATGTCAGGCTGTGTGTGGACAGCTCAGAGCCTGGAGCCTACTTCTGATTCTGTATCCATCTCTCTTTGACCCTCCCCGCTCACACTCTGTGTCTCTCTCAAAAATAAATAAATGTTAAAAAATTTTTAAATATATATGTCATATATATAATAGAATATCATTCAGTCTAAAAAGGAAGTAAATCTTGCCATTTGCAACAACATGGATGAACCAGGGCATTATGCCAAGTGAAATAAGACAGATAGGGAAAGACGAATGCTGTGTGGTATCACTTACATGTTGAATCTAAAAACAAAAACAAAACAAAAACCTCAAAAGTCAAAGTCATAGAATAGAGGGTAAAATGGTGGTTGCCAAGGACTGGGAAGTAGGGAAAATGGGAATTGGTTGGTAAAAGAACATAAACTTTCAGTTATAAGAGGAATAATTCCTTAAAAAATTTTTTTAATTTATTATTATTTTTTTAATAGTTTATTGTCAAATTGGTTTCCATATAACACCCAGTGCTCTTCCCCACAAGCGCCCTCCTCCATCACCACCACCTCTTCCCTCCCCCTCCCCCTCCAACCCTGGGTTCCTTTTCAGTATTCATTAGTCTCTCAGCTTTTGTGTCCCTCTCTCTCCCCAACTCTCTTTCCCTCTTCCCCTCCAATTTCTAAAGTCTAATGTATAACATTAGACTTGTGACTATAGTTGATAAAAACATGTTGCATAATTAAAATTTGCTTTGAGAATACAACTTAATTGTTTACACCCCAGAAAACAAAAAAAGGTAAATATGTGAGGTGATGGCTGTTAATTAACTTTATGGTGAGGATCCTGTCACAACATGTAAGCATATCAAATCATCACATTGTATACTTTTTTAACATTGTATACTTTAAATACCTAACAATTTTATTTGTCAATGACACATCAATAAAGTTGAGGAAAATGATTATCCTGAATGAGCCTTTTAAAGGAATTGAGTTCTTCCTGGTGAAAGTGACTCCAAGCATGAGAGGAAATTCTGCTGTTGTCCTTGAGGAAGTAAGTTTGTATGGTGTGAGAGAGCCTACTGAGGGGGCCGCATGGCAAGAATCTGAGAGCAGCCTTGGGAGCCGAGAGTGGTCCCAGCCAAAAGCCAGCAGGAAAACATCACGGTTATACATGCAGGAAATGAATGCTGCCAACAGCCTTAGGGAGTGTGGAAGTGATGCTTCCCTAGTTGAGCTGCAGATGAAAATGAACCTAGCCAACTCATTGATTTCAGCCTGGCACAGAGGATGCAACCAAAATACACTGGCTTCATGATGTATTGAAACTGCAAAATAATATTTGTGTTTACTTAAGTCGCTGAGTTTCTGGTAATTTGTTACACAGCAAAGAGCACATAGTCTACGAAGCGGAAGTGTTACATACTCCAAGGAGTCTTACCTCTACTCTTGTCTTCAGAACCTAGTCAGTAGTTCTTGGTGCAGATTCTTTACTAGGAAGTCACATTTAGCTTTCGTAGCCTCCTTGTTTTCCACTTTCCCTTCAACACAAAGCGTTGCCTTCAAGTATATTAAATGTCTCTTTGTGCCCAGAGTAAGACACACTTATTTCTGAACCTTACCACATACTTTGCTTTCTATATGGAATGCCCTTCCCACCTACCCATAGTTCAAATTCCAGCTCAAATGTCCCTTCTCTTATGAAGACTTCCCATGTCTCCCTTGCTGTAATCATTCCATTATGCGACCCCAATTAATAAAAGTTTTTGTAAGTCTTCTGTAGCAGAGAGGTGTTTGATGCCTTTGCATCAGAAAACACAGTAACTGGTACTTATTAGATTTTAAGCAACTGGTAGGTATTTGCTGAATAAACAAAACTGAATAAAATTTTTGTTGAATAAATGAATGAACAAATAGATCAGGATTAAGATTAATCATAGTGTAAAAATGAAGGTTGCTCTATGAAGCTGTTAAAATAGGCATAGCGCTGATTTTCTTTTTCTATCTCATAACATACGGAACTTCATTCTGTTTGTAAAGCAGTCATTACAAGTATGGCTTGCAGCAGCACCAGTAAGTTAAGACTGAAGGAATTTTATGTCCCAAACGGTTTTAATTGTAAACTCAGCTTCGGTTCCTTTCACACCTTAGGGTGCTGATGATTAGAATAGTACTACCACTAATAATAATGATAAAAACTAACACATATAGTGCATGTTATTTAAGTACTTTGTATGTATTATTAACTTAGTCTTTACAATAACTCTTATCACAACCCTTTAATGTAAATTCCATACATTACAGATGAGGAAAGGGAGGCACATAGAGAGTGAGTCATTCTAATAGTAAGAAGAAGAGCTAGAATTTGAATCCAGGCAGGCTGACTCTTGTGCCTGTGCTCTTGGATACCTTGATTACTATGACGTGTTGCTTCTTGAAGGATGAGAGCAATGTTGATGGTAACACTGCATTGGTTTCTTGCACATACTGATCTGGTGGGGGAGGGGATGAGTGCAGAAGATTCCATAGACTTTTCTCCACTCTGGCTACGTCCCCTGGCATCAGCCTGCTTTCCTAAGGCACTGCCAGAGCCTATCTGACCTTAGAATTGAGAATATTCCGATATTCTCATCAAGCCTTGCAAACACCCGGTCAAAGCTTCCTGTGCTTTTTCGTTTCTGCCATATAAAACAAGTTTGTAAAAGCTGCTGTTTGTTGAAAACTTACTCATTTAGACATGACAATTTTAAAATTACTTGTAAAGGCCCTGATTATGTCTCTGAGCACTTCCTAGCTGAGGGGAAGGGAGTGCAGATTTGCGTGTGGTATTTTTAGAACGAGAAATATTTAAATCCTTTCATGGAGTGAACAGCCAAGGGAGAAACAAGGCAGTGGGTTCTCAGATCTGCCTCCCAAGGCTCTAGATCAGCAGGTGGAGTCATTTTTCCAACACAAATTATCTTTTTTTCTTACCCTTCTGAGCCCCTTGACAGCTCTCTTGTGAGACAAGGATAAATGGTACCGAGCCATATCTGATGTCTACTAGATTTTATATTTTTATGTTTTATATTTTTCCATAAAATTTGGAAGAGTGATGTGTGTCAGGGGCCAGAGGTTACAAAACTGGAAGAAAAAAAAACTTTGTATAGGCAAACAACAATCTTAATTAGCAAACTCATTTCATTTCATCTCTGACAGTTTCAAAAGCGTAGTTTTGGGAGGCACACATGGAATAAACTGTTCTGCTGTTTTCTCACCCTTGAAAAAGCTCACAGGTGGTTTTTGTTGTTCTTTTTTGGTGCCCCTGCCACCTGATCTGCATTCATAGGAAAATCAATGAGCTGCTTTTGCATTGAGTACACATACAGAGATGTATTATCTTTGCACAGAATTAGCAAGGTTTTTAGTATTTCCAAACAATGCAATCATTACAAGTATGGAAAAGGATGGTGTCATGTTATGATGATAATTTGTAGCAGTATAGGCAACACAAATGTTCTTAAACCCACCAAAAAAAGTGAATTTGTCTGCACAAATTCTAAAAATTCTACATTCATGTCAAAGGGCAATCCTCTAAGAATAAGAAAGCCACTATTCAAATGGAACAGGAAGGGGGACCTATCCTAACAGGTACAGACTCACTGCAAATCGGTAATAACCATGACACTGTGGCCCTGGTACAGAGAGAGGGAAACAGAGCAGTCAAATGGCATGAAGAACCCCAAACACTCAAGCGTATATAGAAACTAGATAAATGATTGAAGGGACATGGCAAATCAGTGAGGGAAACTGGGTTATTTTTTTAAGTGGGAATACTAAAATTGTTTTTATATGAAAAAATAAAAGTATATCTGTAAGCCCACTACTCATGAACCAAACATAAGTGAATTAAAATCTTAAATATAAAAGTTAACATAAGAGAATATTTCTATGTCAAATGAGAGAAGTGTTTCATGACAATGAATAAGAAAGTAAAACTTTATTTTTTAGAGATTTTTAAAAGTTTTATTGAAGTGTAATAGCATATAATATACTGGATATAATAAAATGTATAATAAATAGAAATATGTATATCCCTGTGATGGTATCACCACAGTCAAGACAATAAACATCTCCCCCAAAAGTTTATGAATGCCCCTTCATAATCCTGCATTCACACTCCACACACAGCACTCATATAACCATGCATCAGCTTTCTGTCACTACATATAGTGTCACGGAGCAAACTAGCTTGTGCCATGGAAACATGTGCCACATAAGCCTACATGTGAACATACACATACACTGTGTATCTCTGCATTAAAAATCAGAAAATAACGGGTACTGAGATACTGAGCCAGATTTTACTGGGTAGGACTCATCTGACAAGTTCAAGACCAATCTAAAAACAATGTACTCGGGCCGCCTGGGTGGCTCAGTTGGTTAAGCCTCTGACTCTTGGTTTCAGCTAAGGTCATGATCTCATGGTTTATGAGTTCAAGCCCCATGTCTGGCTCTGTGCTAACAGTGTGGAGCCTGCTTGGGATTCTCTCTTTCTCTCTCTCTGTCTCTCTCTCTGTCTCTCTCTCTCTCTCTCTCTCCTCTTTTCCCTCTCCCTCTCTCTCTCTCTGCCCTTCCCCCCTCACTCTGTCTCTTTCTCAAAAATAAATAAACTTAACAATTTTTTAAAAATAAAAACAATATATTCAATTGATTATGCATAATTATATTAATTTGAATTGAAAAAAATCCAATTGGCACCTAGGAAGCACTTTCACAGATAAGCCCAGGGGACTGTTAAGACTTTTAGCTGAGTATTTCATATCTCAAATCCTGTGCTTAGAAACAACACATGCCCTCAGTCTCCCAATTTGGCAAATAACAAATAACTTTAATTCATCAGCTAATGGATTGTTTCACCACTTTCTTAGGTCTAATCAGACATAGTGCTATATGTCTATGGGCTAATGCTGTTTGTGAAATTGATTTTGTAATTTTGGTGTCAGAACTTATAGGATATTCATTTGCTATTCAAGAAGCCATTAAGCTTCTTTACCAGGTCTGATTTATTTGCAGACATCTGACTCCATTTGACTTAGCTAACATTCCACTTGTCTGTGTGCTGTTAGAGAAGGGGGATCAAGTCTTATGCATCTTTGCATGTCCTACAGCACTAAGTCACTACTGCAGATAATAGGTTGCAGTTCTTTGCAGATAATAGGTTGTTTAGTCACTATTTAATAAGTTGAATTAAATAAAATTGAATAGATTGTTTAATAAGTCATGGAAAGCTTGCTTTCAGTGCATTCTATCTGTTACCTTAAGCCCAAAATGAACATAAAAAGAAAAGATTCTGGTCTCTGACAATTTAAGAGAAGCCAAAGAATTTAATTGAATTCTTTTTTTTTTTTTTTTAATTTTAGAAAGAGAGAACAGGGGAGAGGGGCAAAGGGAGAAAGAGAATCCTAAGCAGGCTCCACACTCAGCATGGAGCCTGATGCAGGGCTTGATCTCACTACCATGGAATCATGACCTGAGCTGAAATCATAAGTCAGACGCTCAACTAAATGAGCCACCCAGGTGTCTTTGAATTGCTTATTTTTAAAAGAAGACTCTTTTATTTTTAAGTAAGCTCTACCCCTAGTGTGGGGCTTGAACTCATGACTCTGAGATCAAGAGTCATATGCTCTACCAACTAAGCCAGCCAGGCACCCATAAAGGAAAGCTTTTGAACTGTTAGCCATTCCTTAAATTTTCCTTTGTACTTCCTTTTGGATCACTGGTTCTCAAAATGTGTTGCATATTAGAATTATTTGAGGGAATTTTGAAAGATTTTTATCCCCAGGCCACAACCAGACCAATTAAAGGAGAATTTGAGGAATGACATTTAATGATCAATAGTACTTAGAATTTTTTAAGTGATTCCAATATTTAGTCAACATCAAGAACACTGCATTAGACGGAGATGAAGAGTAACTTGACATTCATTCTCCCCCTTTCTTCCTTGTATCCTGAAACAATCACCAACCCTCTCATAGCTTGAGATGGTTAGAAAAGTATCTAAACCTAAACCACTACTTTTCCAAAGGTAAAATAGTGGTCCAGACCACTGGTGACAGTTGTCCCAAACTAGAGAGTGCTTGGTGCTATAACTTTAAGCAAAACGTTAAAAAATTCTAGCAGATTGTGTTGCAAATTAATTAAACCTTTATCAGCATATGGAAGTTAAAATTTACAGCTTCCTTTTCCTTCCATCTCCCCTCCTTACCCGTTCTGTTCACACATTTTCTTGAAGTGAGAGAGATCAATTTACAATGGTTTTTCATAAATTATCTTTTAGTTATCATTATTTTGGGCTTTGATTTATAGCATTTAAGTATTTATTTGGCTTTTATAATGTAATACAAAATAGTTCTTTCAAACAGATGAAAGGAGTTGCTAGAAATAGCACTATCTCCTCTAGGTCAGATGAGTTTTCTCTTGATACCTGGAAATGTACATGTTCAAAACATGAAATCAGTATACATTATAGATACAAATTATTCATCCTGTGATTCTTATTCTGTTTTCATCTTTCATCAAAACCAGCACATTTATGAGATCTTTCTTCACTGGAAACCTTGACATTAATCAAAATGTTTCAAATAATTTTTTAAAGGAAGCTAAAATGCTTGATTCATGACAAAGCAGTTTTCTTTTTTAAATCACAAGCTAACTTGTAGCACATTTTATGCTAACTTTCTCCTCCCAATTTATCCTGGATATTATTTTTGTATCTCTCTGAAATGAAAATTGATTATAGACGATTTTGATATGGTTGAGGAAGTAGGTTCTGTATAATCTAGTATATAGTCATTCAAAGATGTAAGGATGAATAGTTTTTGTTTTTGATTTTAGGAGTAATGTCATTATAAAAATTCATTTTTATTGGGGCATTGTTTATAATTTGTAAGAGAGTGTTAAGTGTTTTAGAGCAATGATTCTAAGTACAGCTGTATTAATACCTAAATATTTTTTTCACTTGTTTATTTCATAAGCATTTGTTAAGCATCTACATTACTCTAGGCACTTCCTCTTGAAGATACAAGTTTGAATATGAGAGTCTCTTTACTAAATTTACAGAAAAGCACAATAAACTTTGTCCTCGCAAGGGCTCACTACACTCTGGTCATGTGGGTGACCAGATTCTTCTGTAACATTATATGCAATCATTTTTATTTCCTTTTTGTTCATTTAAAAATGCTTGAAAATGTGTATAAGTTTCGTAAGTCATGTTTTATATGTATAAGAAACTTACCAGTTTGTTTTATTATGATAAAGATAGTGCCTTCGGAAAAAAAAAAAAAAAAGAATTAGCGGCACCTAGGTGACTTCAGCTTAGGTCACCATCACAAGGTTTGTGAGTTCAACGCCTGTGTAGTGCTCTGTGCTGACAGCTTGGAACCTGGAGCCTGCTTTGGATTCTGTCTCCCTCTCTTTTTGCTTCTCCCCCACTCACTCTGTCTCTCTCTCTCTCTCAAAAATGAATAAACATTTAAAAAGGTTAAAAAGCATTAATAAACTTTTCCTTGGCTCTGGATGGCAGAATCTGCATATAATCTCTCTGAAACTTCCTCAGTGGCAACAATATTGTTCTAATACAAGAACACTTTGTTTTTCTATATAGCACATCAGTGAGCATAGTTTAAAGCAAACAACAAACAAAATATGTGGAATATTACTTTCTAAGGTGGTCTGATAACATAAATGTTTAAAAGCAGCGATTCAGAAGTAACTTCTAACAGCTAATATAGACACACTTTGTGAAGATAACAAAGATTTAACCTTAATCTCAACGCTGATGTAGGTGATTAATGGAGAAGGTGATGCCTGTTATCATAGGGAAGAGATGAAAATCTGAAGGGGCTTTTACTAATAATACAGGTTTTTTTATATGTAGCTCAGAGAAGCTTACCTCCCAGTTCAAAGTAAGATATTATTCACTTGAAATCCTTTGGTCTCTTTGTCTGCTCCCTCACAGGAACAATGAGACCTGTCATTTTCCTAGGATCGAAGGGTCCCCTGCAGGCTTTACTGACACCTTGTACATCATACGACATTGGCCCACTATGTCCAGATGCAAAATCAACAAGGGGTCTTCTGATGAGCCAAGACCGCGTGCGTGCCGGTGGTTGCCAGAGAATCCATGTCTCAAGGAGTCACATTTTCTGGGTTAGACTCTGGTGGGGCTTCCTTCTGTGAATGACATGAAAATATATGGTGACTCTAACAACGACCCCTAACCAGTTAGCAAAGTGATGGAACAGGCGAACAAAAACAGTAATAGCTAATACTTACACAATGAATAACATATGCCAAACACCACTCTGAGTGCTTTTATTCTTAGCTGATTTAATCTTAAACACAGTCCTGTGAGTTTGGTACTATTATTGTATTCATTTTACAGATGCGGAGAATGAAGCAAAGAAAGGTGTTGCTTATGCAAGACTTGTTTACGTTGTCCGGCTAATAAATGGGGAAACAGGGAATCAAACTTGGGGAGTCTGACTCCGGAGTGTGTGCGATTAACCACCCTGAATTTCTGTCTGTCATACAAAATACAGCTAACGTCAATCTACTTCAAATCTAAAAATAAACTGTTTACAATATGGTCAGGGAATTGCGTACAAGAATAATAGTCAAAAGTAGGAGATCAAGAGAGAAAGAGAGTGAATGAATTAATAAATACATTATGTCCCAAGGGAAATATAAACTGTAGAATAAGTTACTTAATCCTGGAATCCTTGCAAAAAGATGACACATGATTTTAAAACAAATGTTGTCTACAGGGTGCCTGGGTGGCTCGGTTGGTTAAGGGCCTGACTTCGGCTCAGGTAATGATCTCACAGTTTGGTGTATGGGTTCAAGCCTCCATGTAGAGCTCTGTGCAGACAGCAAAACCTGGGGTCTAGTTCAGATTCTGTGTCTTCTTCTCTCTCTGCCCCTACCTTCCTTACATTCTGTCTCTCTCTCTCAAAAAATAAATAAACATTAGAAAATAATTCAAAAATAAGAGTAAATTTTAAAAACTGTCATCTCTGCAGAACTTTGAGAATTATATTTACAGTCTCATACAAATCAGTGAAAGGACATTATAGCTCCAAAAGTTTAGGAATACCTTACTTTGGGGGAGTATGTATTTATTTTCTTAATCTCAATGTTTCTTTAAAAGTACATCCCACAATGGATGAGGAAATGGTTTGGGGGCAAAGAAATAGATTTTGACAATCATGGAGGCGTCACTCAGGCCTTGTCTTCCAGTTTGCGGAAGTTCCCTGTTCTCTTCACTGCAGCATGAACTTTATAATCCACTGGAAGGTAGTCACACCCTGAAATTGTCTTTATTTTGTCAGGTGAGATTTTGTTGTGTCTGGATAAAGCATTTAATTTCCTTGTGATTCAGATTCTCCATATGTTAAATGGGGTCAAAGGATCTTTTGTACTTTCTTGCAAAATGTTTTGAAATGGGTATATTTTAAGACTTTTAAAAGAAAGAAAATAGAAAATTCATGACAGTAACATGATTACTGACAGATTTTAGAATGATTTAGACTTATTGAAATAAATTTAAGCTCTAAGTTTTTATTTGATTATGCTATTTTTTGACGTTATTCAGTTTCTGACATAGTAGCAACTGACATTACAAACTATGATGCTTCCCAGCCCTGCTGCATGAATTAACCTTTGGGAGCTGTTACTCCTGGTTATCTCGTTGGGGTCTTTGTTTCTCCAAGGCCTTTGTACCCTGTTTGTGCTGCAGAGTTTTTCAACAGAAACACAAGTCATTTCCTGCAAAATGTACCACCTATTTCTAATCTCTTGTTTATTCCTATTATACAAAAGTGTGCACACACGCATATATATGGGAAAGAGAGAAAAGGAATAAAGAAATGAAGGAATAGTTGTGTAACAATACTCTATGGACCTTTTTTTCCCCACTTAAATGTAGGCCCAGATAATCCCATACACTGGTGAAATTCTGTTCATGTGATTTCCCCTTTCAAAAGTTTATGGAACCTTCATATTACCTATTAGTTTATATCTAAAGTGATCTGTCTTGTGGATTAGAAGTCTTGCAGGCTTCTTCCTGATGTTCTCATTACCACAGTGACTCACTCGCTGTCACTGGCCCTCCTCTGCATTGTCACCATTTGTGTATCTCCTGTACTTGACAGAACATCTATGCCTTTGCTAAAGGTAGCATTTTATCCTGGGATGCCTTCTTCCACCTAAGACTCATATCTAGGTTTACTTCTGCCTTCCTTGGACATCCTTTAAAAACAAAAATTAGGGGCACCTGGTGGCTCAGTCAGTTAAGCGGCCTACTTCAGCTCAGGTCATGATCTCACAGTCTGTTGGTTCAAGCCCCGCGTCAGGCTCTGTGCTGACAGGTCAGAGCCTGGAGCCTGCTTCTGATTGTGTGTCTCCCTCTCTCTCCGACCCTCCCCCACTCACACTGTGTCAGTCTCACTCAAAAATAAACATTAAAAAATTTAAAGAAAACACAAAAATTATATTTTTAGGTTTTACTTATTAGAATATCATTTTTGTTTTCTATTTTTTATGTTTATCCACTTTCTTTAATTGGATTTTAAGCTTTTTAAAGTAAGGGGTTTTATTTTCTGCTTCAGTTGTGTCTTCCACAGTAATGAAAAAAGAAGGAGCATGAATAATTGTTGACTGGCCAGCATTTCCCATTTTTAATGTCTTTATATGTAGTAATTTTAAGTCATTTACATATGATTGTATCTATTCATTAGTTTACCAACACAAAAATATAACTAGTACTAGTTATATGTACAATATTTTATTTGCGTTTTTAAAAAACCCTTCTCTTGTAGAAGGAATTTTGAATTTGGCATTCTTTCCCATGTGTCCTCCATAAGTACAAAAGACAATGTTTCTTTTTCGATCACAAAGACACCCTTTGGCTCAGCTAATTAGGTCCTATTGCTCATCCTTTGAGGCCTATCATCCATGTCAGAAGTTAAAGAACATTTTGTTCTCATTTGTTCTACCAGGTTCTCCTTCATTAGTTTAATTTTGGATGCATTCTTGCAGTGAAACTCTTTGCTGTTTAGTCATGGCTTATTACATCTCTCTGAAATGTACCATCCACTTATCTTATATCTTGTTGTCATTCCAAATCGTGCGTACCTTTCAAGATCCGTCTCAAATATTATGTACTTCATGACACCATTCATGATTCATTTCTCTCTCTTGGTCTTCTTCAGTTCTCTGATTTCACCTGTCCTATTGAACCCAGCGTTTTGCTTTTCATTCATTCAATTCACTGAGCACCTTTCAGTTGTTGAGCATTGTATTATACCATTAGAGACACAAAGATGAATGACTCAGGGTCGGTACATCAAAGATGTTGCAACTAGTGGGGGACACAAAACATTATGTGGTGGGTTCAGTAATGGAACTACCACAGTAGTACAGGAAGCCAGAGTGGGGAATCTTCTGGGCCCCAGAAAAGTCTGTCCAGTAAGCTGACATCTAAACCAAGCCTTAAGGAGTTAGTATAGGGATGCCTGTGTGGCTCAGTTGGTGGAGTGTCTGACTTTGGCTCGGATCATGATCTCGCAGCTTGTGAGCTCAAGCCCCACATTGGGCTCTGTGCAGACCGCTCAGAGCCTGGAGCCTGCTTTGGATTCTGTCTCCCCATCTCTCTGTCCCTGCCCTGCTCATGCTCTCTCTCATTATCAAAAATAAATAAACATTAAAAAAAGTGAGTATAGAGTTGGAGAAGGTGATTAGAAGTATTTCACCTAGTATTGGGGAGTGCTTAGAGGAAACAGACAGAAGCAGTTCTGGAAGATGATAGGCCCAAGAGGTTTTCTGGAGTAAGGAGCTAATGTACATAGAGGTTGTATTTGAATTTTGGTCTAAGAAAGTTTGAAGTCTGCTCACTTAGGATGATTACAAGATTTAAGATTGAGAAGGGGCCCACTAGGGCAAACCATTAACTTGAAATTTTTTTTTTTCAAATGAGCTCTCCTTACAGTTGGGATAGGACTTGTATTAATTTTGTAGTTTAACATAAAAGAATTATTGCATGGAATGAAGGCTAGTGAGCATTTAGTAATACAATTGTAGTAAATGTTTCTGTTACTCTGCTGTGGTTAATATATTGCTGAATTGAATCTACTCATTAATATTTTGGAGACCACTGGGATGGAGCCAGGTAACCTTAAAATAAAAGTATTAGTTATTCTCTGATTTACACCCTCAAAATTTTTAAATGACACTAATGCCTGAAAAATTGCTGAGTCTAGACCATGGATGCATTGGACTATTTTCATTTGAACCATTAATGAATCATGCATAAGTTTTTAAATTCATTATTCTATATGTCCTTTTAAATTTTTTATAATAATAAACTATAAGAAAAGTATCAAATATATTTCAGTATAAGAATTTTATGTTCTATGTCTCCAGATTTCTACCTAGAGGATTACCAATGATTCTTTAAAGTCAAATACATGGTACAGCTTGGTGGTTATCAGGTCAACGTCCCTATTCTGTTTAATATGTTGTGAATTGCTTGATACTGTAATGAGTATCATATCTATGTCAGAATAAGTCTAAAGGGAATAAATATTATATTGGATGAAAGCAAATCAAAGAGATTATATTTAAGAAAAATATGGAGGACTGTAGTCAGGGTTAAAAATATCATGCTGACACCATGCTTAGGAAAGGCCAACTCTGATAGCAGTTATTGTAAAAGAAAAAAAAAGATCTGGTCTATAAGCTCAGTGTGAACCAAAAAAATATGATTAGATGCTGAAACAAGGTAATACACAGTAAATTATTAAGCTGCAAGTGGAAGAAGGCAGTATTTGGACCAATGAAGTCAACAGACCCAGTTTTCTATTGTTTACTGCCATTGTTAGAATACTTATGGACTATTCAAGTGGAGATAGTTCATCTAACATGTAAAAGATGGAAAAGAAGTTAGACATTATGAAATACAAAAGATGAGGAAATTTTGGATACTCGACCTAGGAAAAAAATAGCAGAAACATGATAGGAGTTTTTTTTAAGAGGAATTATTTGCATCATTTGTTACTTAGAGGCTAATAAAAAAACAGACCAATGTAACAAACACACATGTCATCTTCATGGGTAAGTTTATCCAAAATTAGAATAAGGAATGGATTTTATAAGGGTTCTGTTCTCAAACACTTAAAGGTTTTAATAATATAAGCGAAGTTCTGGTAGGAGTTTATTTGTGATGAAATTGGACCAGGTGACCGATAATATTGTCTTCAGAGTTCAGGTTTGGGGAATATCACTCCTATAAAGCAAATAAGATATATTCCTAATATTCTAATGCAGGTTTTTTGAGGCTATGCCCTTAGATTTTTCTTCATCTCTAAGACAGTAAAAGGTGATAGATTTGTTATAAGAACATTAATTATATCGAGCCTGTTATATTTTATTTTTACTATCACTTATTATCATTCATTATGTACCCAAAGGAACATGCCATACATTTTCTAAGTACCATAATATATCCAAACAACATATCCACAAGCTACAAATTATTAGCTTCATTTAGGATTAAAGAAAATTGGCTTAAAGAAGTTTATATAAATTGTTTAAAATCACATAGTTAGTAAGTAACACAGAGATATTATTCCATACAAATCAATAAAATATAGAATTGTGATTTCAAGTAAGGGTGATTGGGGCTCAATCATTGCTTTGAAGATCCCACAGACTTCCTCTTTCAGGAAGGACTGGCCAGATCAGATTCACATTTTACTGAGGCAGACTCCAGAAAACAGATTATAGATAAATAAATAAATAACTGTACGTATGTTCTGGAATATTCACAATAATACTCCCTGCTCTTAGGCACTTTGGGAAAAAAAACTGGTTGCCATTTTATTTATTTACCAAGAGCAATCACAGTCATGAATTGTGGAAATATGGGAGAATCAATACATTCTCTCATGCTGGATTGTTAATTCTATACGATGAATGAATTAAAAAATAACTGTAGATAGATCAACATGGAAATCATGGGTATGTTTGGAGACCACGAAATTTGAGGAAGAAGAGTTAGAGAACTAAGCTTTTAATGGTATTACTTTAAGATACCCGTGCTTTCATTCTGAGTGACAATCTCTCTTATATAGATATTAACATACTTAATTTGCTTACCAAAACGTATTGTGGCCAAGTCTTCAGTCCTTTCTTTTAAGTCATTCACAACCCATGTTCTAACCCATAGTGTTTATATTACGTTGTAAATCTCAGAAGACAAACATATAACCCTAATTTTCTCATTAGTATGGCTTCTAAGTACTGATCAGAGAATCAAAATTTATCTGGCTCCAAAGCCACATAAAACCATGTGAGTCAGGCATAATGTCATTATAAACTATTTGTGCTGAATTAAAGAATAGTTACTTTGGGTACAACCATAAATTCTTAAACTGACGATTTCAGTGGGAAAATAGAAACCGCTAAGTCACTAAAGTGACAATAAGAATGAACTTGGATGATCAGACCAGGAAATGAAAGAAAGAAAGAAAAAGAAAGAAAGGAAGGAAGGAAGGAAGGAAGGAAGGAAGGAAGGAAGGAAGGAAGGAAGGAAGGAAGGGAGGGAAGGAAAGAAGGAAGGAAGGAAGGAAGGAAGGAAGGAAAGGAGTAAGTAAAAAGAAAGAAAGAAAGAAAGAAAGAAAAGCAGATCTTTTAGAAACACCATAAATTATGTTGTTAAATTGCAGCTGGGTTCTAATGCAAATCCGGGTTACCCAGGCATAAAAGACAGCAGCAATTGTCAAACCCTGTGTTACTTATTTTCTGGATAAACCATCTCTCAAGCTCTTCCTTCCCAATGGAATGTACCACATACCATGGAATAAAAGACATTGGTAGTGATGGAGTGTAACCCTGGGAACTTCTTTTCTGAACTTTAATAGAATCAAGTGAATATCAAAGTTCTCTGTAAATTCACAGTTGCTTGCTTGTATAAACCAAAAAAAAGAGAGAGAGAGTCATTTGGTTCCTAAGCAGAGAAAGTGGTTACTGAAATGTTTCATGATCTGTTTGATGAGCCTGTCAGGTGCCTTCTCTGAATCTGCTACCATAAAGCACATCAATTTAAACCTCAAAGTCACAGAAATGACCACCCGTCATGAAAATTGCCAATTCTTTCAAATCTCAAAAGAAGAAAAAAAAAGCTGCACGGAGATTCCATATTTTATAGGTACTTGAGCCTACGAATCATTAGTAGGATTTTTCCAAAGTCTGGAGCAGAATTTGGAAATATTATCATTTCCAGTCAGAGAACTTCTTTATATGTTATTCAAAAAAAAGCACATTTCTTCATCATGAGTTTACTTATTTAATAATCAACAGAAGATTTAGGGGACGGAGAGATTACAAATCTTAATCAATAATCTTGAAGATGCAAAAAATGTATCATTTTCTTTAAAGCAATGTAATCTGATTGGAACTTCTATTCAGACATTTGATAGGAACATAAGTAAATTTGGGGGTATTTCTCCCTCCTTATCCCCATCATAACAGAGGGATTCAGAATTACCTGGTACCAGGAGAATAGGTAAGTAGCCTTCACCTTAGCCTATTATAATTGCTAGTGGTTTAATAATTACCCAGGTCCACAGAGTCACCAGGAGGTTGTGGCTCATCTATATTCTTATCATGTTGCCAAGCTTGGAATTCAGAATCTTGGTTGGAGCTGAGAATTTCATTGCCTTGTAATCACCCTGGAAAGGGAGCATAGTCACTCCATATAAAGGATGCACATACTGAAGAAAAATATACCACCTGATATAGAAAAAAAAACAGCAAAAAACAAACAAATAAGTGTATCAGAATATTTTTCCTACAACTGAAGCCTTCTCTAATTTTTAAGACCCAGAATGCTTTTTAATTTTTATTTAAAATAATTTTGAATCTACAGAAAAACTGCATATTAGTAGTTTCTATATGCCCTTCACCCAGCATCTCCTAATGTTAATATCTTTCATAAATCAGCAAAATGATCAAAACCAGGAGATAAATATTGGTACACTACTGTTCATTAAAATACAGACCTTATTCAAACTTCACCTGGTTTTCCACATTTTGTTTAGTTTTTCTGTCTCCTTTGTCCAATCTGTGACTATTCTTCAGTCTTTATCTTTCAAGACCTTGACACTTTTAAAGAGCATTGGTCACTTAATTAATAGAATATCCCTCATTTGATTTGTCTGGTGTTATTTGCATGAGGTTATACATGTTAAGACACAGAAGTGATTTTTTATGCCCTTCTCAGGGCATATTAGAGTGTTTATAATGTCAATAAGTATTATTATTATTAGTGATATTATTAGTGGTCAGTTGGCTAAGGTTCTGTCCCTGGGTCTTGAGTTTCTCAAGCAGCTGTAAGTTACTCTTTTCCAATTGTAGTTAATAAATACCTTGAGAAAAATATTGAGAGTATGCAAATATTCAATTCCCCCTCAAAGTTTCACTCACAAATTTTAGCATACATTGGTGTGGATCATATCTGCAACAATTATGATGATGATGATGATATTTGTCCAGTGTTAATTTTGTTTTTCATTTTCTTTCTACATTTTTTAACTGGAATTTTTCAATAAGCAAATCTGTTTCTTCTCATTGATTGTTTATTCAATTTATATAAGTATGTACTTTCAGATATTTATTTATGGGTTATAATCCAATAACATCAGTGGTTCTGAATTTGAAACCATAATAATACTCTATTTCTTTTTTTGAGTCCTACATGTTTTCTCTTCTACTGTGTCTGTATTTTTCTCTGGTTCATTACAACATGTCTGTTTATTTCATTCTTCTTTTACTGTTTCCTTTGGTTTTCCTTCTCAGTCTTGTTCCTCCTTTTTAAATTTTATCTATAATATTCTGTCATCCTGAATTAAAAACTTATTATCCTCCCCAACATTGTCTTTTTTCCCCCCATTACCCTCACAGTGCACACTCTTATTTTATTTACTTTATGTATAGGGGCTGACTGGCAGAGATATTTTGTCCTGTATGAACAAAGATAAATTGCCTATTCCCATCTTTTGAAAATAATCCATTTGTTCTTTTGACTTTCAAGATGAATGCGAGTAAATTAAAGGAGTCATTCTCTATTTTGGCCATCAATTTTCAGTAGGCACTGAGTAAGGTGACTGTTAATGATACTGATAATAGGTTATACTTCTTTTTGTTGTATGATTGTGGTTGACTTCAGAGGATTGACAATACTTTTTGAACAACTGCTGATTCCATCAATCTTTGAACTAAAAATAATTTAAAATAACATATATTTTTTTCTGTAAGAAAATTAAAGCACAATTTTGTCCTTTGTATCTCTATATGACAGTTGCTTAAGTCACTCATATATTTTTATAGTTAGATCTATATCAAATATATAAATTTTTCCCATTCTAGCCAGAGGTTATAAACCTGAGTTTTTCAGGCATATGAAAATATATGCCCAGGACTCTTACTTTATTATAGTTGTGGAAGAGAAATCTTGAAAGGAAATTAGCAGAAAGATAAACTCTTCCTGTATTCCTTGGAAATTTCTAATGAAATCTTATTCAGAATATTTTTTCTTATTGTTAATTGCTAAAAATATCTTTATAAGGATGGACAAAGGGAATTATACTTTAGTGAGACAGCAACCAGTGAAACATATCCAATTGTATTTAAATAATTTAGAGACTAGGCTAAAATCTTTGAAATTCTAAAGGTTCATTACAACCAACAATAATTAGAAAGCAGAGATCTTTTAAACAATAGATACTAAAAATTTAGCAGTGGATAATTTTTAAAGTTTTAATGTAATTTAAAAGTGCCCATATTATTAAATGAAGAAAAACTTATATGCATTTCAAAACTATAATCAATATTTACTTTATTAAACATTAATTAAAATGCCTTAAATGTAAAAATCCTGAGGCCATCATCCATTTAAATACTAACAACCCAGAAAATATATGTTTTGAGATTCTTTTCTATTAAAAAAATTAGTAATTATAATTAAAAACAACTTTCATTCCCAAGAGTAGAAATAAGAATATCAAATAATAACCTAAGAAGGAAATGTGAAGGTCTCCTGGGAAGGAGGCAATGTTTAGCTTGTGACTATTAATGACTCTTTAATAAATAAATACATGGATGTCATAGTCCTGAGTAGGATAACAATATGGCAAAGTCGTGATAGCTACCTCAGGTGAATCTACATATTTAAACACATTTCAAGCCAAATCTTAAAAGATACTGCTTGAATTTGACAGAATGATCACAAGATTCATGTAGGAGGGAAAAAAATGACATAAAATTAATTTGAGTAAAGAAACATAAAATACAAGGGATGTGGAGACATGCCTGATAATTTTTAAACTGCATTTTATTTTGTTTTAAGTGTTTATTTGTTTATTTTGAGAGAGAGAGGGTGTATGAGTGGTACGTGTGGGGAGGGGCAGAGAAAGAGGGGAACAGTGAGACGGAGAGAGAAAATCCCAAACAGGCTTCATCAGTACAGAGCCTAATGCGAGGCTCAATCTCATGAACATGAGATCATGACCTGAGTCAAAATCAAGAGTCAGATGCTTAATGACTGAGCCACATAGATACCCCGTAAACTGTATTTTAAAGTCACAATACATCCAATCTTCTTACATGTGTTTCTGTAAGATATAGGTATTAGAACCCACTTTGGGATGTTTAGAATTCAGCTGTATAATAGACTGGAGTGTGTGCAGTAAAGACAATTATTTAGGAACTTGCTTCTTATTCCCCCACCATTATTAAAGAATGCATCACCACTGAGAGAGAAACGGCTGCAAGCAAAGCAAAGTGACCATCCATGAGAAAAGTACAAAACAACACTTATACATGTAAGCAGTTTTTTTCTACTCTTTTTTGAACACACATCTCTAAAACATGTTATTTAGTTGGAAAGAAAAGTAACTTTTAAATAACCTAGGTAGTATAGGTGAATGATGTTGGTTCTTTCAACTGGAAAAATTTTCAGATCACCCAAAGTCTTCAATGTATATTGGTTAAAACTCAAAAGTAAAACTTGAACATAATTTATTTCACATTTGGCACTCCTTATTCAATAAGATATTTCAAACTATTTTTTAAAAAGGAAATATTTATACCAATTACTGGTGATCCTGAGTTTATTTGATGTTATAAAATATTTAATATTCTCTATCTCCTAACAAAAGGTAAAACTATATGCCAGTTCCCAGATTGATTACATTTGGACAATGCTTTTCTTTTTTCTTTTTCTTTTCTTTTTTTTTTTTTTTTGTCATAAGGAAATGTTTGATCATGGGAACAAATGAACTCAATCAAATTATGTCTGATATTTATACTTGACTCACATGTAATTATTCACAAAGGCTGAGGTCCAGAGTTCGAGCACACAGTGGGGGAGTGGATTACTGCTCCCATTCTCCATTCCTTCCTGTATTCACATTCCTCGCTGCGCTCTCTCTAGGACCAGGCATGATTTCCTACTCCTCGGTTTGGTTTTGAGACACAGTTTGACCAATAAAGTGAGAAACAATAGGCCAACTTCTAGCATAAGCCACAAGAGGCGTAAGTGTTTGAAAACACTTGTTCATTTTTTTATTTTGCCTTCCGCTTGTGAAGGCCATGCCTAGACTAACATGCTCATCTTAGAAGACACAAGCTGCGCCTCATCTGTGAACCCAGCCTACATCAGCCTGCTCATAAGCAAATTAGGGGGCCTCGGCTAAGACCGGAAGAGCCACCAGTCCAGGCTAGTCTACATCAGCTGACAGTGGAAATAAATGAGAGAAATAAATATTTATTGTTATAGGACACGAATGCTATGTGGTTGGTTATTTTGGAACCATATTGTATCAACAGCTAGCTGACAAATCCTCATATATAGTGAAGGAGCTCCAAATCTTATCCTATTTCTCCCACTTCATAAAGAACTTGAAGTTTTAGCTGAACATTTCACTAAATTATTACAAATTAATAAGCAATGGCTTACTGATCACATTATTATCATATGCATTAATTATTCATGATGAACATCATTTTAATTCTCATGACTGTTTATGGCAATTTCGTTATATATAATTTATTTCCTCAAAGCTTTTAATAATAACACCTGAATAGTGGATTGATACATTTGTTTGAATTGAAACATTGAAGGCAAAATTTTTCTGACAGAATGTAAGTCTAATTAGCTGGGGGAGTCTATGCAGATTATAGGACAGACACTCTCCATAAATCTGATAAGTTAATTCTATAATACCCAAGTGTTGGTAAAATATACTTAAAGCATATAATAGGATAAAAGGAATTTAACACAAAAATGTTGTATTAGAAAGAGTGTAGTGACATTTTGATTTTTTTTCTATCCCTTTCGGGTGTGTTGGATTAAATAAGATGCCTATACATAGAAGAGTAAGTGGTATGATTATTCATCATTTTGTATGTGCTTGTACGGTATTTTTGATTTACATCCCAGATATTGAGAAAGTATGGACTGTAATGATGAACAACAAATCATGTGTCAAGTCAAGAGGTTTCCAAGTCTTTGCTTTTGTCAATTTGAAATGAGAATTAAAAATGACTAAAGATAATTGTTGGCAATATATCATTGAGATCTGACCTTTCAAAGATGTGTCAAACAGTCTATAATTAAAAATAATTTTTGATAATAGATCACTGTGACTTTTGACATTTAAGGAATTGAGTGACACATTGATGAAAAAGAAATAAAACTTCCTTCGATTCCTATCTACTGATTTCTGTGAAAATAATTTCTCTTGTTCATATCTATAAAAACAGAACAAATCAGTGATACCTGAGTGGCTCAGTCAGTTAAGCGTCCAACTTCAGCTCAGGTCATGATCTTGCAGTTTGTGGATTTGAGCCCCACGTCAGGCTCTGTGCTGACAGCTCAGAGCCTGGAGCTTCCTTCAGATTCTGTGTTTCCCCCTCTCTCTGCCCCTACCATGCTCTGTCTTTCAATAATAAATAAAAATCTCAAACAAAACAAAACAGAATATAATTTATGCAAAATTCTGTCCACTCAAGCAATTTCCTATTCAGTCACAGAGATAAGAGCTAATTGAAAGAAAAATCACTAATCTCAATAAGATACATTAAAGTTTCACTTATAATGTTTAATATTTATGTATTATTACTAAATGTATTATGCACAGTAATAATACTGATGGCTTCAGCCTGAAAAAATCTTGAATGCTTATAACCCTTGAAAGAAATATTGCACTTACCATATGTGTTTTTTCTTTACAAAGAGTAATGATACAATTATCAATAAAAGTCTTTCAAGAATAAAAAGTAGATTATATTAGGATAAAATTAATTGATTAAAATGGAATTGAAATATGAATTCAAATTAAAATTCCTGAATGTCCAGGAAGAAATTGCTGATGTATTGTTTAGCATCATTTTGATTATTTGACTTTCACTGGATATTTAAAAGAGTACTAGGCCTCTATTTTTATCAAATTCCAGGAACTATTTCCATTTAAACTCATTATGATAAATCTTAGATGTGAAGTTAAAAATGTGCTAGAGGATACATGGATTTCCAAATATTATTTTAGGAAATACTACATAGCCATTGAATCAGGCTTTGAGAGCCTCTGGCAGAGCCTTGCCCCTCTGCAAGCAAGCATCGAATCTTTCTCCCTTGCATTATTGCCAGTATTCTGTTCAAAGTGTTTATTTATGCTTCATACAGGAAAAGAGACCCTCGGGTTGCCAGTGAGAGAACAAAGTATGGATGATGAGTAGAAAATAAATACGTCACTCCCTAAATATAAAACCCTGCTGATAAATTTTTGGGGTAATGAGGGGCTCGTGGGGTCCAGAACTGATGGCCAAGAGACAATTCTTGAAGATGTCTTTGGTGCCAAAAGGTGATTTATCAAGGCGTGGGGAAAGGACCCATGGGCAGGAAGAGCTGCACTGGGGGTGTGGCAAATAACTCACATATCCTCAGGTTGCGAGGTGGTCAGGGATAGAGTAAGTCTCTAAGGTATTTTGGGCATTGAGGGGCTAGCTGTTGCTAGGGAAACACTTACTACCATTTAATAAAACCTCAGTCATGAGACCCTTCTGATATATATCACGGGGGCTATGAGCTTGGAGTAATGATTGTCAGCATATATCTTGGGGCAGTTGAGATAAAAGAAGTAGCTTTACAGAATCCTCGAGGTTGAAATAATGTAAGCTAAGGTTCCCTTTTGCCCCTAGCAAAGTGTCATCATCAGGACACTTGAGCTCATAGAGGGAGGTCACTCTGCTGGTTTCAAGGACTTGTCAGTGGGCTGTAGACGGTAAGGGAATTTAATTTTTCATTCGCCTTAGTTTCCCACATTACCATGGCAAGCACGTTAACCCCTTTCCTTTGTTCTTGGGCAGCTAGGAATGTCCAAGGAATATCACACATAGTCCACTGGAGGATGAGGGGGTGGGTGCCAGCCTGTATTTTTCCCTCAGCTTGCTCCATCCCTCATCATCTGGTACATTGTGTTTATGGATAGTAGCTAATTTTTCCTGAGCATTTATCATATTTCAAGTTCTATCTACATTTAATAACTCATTTAATCTCCATGGCCACTACACGAGGTAGACACAGTTGTTAGCCCCATTTTACAGATTAAAACTGGGGCTCAGAGAGGCTAACTAATACACCCACCGTTATATAGCTACTTTAAATGAGGTAGGCACAGAAACACTGAGAGTCTCAAGCAATATCCCTGTGGGAACTTCCCCAGGCTTCCTGCTCTGTCCCTCCCCATGATCCCTTTGCTAATAGGATAGTTTAACTATCACTGGATGATAGTTTAACCAGTAATTTTTATTTTTGTCTGTCTTAATTACTGACATTTTCTAAATTATGCGGTGTGGAGGGAGATGTGTCAGATTAACCCATTGTTTCGCAAATAGTCATATTCTTTCCCCATCTCAGTGAAGAGGCAAATGTTTCTATTGAGTTGGAGCTGGGCTTGCCAGAGGAATGTGGAAAGACAGGATTATTATTTTGATACTAGCCATTCTGATTGGTGTGAGGTAATGGCTCATTGTGATTTTGATTTGCATTTCACTGATGGTGTGTGATGTTGAGCATTTTTTCATATGTCTGTTGGCCATTTATCTTCTTTGGAAAACTGCCCCTTTTTAAGTCATCTTTTTTTGTTTTTTGTTTTTTTGTTTTGTTTTGTTTTGGTATTGAGTTTTATGAGTTCTTTATATAGTCTGGATTAATCCCTTTTCAGATATAGTGTTTGCAAATATCTTCTGCCGTTTCATAGATTGCCTTTTAATTTGGTTGATGGTTTCCTTTATTGTGCAAAAGCTTCTCTGTTGGGTATAATCCTAACAGTTTGTTTTTGTCTTTGTTTACCGTACCTGAGAAGACACTCCCTCATGCAGTGTTGTTGGGAATGTAAATTTATGCAACTGCTATGGAAAACAGTATGGAGCATCCTCAAAAAAAAAAAAAATAGAAATAGAAATACCATATAATCCAGTAATTCAACTACTAGGTATTTACCCAAAGAAAAAGAAAAAACTAATTTCAAAAGATATATGCACCCTATGTTTGTTGCAGCATTATTTACAATAGTCAAGATACGGAAGCAACTTTAATGCCCATCCATAGATGAATGGATATGTTATACCCAGATTTTAATATCGCCCCCAAAAACCAGAGACTGCCAGGGAGACCGAGTCACGCATGCAAAAGCAAAGGGCTTTATTACGAGTTTAAGCTGGCTGAGCCTAAGCTCGGGCTCACAGACTTTACCAACACAGTGGATCCAAGCAGAGAGCCCTGAACAAAGGCGGGGTAGGGCTTTTATGAGTTCGGGAAGGGGGAGTTACAGGAAATTGTGACATAGGTATAGTGATCCAATTATTATTATACAATATTATTGACAGCAGGTTTAACCATTCACATTTCCTAGAGTGTTTGTTACTTTGGCGGGACCCAATCACAACATTGAGAGTATTGACCAATCACAGAGTGGGCCCAGGACCCCCACCTAGGACGTGACTAGCCTTCTAGGCCTGCCCTTAGAAATGTTAAAGGTGTTCGTGGAGTCAGTTTCAGACCTGCGTCCTTACAGATAAAGATGCAGTATATATATATGAAATGGAATATTACTTAGTCAAAGGAAAAGAGATCTTGCTATTTGCAACAACACAGATGGACCTAGAGAGTATTATGCTATCTGAAATAAGTCAGACAAAGACAAACACCATATGATTTCACTTATATGTGCAATCTAAAAAAATGAAACAAATGAACAAACATGTAAGCAAATAAATAAAACCCAAAGATTCATAAATACAGCAAACAAACTGGTGGCTGCCAGAAGGGAGTGGATGGGATGGGATGGGATGGGCAACAAGAAGATTAAGAGGGGGGTTAGGGAATTAAGGAGTACAAACTTTTGGTTATAAAATAAGTGAATCACAGTGTTGAAAAGTACAGCATAGGGAATACAGTCAGTAATACTGTGATAATGATGTATGGTGACAGTTGGTGATGGTATTTATTGTGTTAAGCATTGAGTAATGTAGGGAATTGTTGAATCACTATATTGTACACCTGAAACTAATATAAAATTAAATGCCAACTATATTTTAATAAACAAAATTTAAAGCAAATAAAAAAGTGATTATAGGCCAGAGTCCAAAGCCTAGGCTTCAAGTGGCATCTCTCATTTGTACCTATTCATCTAGGAGCTTCTGTCCTCTGGCAAGAGAAGATGTTTCAGAATAGAAAATACCCACCCCCAGATTGTAGCTAGAAGCAGATATACATCCCAGTCCACCTGTAACTATATGAGAAAGGAAGATGTACTAGTTGTATTTGGGGGTTGGTTTTGCAGAACAAAACTGAGTAACATAACACATGCCTATTGCATTTAAACTGTCTTCTTTAATTATCATGCATCATATAAATTCATTCCCCTCCAAAAATAACAAACTTATGAACTGTCCCTCATAATACTTCAAAGCTCTTCATCATTGACATTGCTTATTAGTCTCCAATGTTGTTCTGGGAGCATCTAATTAATTTGTAGGTGTTTGATTTTACATGTAATTTAGATGTTGATCCAACAAAGAAGAGGTAGAATTAGAGCTCATTTCCTAAAGCACTTACACTCTGCACTCTACCTCTGCACAGCCCTTTTTTTACTTACCCCATGGGGAGAAGCTGGCTGTGCAACTCCATTCAGTCTTCACTTAACAGAGCCATGGGTTGCCAGAAGTCCTGCTGGCTGCAAATGGTAAGGTGAGATTTCAACTTGCCGGCAGTTAGATGCACTTGATTAATAACCCTGCACACCGTGGTACCATTTTTCAGTATGCCTCCAATGAGTAAAAGCCAGGCTTTAAAAAAATCTTGATTTGATGGGGTGCCTGGGTGGCTCAGTCGATTAAACGTCCAACTTCAGCTCAAGCATCTGACTTCAGCTCAGGTCATAATCTCGCAGTTTGTGGGTTCAAACAATGTCGGGCTCTGTGCCGACAGCTAGCTCAGAGCCTGGAGCCTGCTTCAGATTCTGTATCTCCCTCTCTCTCTGACCCTCTGCTCGTGCTGTCTCTCTCTGTCTCTCAAAAATAAATAAAAAAACATAAAAAGAAAATTTTAAAAATCTGGATTTGTTATCTGTAAAACTTCTGAGATTTGTCACTTTTCCAACTAGTGTCAGGTGGTTATTTTCCTAAACGGGGTGCAATCCAAGATTTGACTGTCTTTTGTAAGAATAAGGTCTTGACTTGTGTGTCTGTGAATGAGAATCAAACTGTAACAGAAAGTAGTTTGTTTGTTTTCACCTTTAAGACACCCATGGAAGAATCTGAATTAACCAAAGAAGCCACCTACAACTTCAGACAGCAGGAGTCAATTTGACTGATAAGGAAGGTGGGAATGACAAAGGGTTGCTAACAGATGTCTTCCTAACAGAGACCTGGCAGATTGGGGTATGTTCAAACTTAAGTTTTGATTCTATTACTCATGTTATGCACCATTGGAGATTGTCTATCACTGAGAGTCCATGGTAAGTCTTCTGTGAGGTTGCCTTCTGTTATTCAAAGAGACAACACTTTACCACAAGGACATTTAAGTTGAAAATATCCCTTCTTGAAAAGGAGTCTATATTTTTAATTACTTTACTTGGTAGGTAGTCTCTATAGTTAAAATATAGATCAATTGACAATTAATCTACCTATCTAAATCAATCAATCAAAAATAACAAAACTTCACCTACAGTTGTTCCAAGTTGGGGATAATTATTTATATATATATATATATATATATATATATATATATATATATATATATATACACACACACACACACACACACACACATATATCAACTTTAGAGACTGGCAAATAAGGTAAATAAAGACATACATATATGCATATGACAAGGCATATATATTCAGATATATAAAGGTATGTATATATTTATCATTAGTGGGACAAAGGTCTAAAGAGAGTAAAAATAAAGAGTACAGATTAAAGATAATGATCATTTTTGAGTTTTATATCTTGTTGTTTTTGACAGAAACAAGTTCTGGGAGAGGAAATAACATTTAGTAAAACCTTTCAGATTTAACCTTTTAGAGACAGTAAAATTGAATTATATAAATTATATTAAAAGTAATGGAGGCTTCCCAGCTAAATCTCTCTCTGATATTGTGGAAAACTTCTCATTTTCACAATCATTTTCTATAAAGGAATTGTTGAAAATGGTTTAACTTGGGAAATCAGATAATTGAGATTATTAATTATTAAGCTACAAAAAACAAGTAGAAAAACTTTGATACCCAGACTTGTATTTTATGATGTAAAAGAACTCCTAGGTAAGATATTTAATTTCCAAAGGCAGAGGCATTTTTGCAGTTTTTGTCCAAGCAGAGTGCCTAACAAAGAATAGGCACCCAACAATGTTTTCTTAATCTAAATTGACTAGACCTCTTTAATTTTACAAATTGTTTGTTAGAGAAGTTATTGATTTAACGTCTGATCTCTTCCTATTCTTGGCTCTATTTTTTTCTTGAAATTTTAACTTAGTAAAAGAAAGAGCATCAACTTTTTAAAATGAGAGAATGTCCAATATTTAGTGAGGAGAGTTACTCTTTGATTAAATTTAACCTTGACCTGGAGGTGATGTGCTTTGCATGTAAATGGGCTGAAATGTAGAATTACAACCGAAGGTGATTCCCTCCCCAGAAGAATTCCTGCTAGCTGTGAAGAGGCCGCATCTCCAGACCTACTCTGCTCTTATTAGGGCTGTGATGCTGGACATATCACAAAACTTTAAATTTCAGTTTCTCTGTGCTACCTAACTCAGGGAGTTTTTGTGGAAATAAAGCGATGTTTGTAAGGTTCTTAATGCAGTGCCTAAAATAGAGTAATAATGTTATCTTTTATTGTTTGTAAGAAGGATTCAGAAGTTAAATTTAGATACCAATCTACTGGTCATTCCAACTGCAAAATTTAACCCAAGGTCATGTGAACTGTTCTTCTTTGGAACTACTGTTCATAGGCTCAATGGAGTGACTGTATCACTGGTCAGACACATTGGAGGGCATATCATGAGTCTTGACTCAACTGGGACTTTGAGGGTGCTGGACCACAGTGGGCATTGCCAGGTCTAAGAGATTTATTCATAGGTATCACAAATGGCATAGATGTTAAGTGGGCAAAATGCTTTGTCTACCTTTGCTTTTCTCCTTTTACCTACCGTGATGAATATGTGTATATGAACATTCTTCTTGGGTAAAGAATCTGCCAAATGACTGTACAAACTCCTACCATTCAGATGCCAGAATTTTAAGTTGTTTCCCCCTGATGTAACCAGGTTAGCATTAATATTTCTGAACGCTCTGCCTTCCAAGGAAGGGAATTGGGATGGAGGCATATGTTATAGAAAACATGTCTTTTTTCAGATCCTGGGACCAAGGTCATACTTAAGGTACTGTACATATATTTGGTTTCTGAAAACATAATGGATTGAAGTAGTTAAAAGAATAATTTTATAGAGGTAAAGTGGAGCTTACAGATTTTAATCATCTTTCTTTGGTCCCCGCATAAGTATCTGTCCATCAACATTTACTAGGAACTTTCATCTATAAGATCTTTTTACTGCAGTAGAAAAATTCCATGGATCAAGGGATGTAGAACTTAGACTCTGTTTCCAGGGGATATCACATGTAAATATGATAACCAGAGAAAGAAATCTACCAGTTTTTTATCAGTTATTGTTATTATTATTGTTATTGTTATTATTTTATTAAAGTGTAGTTGACACACAACGTTACATTAGTTTCAGGTAAAGTGACCTGGTTGTTATCTAGTTCAATAATGATGATCTTCATTTCTCATTAATTCTTCTTCTATGGTATTGTAGTGGTCTAGTTAATATAGCTGCATTATCAGTCATTTTGTTTCTCATCCTTCAAGCAAGATTTGAAGGTTAAAGATAATGGGAAAAGTCAGGAAAGCTAGGAAATGCCTTGGAGAGAAGAAAGAGGTTATCACCAGAGGGGAGAAATGGGTAATAACACAAGTGACACACAGAGGGAGAGGGGCTTATGGAGGAAAGCCCAGCTGGTTCTTATTTATTCCTCCAGCTCTGATATGAGACAAAGTGTTTTCTTTACAACTCCATTTACACTTAAGTTGCCTACATTTTCCTAGCCATTGTTTTGGGATGGCAGTTGATTGCATTTTTGTTCATAGACAGTAGTTTAGCAGAACTCCATGCTCTAGGACAACTTAAGTCCCTTAAACTTTCTCCCTGGTTCTCGCAAGAGAAGATTCTGATTTAGAATCTTCCTGAGCCTCTGTCCAGGAACAAGGCTGTTTCTCTGCTTTCTCCTCAGTTTGAGTCACAGTAACACCCCCTCTCTCTATACCTACCTTTTATAGACCACCTTTCTTAGCCGCATCTTATGTAATCTTTGGAGAATGAAAAAGTGATCGTCTGTATATAGTTGAAATATTATTTGAGTGTTTTATTTTTAAATTGCTTGTTTTGGGGAAAGGTGACTAAGAAATACATGAACAAGCTGAGGAGGGAGGAAATATACTAACATGCAGAATAATGCTTTGGTATATTTTTGCAACATAAGGTTAAACCACAAGATACCCCCACTATGTTGCACTGGAGATGGACTGGGAAGATGGCTCCCTTCTTTGTATTTTTGTATGCTTCCTATCAATTCTTAAACACACACACACACACACACACACACACACACACACACACACACATATACATACATCATTCTCTCTCCTCTCTACACAATGGCGACTATCATGATTCCTCTTTGACAATAATTGGCAGAGCAAGGATGATACCATCTGCTGCACACTAGGGTATCTCACCTAACCTGTGGGGAAGCCTCTTCATTTGACTCTCTGCCTGTCTCCAGGTTTGCTTTAGTTCAATATTCTCCATACTGTAGACTGGGTGTTTCTCAAAAATCCAAGTCATTCTCTGTTTGAAATCTTGCAACATTCCCAAGCAAGTTGGAAGAAGAGGGAGCAAGTTTACCCTCTTGCCTGAAATAATAATAAAGAGAAAAAAAATGGAACAATAATTTTTAAGACATTGGACAAGGGAAAAGGAGGCATGATGCCTAAGAACTAAGAAATACATGAGGTGAGCCCTACAACTGCAATTACAAGCTTACTGCCTTGAAAGTCTTTCTTGGTCTCAGCATGGGAAAAGAGAACCTATGTGTAACTCAGCAGACTTCCTGTGTTAAGGAGACAGAGCCAAGTGTTTGGGGAGATCACAGTGATTAGAGTACATAGGACAGAGAACCAGAGAGTAGAGAATACAGGAGAGTTAGAGAGATATGTAGAGTATCCTTCTCAAGCATTCATCTGACTACAGACCAACACATGCATGTGAAGAAACCACCTGAGGCCAAGTAAAGGACTACACAGGAGAATTAGAGGGAATAGTAGTTGGAGCTCATATGGGTCCAGAAACAGTGCCTTTTTCTACCAGCCAGACTGGAAAACCTCATAATTCATGGAGCACTGGGTAGAATAATCAGAAGTTTCTTCCTCAGTAGCAGTGAATAATTAGACCTAAACCAAATACTGCTCTGAATTGCCCTAACAAATGATAAAAGCAAGAACAAAACTGTAAATTAACCACATCCCAGAACAAAGCTCAAGAATATTTATAGGGATATAAAAATATCCAGCATCCAGCAAGACCAAATTCACAACTTCTGGCATATAATAAAGAGTTACCAAGCATGCAAAGAAGCAGGAAAATCTGATCCATAATGAGGAGAAAAATCAATCAACCGAAATGGAACCTGAACTGACACCAACATTAAAATTAACAAAGGACCTTAGAAAGGTAATTATAACTGCATTCTATATATTGAAGAAGCTAGAGGGAAGGTTGAATGTGTTAAGTAGAGAGATGAAACATATTTTTAAAAGGCCCAAATAGAAATTTTTTCTAGAAATGAAAACAATGTCAGAGATGAAAAATACACTGGATGGGATTAATGACAAAACACATGTTGCAGAAGAAAAGTAATGAACCTGAAGACAACAATAGAAACCATTGAAAATGAAACGCACAGAAAAAGGACAATCAAAACAAATTAACAGAATATCACACAGCTGGGGGGCAACTTCAGGTGACCGAATATATGTGCAACTGAACTCTGAATGAGAGGAGATTGGGACAGAAACATTTCTGAAAAAACAATCACTGAACATTTCCCCAAATTTAATAAAAAGTATAAGCCTACATAGATCCAAAACTTCAATAAATGTCAAGCATTTGACACATTAAGAAAACTACATGTAGACATATTATAACTAAATTTCTTATAACTAGTGAAAAATACAAATCTTAAAAGCACCTGAAATATTTAAAGAACTGCAAATTGAAGCCACAGTAAGATACCACTGCATACCTGTCAGAAGAGCTAAAATTAAAAACAAATAAAAACCAAAACCAAAGTGATTATAGGATGTGTTCATGAGGATTTCAAAGAGCTGGAACTCTTGCACAGTGTTTGTAGGGTAGTATCATAGTGTAATGTTTGAAACCATTTCAGTCCTCCCTCCTTAGATTTCTCACATTGTAGTACATATTTCAATTTATTATAAATACCTGCTTCTTTTTTTTGTAAACCCCATCAGAATTTCTATACAGTTAGGTATCACATCTGTCTTATTAACCATCATATCTTCAGGAGTTAATACTACACATGACATAATGAAAACTTGGAAAATATTTGATGAATGAATGAATGAAGGGACTTATGAATGCAATGTAATGTAAGAGGGCCAGGTGTTCTAGGGCACACTGCAGGCTGGGATCCAAGACTGAGTCTCTGAAATCTCCACACAGGAGCTTCATTGTCAGTATTCTTGGGAACCACACTTGTGAGGAAATAGAGAAGCTGGAAGGGGCAGAGAGCGATTGAACTGTGATACATTTGCATTTGGTCCTATTGGGTACTCTGCATGTAGGATGGACATTCCAGGTGCCCAAAAAGAGGCAAGGGAGCTGGACTCCCATATCCCCATATCTACTATTTTGTGGATGAGGTGAAATCTTGAATGAGGCAGCTCATTCTGTAGGACAAGTTCCATAGAAGGCTCAGGTGTAAGCCCTCAGCCTCCAACATGCCCAATAGCTGGAGGATGAGAGTTCTTGAGTTTGAAAGGGGATCTGGGCCATGGATGGATGCACCACATCAAGTAATGATGCCATGCGTTTCAACATGAGGCAGAGGCTTCATGTTTTCTCATGAAGTCAAACCTTGTGATGGCCTGGGAATCCAAGTGAATAGAATATCATGTTCTGAATATTTTTCCTTAAATGAAGCTGCTGCTTTCAAAACTATTTGTAATATACAGTGGAGAAAGCATTAAATTAACCTTTTCAGCTAAAAAAGATAAACTAGAAGCATCAAACAACTTGTGATCCAGAGTCTTCTGGTAGAAATAAATATTGGCTCCATAGAGAGCAAAATGTGAGAGACAGCTGTCTGGCTAAGAGGAATGGCATTCAACTGCTACAGAATTTTGTAACTATGCAAGTTAATTTTAAGAGGTAAAAATCTCTGGAGCTGAAAGTTACATTTGAGAATATTTTTCTCCCTTCCCATAGTCCATTGGGAGCCTCAATGACATCAAGTTTACTTCATAGGAAAGAGATGATTTTTTCTACCAGTTTTCACATCCTTCTGTTAAAAAAATATATTTTTTCACAGTTCAGAGCAAAATTTGCTCCATAAATTATTTTCAATTTTTTTTCTGTAATTGAAACTGAATTTCTCACAGATGGTGATAAAATAACCCTTTCAAAATCTCTTCTTCTAAAAGGGGATACAAGAACACTGTTACCAGTGAAATGGTTTCTATTTATTTTATTCTGGTTTCATCTCCTTCTGCTACTCAATTTTCAATCTGGCCTTTGCATGGAGAACAGAGGATATAAAATATAATTCCAGAAGGACAAAGGGTATGAATCAAATGTGTCTTCTGATTAAGACAACAAATTGTAAATCAAACATCTAAGTTTTTAAAAATGAAAGACAGTTTTAATAATGGCTTTATTTTTTTAATTCTTACACCCCCTGAGATCAGGAACACGACCGGGGTGTCCACTCTCACCACTGCTGTTTAACATAGTGCTGGAAGTCCTAGCATCAGCAATCAGACAACAAAAGGAAATAAAAGGCATCAGAATTGGCAAAGAAGAAGTCAAACTTTCACTTACACAGATTTAAAATCTTGTTGCATATCACAGAGGTTGAGAATAAATATCTGAAAAACCTTGTTTAAATCCTGGCATTCACAATCATTAATTTTGTGACTTTGGGCAATTACTTACCTGTCTCAAGTTCCTTATCTATGAAGGAGAAAATAAAGCGTCCATTTTATCAGGTTGCTATTAAATTTGCTAATATGCATAGAAATAAGTTAAAACTATTGAGAACTATTCAACTATAAATGATGTAGGAAGAAATCTTTTTCTCTAGAGTTATAATCACTCACACATCATTTTTTAAAAACATGCTAAATGATATTTTGTATGCCTAGTAGTCTTGATTTTTAAAATATTTTTTATTTATTTTGGGGGGAGTAGGGGCAGAGAGAGGAAGAGAGAGAATCCCAATCAGGCTCCATGCTGTCAGTGCAGAGCTTGATGCAGGGCTCTATCTCACAGACTGAGATCATGATCTGAGCCAAAATCAAGAGTCAGATGCTTGATTGACTGAGTCACCCAGACACCCTTATTTTGTATGCTTAATATTATAAATATAATTGAAGTATTATGTTTCAGTAATTTATAAAAATATATATAGGCAAGAACATAACTATTATTAGGTGTTTTCTTATGCAATGAGATTACCTCAGTCCAGGCAATAAATAATGTTAACATGGGCTCTGATATTGAACTACGTAAACTGACACAAACTTGGGTCCCCACATCAAAGTATGTTCACTAAGTTGTGCTAGACGGTGTAAATTTGTCTCCTTAAAAGTTTTTTTATCAACTATTTTGAAAAGAAATTTTATAGTGGAATGACCAGGGGGAAATCAAACCTCCTTTTCCTTTTCTTCATTCTAGAACCAGAATTGAGATATTTGTCAAAATCCAGAAGGCGAAGCAGCCACAGGATTGAGGAAAAGTTGACTGATCTTACATCTGTGTCATCATCGTCAGTTCTCTGTCTCTCTCTTTTTAATGTTTATTTGTTTTGAGAGAAAGAAAGAATACATGCATTTGTGCACAAGTTGGTGAGGGTCAGAAAGGCAGGGGGAGAGGGAACCCCAAGCAGGCTCTCCGCTGTCAGCACAAAACCTGATGCGGGGCTCGATCTCACATGACGAGATCCTGACCTGAGTCAAAATCAAAAGTTGGGCGCGTAACTGACTGAGCGCCCCGATGCCCGATGCCCCACGAGTCATCTTTTAATAGCATTGGTATTCCCCCTTTTGAGAACCTCTCTCACTTTTTTTTCTCATTTGGTTAGTATAATCTGAAGCATTTTCCTAACTTGGGAGGAGGTATCTTCTCACTGGACCTTAAAAACTTTACCCAAATTGAGGGCCGTTGGCACCACCTGGGTGCTCTTGGACACACCCAAGCATATGAAATCAGAATCTGAATTTTAACGAGATCCTTATTTGTTCTGGGTACACATTCAAGTCTGAGAAGCACTGTGATCTGCCAATGAGAACTCAGCAGAAGGTGATGGATTATATGTTATTTAGAGAGAAATTCTGTTCTTGTTACTCTTTTCACTGAGTTTATTTCCTAAGGTTTGTTTGTGTGTTTGATTGATTGATTGATTTGGCATCAAAACTAAATATAGAAGAAAGAAATTGAAGTGAGGTAAGGCTAGAGAAGGTAAAGAACCTCTTGAAACTTGTTACTCATTCCTAGGGTAGGATGATTGGTAATGCACAGTTGGACCATTGGCCTTGTCCTCTGCACAAACATCTCTGGGAGCCCAGTGAGTTGCCAATTTATAATCTAGTGACTCACAGATGAACTATTCTTTTTTCTCATTAAGTTATATCAAGAATATATTTAACAATAAATCATTTGGCTATATTTTATGGTAAACATTATTGCTCTTTTTATTAAAAACAGACATCAGTGTTTCATTGCTTTCCTCATGGTATCAGTGGCTAAGAAGAGATGAGAGTTTGTCACATAATTATGTTCTCTCTCTTTTTATTACATTATTTAAAAATCTCAATTCCTTTGCCACTTAAGAAAAGCCATCCAACACTTCCATCCTGCAACGCCACTATTCAGGTTAATTGTGTAAACTTTGCTGTGTGTAAATTCCAAGCTAGTTTAATACCAAAGTCTGAAGAGAGAGAATGAAATAAATCCAACTTGGGTCAGGTGCCTGGCTCTGATCTAATCAGTTATGGTATGAATAGGGATGAGAAGGGTCCACCTCTGTGGGCAAATTGGAACTTCCAAAGAGGTGGGACTAGAGAGATATTCAGTGGGTCCTTTATACCATATACCCTAAATGGATTAGTCATCCTCAAGCATACCAAACAAATGAATTCATTTTGTGAGCCCTATAACAAACATGATGGGACATGTCAAAGCTAAATTTGTATTTATATCCTTACTATAATTTCTATGAAGGCATTTCTGTTTTGTGAATATTTGTAGCAGTACAATCATGGAAGCTCTTTGATCCCCCCCTAAGTAATCATTACACCTTCTGGCCACCTCATATCCTTCTGCAGTTCAGTAGTTGCTTTGTGACCATTTCTGCTACTCAAGGATCCTAGCTGCAAAGATTTCTGAAAGTATGCTGCTCTGATGGCTGAGAACTGCAACAGATCATTTTAAATGCTTGTAGCTGCTTCTTTTCCAAGTGACTATATTGAGAAAAAAATACCACGTTTGTCCCATATTGGGACACTTTAACAGAATAGACTTCCATTAACAAAAGTCTTTTTGCCAGATTGCTGACATTCTTACATAAAAAAGATTTTTCTAAATACCTTGGAAATTAAGATATGCCTTTTTTTTCAGCTATCCATAGCCCTGTTCTCCTAGGGTTGGAAAAGGGTTCCCACATCCCTCACTCTCACTTTTTGATTAATAACAAGGACTGGCTAAAAAGCTGGCTGGATTTAGGGTCTGAGGCCATCAACAATGGAACAGTAAAGTGACTGACATCAGTAGGAATTAGAGGCAACTCCCTTGGTCAGTAATATCCATTGGTTATGACAAGGATATCTTTGTCTTTGTCTTTGCAGATAGCTTAGTCAATACTACAGAAATCTCATCTGAGGACAGGTTCCAGGCTCAGAACAGCTCACAGGGGCCCTCAAATCTTCCTCTTCTCAGTCACTGCTCCTATTTAGAATGCAGTGTCATTGTTCAGCCATTCACTTACCTATTTACCATGTTGGCGAAAATATATAGAAATATCAATGGTCATAACAGAGAGTAAGGACAGAGAGAGAATAGCCCCCAGTGTATGTTCTCCCCATACGCTCTACCTGCCCCATGAGTTTAGAAGTCAGTGCTCTAAAATTACACCAACGTTACATATGCTAACTTATAAGAATTGGTCAAGTAATCTGACTGGTAAATCATGAAGAAAATCAGAGCAAGAAATCCTAAGGAAACTACAGTATCTCTATTTGTCATCGGAATGACCAGTTTGGTATTATATATGACAAATTTAAGACTTCTACTGATAGCTGAAATATTTGTCGAATATAGATTCTTGGGCCAGGATCTTCTGAATCTGAAGTATCAGGAAGGAGGACCAAGAGTCTATGTTTATTATAAAGTTTCCAAGGTGATTCTTATGCAGCCAGACCTAAAACTGTCCTTTGACTGAAGTTTAGGAATGCAACTATCTGAAATTAATATAGTTATTTTAGCCTGGCAGAGGGGAAATCAATCAAACCAGTTGTTTAATTGCAGTTTGTACATAAAGAGATACATTGATTAAATAAATTTCCATTTTTAAAATCATCAGTTTTGTTTGTACCATATAAACAAAGTGAAAGTGAGAAAAAAGGCAAATTTGGTCAATTGAATTACAAATGTCAACAACATTTGAGAAACACTAAGAATTGTGTCAGTCAAAAAAAAAAAAAGATTCTTGCTGTTTCTTCCTTCCACCCATTACCTCTAAATAAAAATAAGGTTTACTTTATGTCTGCCTTGCTGTAACATAATGATAACTTTCCCGGGTAAGCAGAAGACTGTAAAATTAGTGGCCAGTGACATTAATCTTTACAGCAAGCTGCCCAGTCCTGGCTCAGCTTGTCAGGAGTTGAGCAGGTAACTTAGGCAGCCAGTTGCCTATGAGTCAGGAGCATGTTTGTAATCTAGCCTTACCTCTCAATTTTAAAATGTCAAGGTTTTCTCCGGGGAGATATTTCACTCAACCATATTACCTAGAAAGACAAGGAAACATGGAGGTAAAATCAAGGAGGCCAAAGGTAAGAGTGGATCTCTTCTCAGTCATTCTGGGACCTCTAGTGCATGTGAGGCCTCCCTAGTTGAGAAAGATCTAAGAGATCACCCCTTAAGAATGGGATAGAAGAGGTCCTTAGAGAAAGTCACAGTGACAATTACGAGTTTTCTCTTGGAGGCATAAATACATTTAGAATCCAATGAAGTATCAGAAGAGATATCAGATTTCAGTAGGGCTTCACAGGAAGGTCTTGCTATATTTTAATCTGGACTGGGGACTAAAATATTACATAAGAACAACTAAATTGTATAAATTTTATCAAGGACTTTCACTGGCTCACTACTGATTCCATCACCACTAATACTGGCTATCAGTTACTGAGTGACAACTGTCTACTAAGCAAGGAGCCTGGAGTCAAGAATTTTCCCCCAAATACTATGACCCTATAAAAACTAGGAAATTAAATCTATCATAAGGGTAAACTCATCAGTGGTTCTTCACATAGTTAGTGGACCCAGATCCATCTTGATTCGAAAGACTGAACTTTGAACCCAGATCCATCTTGAGTCCACAGACTGAACTCTTACATGCATTACTCTTTTCCAAATATAATGATATAGGAGGCATCATTATTTACTGAGCACTCACCAAGGGCCAACCTCTTTGCATATATCATTTTATTCTTATTATAACACTATTACATAGGTATTATTTGTTTTTCCAGAGGAGTAAACTAAAACTCAGAAATTAAGTAATTTATTCAAGGTCATATAGTTTCCAATTTGCAGAGATAAAATTTTAATACAGGTCTCTGACTCATCTTTTCTTCTGCACAGCCTATGTGTGCTGGAAACAGTAGTAGGTGTTTGAGTTGCTTTCTTCCACAAAACATGTTTCATGAAAACATTTCATAAATAACAAAATTCATTAAAAAGAAAACACGGGTCTTTCCATCCTTTCCATTTGCATCTCTTTATGATCATTTCAAAAGAGACTTTTGTTTTCTAAGATTAAATCTTCTATACATGTGGGAGATGAAGACAAACAAGTGATAGAAGAGAAAAAAATGAGATAATTTTTGTTTGACTAAACCACAGAAAGACGAATTTTATTATAAAGACATTTAAACCACAGAACCACTCCCTTCATGTGCCAAAAATATTAATTTGAATTCCCATAGAGAAAATTTTAATCATTATGTGTAGGGGGATAATGCAGGGTTTCTCATGGATATGTCAATCTTCATTGATTTCATGGAAACTCAAAGTACGGTAATGTCTGGGAGATAAAACTGTATGCCGGTCCATCATAAGTCTATGAACATCCAAAGGATAAATTGGATACACGTACAACACAAAATTTTAAAAAAGAGTAAAGTCATTATTGTCAAGCAAGTATGAATCCTGCCTTTTCCCTTATACAGTTAATTTCATACTCTGTCTCCATTAATAAACCAACACGACATGTGTCCACCAAAGTGGTGTGTAAGTTATCTGCTCCTTTTACATTCGTTGCGGTAAAGAAGTCTGCAGGAAGTCTTGTTCAAAAAGTGAAGTTGTCGGGTAATTCCAACAGTTTAGAGATATCTGCCATCTGATAAGCAAGAAGACCATCTGCAGCTCAGTAAATGTGTGGTGGGAGAATTCCGGAGTGATTTTGGGTGAGATGTGCAGGCTGTTTGGTACATATCACCAGTCACAGCTGTAATAGTATTTTTTTCTGTTTAAGCAATTTCTTTTTCTTATATTCATAGGGTTTATGTCAAGAAAGAAAATGTTCTTTCTTCCAATAGCTACTGATTGACCTATTTTATCAGCACATCCTGCTTTCCGGAGACACAAAAAAATCTTGTAAATTTTAAAAAAATAATAATTTTTGTTTTCCATCCCTATTGAAGGAGAAGGAATAGAAATTATTGGCTCTGCTAGATTTGTTGCCCTGATTATCAATCCACACTTTCCAGCCCTGTTAACAAAATAACAAACTTGGTAAGGAGATTGCCTAGCAGCTTCTATTTTTTCCTGGAGATTCCTAAACTCCTAGAAAATAAAACTGCACCTCCAAATTCAGTTAGGGCTGGCTTGGCTTTAAATTTGGCAAATAACTGCATTTCTACATTAATATTTTCTCTCTCTCCCTTCATTCCTTCCTCCTTCCACATTATGTGTGGACGTGTGTGTGTGTATCTGTTGGACAGGGAGGAAGGAGCTATTAATTTAAAAAATATCAAGATATACCCTTCCTGCTGTCTACAATGAGCTTTTGAGAAGCAATACTTCATTTTATCACTTGGAAAATATGTCAGTTTCCAAGAGGGTATATAATATAGACCATTATATCAAAATATATGATTTTCCCATTTTAAAATATGGAACACATTGCTATTATTCTAGTTTTGAAATTAACCTGTAGTGTGCCCTGAAAATGTCACACATACACAATCTCACACACGCACACAAGAGCAAGTGCTTCCAGTGCCTCTGATGTTCCTCTCTTACTCTGTAGATTAAGGAGGTTAGGCTATTGTTAACAGCTTGAGTAGGATTACTTACTGTTCAACAAGTATGACTCCCTCACCTACTTCTTCGGGAGTGACAGGTTTCTTCTCTTTGTGACTTGCTTCAGCCAATGGAATGTGGGAGAAGTCACCATCTGCAAGATCCAACAGCTAGAGTTCTTGTGCCTAAGCTTGAAGAAACATTGCATATTTTTATTCATATGTCTGGAATCTTTGACATTAGAAGAATATCCCAAGATAGCTGAGGATCTAGAAGACTCATAAAGCAAATTTGGACTCATTCATAATCTGATGCAGATGAGCAGTCCCACAGCACATAAACTGAGACAAAGCCACACCAAGTGACCTTTTAACATGAGAATAAATGATTGTCATTTTATCCTACTGAGTTTTAGGGTATTTAGAAATATATCAGCACAGTTTGTAGCATTAGTATTCTGTGATTCTGTGATTTATTCTGAATTATGCCTATCAACCACTTATTAACCTTAAAGAGACATAAGGTATGCATCTGAATAATAGTATGATTTCTTGGTAACTTTCAGCTTTTTTGTTTTTTATGTAGTTTTCTGTGTATGCTACTATAGTATAGGCTTAATTGAGTGATTTAATATTAATAAGCCATTTTCTATAATAAGCACAGACTAGGGAGTTAGATGAGACATTCTTTTCAAAGTTTCAACTCTAAAACTTTTTACATCATGGTCTGACAAAATTACTTGACTTCTCTAAAGGGGTGGTACCAACCTTATTTTTTCCCTTTGACCTAGCATAGGCATGAAGGACTTGGAAACTTTGACAAATATACCAGTAGCCTATGAACAATCTTAGTAGTGATTAAAATGGACATATCAACATCATATCTAGTTGAGTTTGTGGTAGTTGATTTTGTGCACTAGGATGGTTGATGCAGCAGGTGATTTTAATGTGAGTGGTTCTCTACATGATCATCTTGGAGGTTTTGACCCTAAGCATATTTTGATGATTATGTGGAGAAAAATGAACATGCAGTATAATAAATTCAACATTGTCATCAGCAAGGCTAATTGAGTGGTAATCCCCCAAAAATGCTCAGAAACTCTCAAATTCCTCCCTTTCAGTGTTAAATCCTTCTATTCACAGGTCACTTCTTGCATGCACCAAAAAGAGGCTCTTGGAGACATATATTTCCACTAGCCTCAAGGAATTAACTTAGCTGCTCTCCTTATTAGCATACTTTGTACACTTCATTACCTCAGAGACCTTGCTGAAAATGTGACCCTGTGTAACTGCTGTTGCCTTCTTTGTGAATTGAAAGCTAACCAAGCTTAGAGCTAGATTAAGTGGCATGGAAATTTAAGAAGACAGCTGGTGCTCTACTCCCGAATGGAAATACTACACTCAGATCTAACATTTCATTCTTATGCAGTAGAGATATATTAGGGCCCAACAGAAACAACAAGATTCTTTCAAACATCAATAATCTCCTTCTCTTACTGGTTAGTCATTGGAAACTTGGCCTTAGGTCACCATTGGCCATTATGATAGGAAAGAAAAGAAGGAAAATTCTCTCTCTCTCTCTCTCTCTACCCCTCTATGCACCCCATTGTCCCCACCACCACCACCAACCCTGTATCTATGTATCTCCTAGAGATACAGAGAAAGGCTAGATTGCTAATTTTCTGAGATTAGGAAACCCTCCCTTTAAAAATCAGACCAGCCTGCTAAGAATTGAAAATCATATTTTTCTCTTATTAATGGATGATAGTAGCAAAAATGCTTTATAGTCACTCATTGGTTATTTCTTTGCAACCTGGTTATGCTGTGCAGGAAAATAAATTCTTTAAGATTCATCCTCCATGAACCAAAACCACAGATGACTTTTAAAATAACAGAAATTATCACAAATGGGAGTGTGTTTTCATACCGGCTATTTTAAATATTCATGAAGAAGGCTGCTAATTTACTTTTGACTGCTCTCTGCATTTTCTGACATGGGTATTTTCAGTCTGAATGCATATTTTACTTCTCAAGAAAGATAATGGGCAGTGGAAGGGAAATAACATAATTGATTACCTATACCAAGGATTTTGCTATGAGAGCAATGTAAAATTATTTCATCTAATTCTTTAAACTTTGATATTTCTGTATATCAGGATAATAATTATATGTTACCATTATTATATAATCTTCAAATTCTCAAAGAATTTGGATACTTTTTAATTCAGCCATCAGGTAGAATTCATTAAGTCTCTACCATACCTATGTGGAGGCATGTATCATATAGCCAATGTTACATTTTCCTTCTTGCCTTTGCAAACTTATCACACTTAAAGTCACCCAGTTTTCTTTGGAAGAGTCAAGTCATGTCATCACTGCATTCTCTCCTACATCTCTGAAAGTGTGTGTAGAATGAGAATAACTTTCTTCCTGTCCTTCAAACCCCTTCCAGCCTAGACAAATACTTCTGATAACTAGGATTTACCCAGATAACCCTTTGAGACCTTTATTTACTTTGTCAAATGACCTCTTTGGCCAATCAAACAGCAAATTTTTTTGATGGTAGCATTGTTACTGAGAGAGTTAACTAACCTTTCCAACATTAGACATCTAGGAAGTTGGTTAGCTACAATCAAATTTTGCTTTTTCTTATTCCATCGACTTCACACTGGCTCATTATTTAGACAATGAAGGTAATAATAGCACTTGATTCTGAGCATGGTCATGGAGATTACATTCATGCAGGTCAAGCTCTGAGCACAATGTCTTACAGAGTACAAGCTAAATAAAATAGATTTGAGCTATACGTAACTTTATAGGTCATGTGCAGTGACTAAACCTGAAATAGGTGTTAAAAGGGACATTTCATACTAGTCAGAATTGTTAACTCTACTATATAGGCAAAGAGTTCTTCTAGAAAATACAATGCCAGTTCTTATTCACCAAATATTTTATAAATTTCATTACTTTTTTTCTCCCTCTGATTTTAACTGACACTGATGTTGGCTTGGTATTGTCTGTACACTTAGAATGCCTCAAGTAACTGAGGTCTCCACAATAAATTCACTTAAAAACAAAAGGAGTAGTAATACTACTCTTTTGTATTCTTCTGCCCAAAAGTAAATTGCATTTGGAGTTGCTGACCTATTGCATAGGCCACAATGTGGTTTTATGAGTGGCTTTTTCATCAGAAGTAGCCTGAGAAGGATGAAGAATAGTGTCCTATTCCTAACCAGACTGATGAGAGGCTGGTTAGGAAACCAGACAAAAGGGAAGCATGGTGCCAAAGATGGTTGTGTTTGTTTGCTTTTCAAAGAGAGAGAAACAGAGAGAGAGAGAGAGAGAGAGAGAGAGAGAGAGAGAGAGAGAGAGAGAAAGGGAGAGAGAGAGAGCAAAGGGAGAGAGAGACAGCAAGGGGGGGACAGAGGGAGAGACAGAGAGAGAGAAAATCCTAAGCAGGCTTTGCTCTGTCAGGGCAGAGCCTGATGCGGGGCCTACTCCCACCACCCTGGCATTATGACCTGAGCCAAAATCAATAGTCAGATACTCAATTGACTGAACCACCCAGGTGCCCCCCAAAATGTTTTTATCTAATACTCATATTTAGAAGATGGAAGAAGAAAGAAGTGAATAAAAGAAAAGCAGCTGACCAAATGAGAATGAGAAGCACTGTGAGAAAAATCACAGAGGAGGAAGCTGAGGGGTAGACTATTAAGGGGAGAGAGATCCAGGAAAGAGACACAAGCTGTGAGGTCAACTGACCCTGGGCAACACTGTCAGGGTTTAGAGCCAAACCCAAGTCATTAGAAAAAAAGGTGAGGATGTGATAGAGAAGATCAAGTCAGCCAACTTGGCAGGTCACAGAGGTGGGGAAAGGACTTTCAGCAAGACCATTTTCACCAACTCCCAGAGACTTAAAATTTTAAAGTGTAACAAGTGGTTAAAGGAGTGGATTTATATCAGGTTAAAGTTACGTAACTACTTTGGGTATTAGGTGTAAATTCCATCAAGGACTAGTTTGGACAAGTGAGTCAGAATGGATGTGGAGGAGCAGGTGATAAGAGAAAGGGAGAAGATAGAGAATAGAGGAGAAAAGGAAGAGAAGGAATAGACAATAACAGAAAGATAAAAAGGAGAGAGAATTGCATTAGTAGCAGTGCATCAAGGCCACCATCAATTGCCTTAGTTGACCAGTCTTTTCTTAAAGATATGACCTTACACAATTCTCTCGAGAAGAATATTTTCTTCCCTTTTCACAAACATGATGCATGAAAAGTCGATGGAGAATGTGGTGAAGGCAATGGTAGAATTTGGAAAACAGCCATAAATGATGGGATAAATTATTCTGTATCATGAAACCAGAAGTGCTGGTGGCAAAAATGGCCATGATTTTCTCCCCTTTGGCATATGGTTGTCCTCTTTGGCTACAAAAGGTAACATTAGAGTAGTTTCATTATTATTAAGGGAAGGCTTTTCCTTTGTTTTCAGAGAATCCCGTATGACCTCCAAATAGTCAAAGCAATTTACACTTTGTGCCCTCAATTCATCCTCACAATAACTGTGTGAAATTTTGGGGAGGTTTTATAGTTTGTACTTTGTTTAAAAGAAAAAGAAAAGGAAAGAGAAAAGAAAAGGAGAGGAGAAGGAGAAGAGGGAGAAGGAGAAGAGGAAGAAGGGAGGGGAGGGAGGGGAGGAGAAGAGAGAAGAGGAGAGGAGAGAAGAGGAGAGGAGAGGAGAGGAGAGGAGAGGAGAGGAGAGGAAAAGGTGCCTGGGTGGTCAGTTGAGTGTCCAACTCTTGATTGCAGCTGAGGTCATGATCCTAGGGTCATGGATCAATTCCTGGTCGGGTTCTGTGTTGAGCATGGAGCCCGTTTAAGATTCTCCCTCTCTCTCCCTCTGTCCATCTTCCCCACTCACACTCTCTAAAATAAAAAGAAAAGTGAGACAAAAGACTGTTAAATGCTAACTGAACCATTAATTATTTATACGTGTGTTGTTTAATTTCCAGATATATGGGACGTTTTCCTAGCTCTCTTACTCTTATTAATTCCTAATCTGACTCTGATATAATCAGAGAATACATATCATATGATTGTGGTCATTTTAAACTAATGAAATGTGTTAAGATCTAGCTTGACGAACCATGTGAACCTGAAGAGACTGTGTTCTTCAGTGGCTGGGTCTAGTGTTCTAAAGTAATTACATTTAAGCAATATACTAATTTCTATGTAGGTGTTCTATCAATTGCCAAAAGACAACAATTAAAATATCTTACTATAACCTTTAATTCTATAAATTTTTGATTCATGTATTTTAAAACTGCAAATACACATATACTTAAAATTTTTAAATCTTGCTGATACGCTGTTCCTTGTATCATTATGAAATGTCCCTCTTTATCTCCAATAAGACCATTTGTCTTGAAAACCATTCTATCACATATTAAAATAGCCAATCCACAGTCTTCTTATATCTGTGTTTGTATAGTACATATTTTTCCATCTATATGCTTTCACCTACCTGCCTACTTTATATTTAAAGTATATGTTTACCTAAGTCTTTAAAGAAAACTCTCCAATTTTATCAAAATTTAAAAGTTTATACTCTTTGAAAGACACCATTAAGAAAATAAAAAGTCATAAGGAGGGGCACCTGGGTGGCTCAGTTAGTTAAGTGTCCAAATCTTGATTTGGCTCAGGTCATGACCTAACAGGTTCATGAGATCAAGCCTCATATCAGGCTCTATACACTGACAGTGTGGAGCCTGGTTGGGATTCATTCTCTCCCTCTCTCTCTCTCTCTCTCTCTCTCTCAAAAAAAACATAAAACATTTAAAAAATAAAAGAAAAAAACCAAGCCATAAAATGACAAATTATTTGCAATATATAGTTGAATCTTGAACAACATGAGTTTGAACTGTGTAGTCCACTTTCGCATGAATTTTTTTCAACAAATACATTGCAAAACTATAAATTTACCTTTTTTACAGTTTTCTTTTTGTAAATAAAATTAAATGTCTACTTGAGAGGGAGAGAAAGAGCACAGGCAGGAGAGGAGCAGAGAAAGAGGGAGACATAGAATGCAAAGCAGGCTCCAGGTTCTAAGCTGTGAGCATGGAGCCTGATGTGGGGCTCCAACTCATGAGATGTGAGATCTTGGCCTGAGCTGAAGTTGGACGCTTAACTGACTGAACCATCCAGGTGCCCCTCCAAATGACTTTCTTAATAACATTTCATTCTCTGTTTTACTTTATTATAACATATAATGTAATATATATGACATACAAAATATGTCTTAATCGACTGTTTCTGTTAGTGATAAGGCTTCCAGTCAACAGTAGGCTATTAATAGTTATGTTCTGGGGGAGTCAAAAGTTATACATGGATTTTTGTTGGGTCAGTGCCCCAACATCTGTTGTTCAGTGATCAACTGTATATATATTTCGCTAATGAATTTTTTTGAGAATATGTATAGAACTTGTACAAGTCATTAATAAGACAAATGATCCAATAAGTAAAGAGGCAAACAATTTTTAACAGACAAGATTTTAACAAAGAAGATATATGGATGGCAAGGAATTTCACATAAAGTTGCTCAACATCATTAGTCATTAGGTATGTGCAAATTAAAACCATAGTGAGATACCACTACACACCCACTAGAATGTCTAAAGTTAGAAAGATTGACAATACCCAGTGTTGGTAAAGATGTGAACAATTGGAGCTCTCATATTGCTGATGGGAATGTAAAATATGACAACCATTTTGGAAAATACTTTTGCAGTTATTCATATAGTTAAATATATATTTATCTACCAAATGACCCAACTATTCTGTTCTTAGGTTTTGAGGTAAAAAAATTGAAATCTTGTGCCAACACAAATATTTGTACATGAATGTTCATAGCAGCATTATGTATAATAGCTGAAAACTAGAAATACCTCAAATTTTCATAAACACAGACCAGGAAAAAACAAATTATGACATAACCATAAAATAGAATATTATACATTATAAAAGGACATATAATAGTGATATATATAAAACAATGTGGATCAATCTTAAAAATATTATGCCGAGAAAAATAGTATTATGCTGAGGAAAAACCTGACTGAAAAGAATACAAACACTAAAATGTCACTCTTACCATATTCTAGAAAAGCCAGCACTAATCACTGGGACAAAAGACACATAAATGATTTCTAGGGCTAGAGGTGAGTGTAGGGGTTTGGTTAGCAGAAAAGATACCCTGTAGGAGGCAGGATAGAAGGTTTTGAGTAATAAGTTGTCTATCTTGATTGTAGCAGGAGTTACACAAGTGTACAAATCTAAATGCATTTAACTGTAGTTTTGAAAGGGGCACATTTTATCTCATGTATATTACATGACTGTAAAGCTGACAAGAAAAATAAGGCTGTCATAGGAGAATGAAGGAAAAACTTGATCCATCCATCTAATCTATTCTCTACATGAACCTGAGATTTGTTTTTAAAATAGAATTGTTTAATGTTTCAAAACTATCAGTGACTACTCATAGTCCTTAGGAAAACATGCAAACATTTTAACGTAGAATACAAGGCTGTTGCTGGCTGGCCCTTCTCTTTAGTGCTCAAGTGTCAGTTTTTGAAAATCTGTTGGTCTCACCCTGATTCTTCTTATCGACTTTCAGTTTCTCTAAACATACTGGTTTATGTTCAAACTCTTGTGGATGCTGACCCAAACACCCAGAGCTTCTTCCCGCCTCTTAGGGCAATGCTGAATATTATTTTCTTCCCTATATGAGCACTTATCTATGAGGCACTCGAGTATCTGACCCACAGTAGGTTCTCAATAATGTTGAGTAAATGAAAACCTAGATAGAAGCTTTGTTTTTTCTCAGAAAACTCACTGAAAACATTATAATCCCTTGGTATGAATTTTAGCATTTCACCCAGAAATATAGTATTCTGAAAAGTAAAACCATTAATACTATAATCTCTCCTTTAATCCAAGGTTTAGGGACATTTTACAAGTGTAATCCTATTTAGTGAGAACAAGAGTCAGAGCCCTGGCTCTTATGATACCCCTAACTTAGATAGTGAGTAATACCCCTGGAAACAGACTTGGAATGCTCTGTTTGGGGTGAAGGGGAGAGGATCAAAGAGGTTTGCATCCGCATCTGAATAATTTTCAAAGCGCTATATGCTTTTGTGGAGAGCTTTGACTGTGTTAGCTTAACCAATAGTCACAAACAGCATTGTGATGTAGCTAGCCAAGAATTAACCCATTTTTGTGTAAAAGAATTCAGAGACCCAAGGAGGCTAAATGATATTTCAGTGCACATGCCAGAAGACCTAAAATTGGAACTCTGGTCTCTTGATTTTCCATAATTCCATTTTGCTAACAATCACAGAAAAGGAATTATATTAGCAATTTAGGGGAAACTTGGTACCTTTGAACCATCTATCATATTCTTTCTTGGGGAGAGACTGTCCAACCCCATGCTAGAGAAATTGACAGAATATGACAATATGGAGTGGCACATTCTTTACTACTTACTGGCTGGGTTCCCTTGGACAAGTCGCCTACATTCCCTAAATATCAGCTTCCTCCTAAATAAATAGGGAAAATAATAGCAGTGATGTCACAGAAGCACTGTGGGAATTCAGATAGATAATGTATGTATCAACTATTAAAATATACATTGCATAGTAACTACTCAATTAAAGTTAGTTATTTTAATTACAAATGCCTGGGAGGGAGTCATTATGGTGACCTCTGTAGAATGGTGGGCAGGAACTGAAGCTGTATAAAAGAGGATCATTTTCTTTGTGAGAGCATTAAGGGCTCAGACATTGATGCTGTGTGCACTAGCTGTGATCAAAAGATCCACAGGTGATAAAATCTCGGATCTGGGGACCTGTAATAAAAGAAAATTCCCGGCAGGACAATTCACTGTGAATGTAGAAATAGAGCTCAAAGTGTTCTTCTAAAAGAAATAATTAGAGCTTATGCAGTTGGCTTTTGCAATATCTTTGCATCTGGCTTCTGTTCTCACTGCCTAAATGCCACCAAAGACTGTGGATATTTCTTTGGTTTATTCTTTGTTACACAGGTAATGCTGGGCCATTGTAAGAAAAAAAGTACAGAAAACAATCTCAATCTCTCTACCTGCATATAAAATTAATATTTGGGCATATAATCTTTCACTTATTGATTCATTTTAAGAATACAGATTCACCAGTCACTAAATTCAAGGATGTCTCCTTGTTTCTCCTATCTCTCTAACACATTGTACATTAACCCTCCCTCAATCTTGATGCTTATTCTTCCTTGGATTTAACACCTCATAGTAAACTTGGCTGGCTCCCCAAACCTAAAATTCAATATATATTAAAATGAAATATTCAGTTTTTGTTCCAAAAGCTTTTGCCCACTGTGTCCTTTGCTTCTGTTAATAGCATCACCTTATTGTTTTTTCTTTCCTGTAATCTCCATCTTGTCACCAAGTTCTTCATATCACCACCACCCACCTCTCTCTCCTCCATTTCAGTGCTATTACCTCAGTTGAAGCCCTGTTGCCAAATCCCCTGACCTTTGCAAAAAGATTCTCTTTTTTACTATTTGCCAAATCTCCCCATTGCAATCCAGCCTGAGCCCCTCAGGCAGATTCACCCTGTAAAACACAGTTTTGATCACTTAATCTCTACCTAAAACCTGCAATGAACAAGAAAAGCCCTAGCTCTTTGGCATGGGCGCATCAGGCCCTGGCCATCTGGTCTCAGCTGACTGCTTTCCATCAGTTCCCTTCACATTCTTTATTCCCCAGACAGGCCAGACTCCTAGATGTTCTGCCTACATGGCTTCCACAAAGTCCCACTCTAGGCTCTTGTCTCCCTTTTTATTCCCATTCAAATATTAGTTTACCCCATATCCACATGTAGAATTACTACCCACCTGTCATGGTTCAGACTACATGATGTCTCTGTGAAGGATTCCATGATGCTCTCATGTAGAAAGAACTATCTTCCTTGTCTTTCCATGATGTGTTCTTGCTAGCTATCTATATAGCTCCTGTCCCTTTCTATGAGGCATCACAAAAAATTAAGTACATAACTTATCTACCTGGGCACGCTGAATAAAGGGAAGTTTGTTTACATGTGAATCCTCTACCATGTATAGTAACTGGTTCATGATCAGCATTCATTAAACACTCACTGAGTGAACGAATGATCCCTGACTTGAGTCAATGTGGAGTTAGTAATTGGACTATGTCTGTCTTTGGTCTTTATCATCAGAATGTCTAAATCTCAATATACTCTGTAGTAAAGAAAAAAAGGAAGTAGGGATCTCATTGAAGCAGATGACCTCATCTGCTCTGTTAGTAGGTAAAATAAAGAAATGCATAGGGGCGCTTGGGTGGCTCAGTGGGTTAAGCATCTGACTCTTGATTTCAAGGCTAGATTCCGATTGGGTTCATGAGTTCAAGTCTTGTGTTAGGCTCTTCATTGGGCATGAAACCTACTTTTAAAAAATGCATAAAACATAAGAGGAAAGACTATTATTAATACCAAGAATCATTGGAGAAGAGTTCTCTGCTTTATTTCACTAATGGTGTCATAGAGAAATTATGCAAAGGCTGTATTGAAAATCAGTCTTCACAGGGTTATCCCTAAAGCAGTTTTACATCATAGCATCATAGTCTTGTAGAGATTATAAAAAGACTGTACCAGTTGTACAAGAAATGAGTCTCTTTGTTAAAGTGGTCATTCTTCACAAAGACCACACATTAGGAGGACATTAGACTCAAACTTTATTTGGAAGGATTTTGTGTCTAATAGTATGTTTTCAAATGTGAGGTCTCTGTGCTATTAATATGTTCTATCCTATTTCCTAGATGAGGCTTTAAGTTAATAGATTAGCTTCCTAAAATATAATCTAAACTTTGGAGTTATAGAAACACTTAATCTAGGGTTTACATAATCAATAATTAATTAACTTGTTTAATACTGAAAAATATAAAAATCTGAAATCTTGTAGTTTTTCCAAATTCCCAGAGAAGTAAGCTGAGAATAGAGGGCAGCAAAATAATGCTCTAATAACTGACAGCTCCCCTCCTGTCTCTGTTCCTTCTTACGACAATAGATTGATAAAATCACACATGCTGACTCTTCTCTCCTCTCCTCATATTGGGCTTTCTATGTTGATAAAGTTGCTATAGAACCAGCAGGAGTTCTTTGCATCAAGGATATATCTCAGATAGAAAAGTGAGAATTGTCTCAATATATATCACACTGAATTAAAAATGTTTTTCTTGGGAAACTTTTCTAGGAACTCAATAGAAGGAATCATCAAAAGATAATTCTGAAATGAAGTTGCTTCTCTTTTGGCACTTAATTATTTTTGCATATACACTACCCTAGGAATATAAGCATTGACTTGGCTTTCTTCTTTTAAACGAATGTCTTAGTAAAGATCCCCTTTGGCTATACTGGCTGACATTTTCTAAATCCTCATGAACTATCATTTTATTCTAACAAAGATATTATAAACATTTAAATTTCTTTAAGGTCACAGAATAGAATTTAGGCATTTGGATTAAAATTATGCTGCTAAAATCTCACATGTCCTGGGAAATTTTAAAAGCAAAAGCCATGTTATAAAGTAATCCAATGTCTAATAACTCTGTCTGAGTCAATTCATTTTCACTGCTAGCAGCTTTGGAGATTTGATTTTAATCAAGATGATGTTTATGAATGTTAGGGGAAGAAATACAATACTCTGATATAATCATGATCATTTATATCTCCCGGTAGCCCATCTGGCCAGAAAGAAAATAACAGCCAAATCTGTAAGGCAGGGTACAGGGCTGCTTCATGCTAAGCTTAGCATCGGTTGAATCTATTACAGGTCATAAGCCAAATAGATACAAAAGCTGATTGAAGCTGCTGCTTTTGTCTAAAACCGATTAGGATTAATTTTGTTAATATGCCAGTTTTTGAATGAATATTCCAATTTTAATATATGTGCTGCCGAAGCGAGCACTGAATGAATATTCCATAGAAGTTTAAAAGGCCCACCAACTCACTCATAACCAAGGAAATATAAGGCAAAATATAATGCTTTATTTCCCAGTAAAATTAAAAAAACTAATGTAAAAAAGACTGAAGATATCTGATTTTGACAAGAGTATAGAAAAATGATTTTCTCAATACCTTTGGTGGTAGACTAAATTGATACAACTCCCTGAGAATTTAAAAACTGTATAAACATATGTGTTCCTCATGACCAGAAATTCCACATCTATAATTTTATCCTGTTGAAATACATGCTAAAGCAATAGGATTAATAAGAACGAATACTGTCGAGAGCTCGGTATGTGCCAGCATTGTTCTCAGTGCCTTGTGAACATAACTCTTTTTATTATCACCCCTGACTCTCAGAGTTGGTGCTATTATTGTCAAGAAACTGAGGCCTGGAGCAGTCACCTAAGTTGCCCAGGGGCACACAGTAATGGAGCCGGGATTCCAGCTCGAGCCGGCATTCTTACCCATCACATCTCACAGCACTACTTGTATGGGCACATGGCCACAGAAGCCACTCTCTGCAGCACTATTTGTCATAGAAGAAAATTGGAGCCAAACTAATAGCCACCACCAGGAAGTTATTAAATGAATTATAAATACTTCCAACCCTTAAACTTCGCTTGTACCAAACTTGCATCTGCAGCAAACCTGTGGAAATGCTTAAAATACTCAAAATACATAACTTTTTTTTTTACTTTAGGTGCCAAAGGTTAGGTTGATCTTAATTTGTCAGTACTAGGTGCATTATCACTGGTCTTCATAAGGCCCAGTTCTTGTTTTGTTCATTTGTTTTCTTTTTTCCCATTCCTATTTCCTCTGTTTCCTGCCCCCCCAATTGTTTGTTGCACAGAATACAGTGTGTGCTATAGAAGATGAATTGTTGTTTATGTGCCTATCTTAACATACACATAAGAACGATGTGATATAGCGTGTTATGATTTCTTTTTTTTTTACAGATCACCTAGATTTTAACACCATTAAATCCTGAAGTGTAACAGGGGTAACAGAACTGCCATTTAGGATGCCAGAAGGCCTCTCATTCACACTTTACTAACTCTGCCCCAAAAGAAGTAGCATTAAACCTTGTGGTTCATATGATCACAGGACCTAAAGGTACCAGAGTAGTGACACCATTGCCTACCTGCAGGCACATTTTGTCCTATTTTGGTTTCTGTTTATAAATTTTATAATCTTATTTAAATCCAAGGTAGTTAACATATAGTATAATAATAATGACTTGAGGAATAGAATTTAGTGATTCATCACTTACATATAACACCAGTGCTCATCTCAACAAGTGCCCTCCTTAATGCCCACCACTCATTTAGCCCATCCCCCCACTCATTCCCCCTCCAGCAACCCTCAGTTTGTTCTCTGTATTTAAGAGTCCCTTAGGGTTGGCCTCCCTCTCTGTTTTTGTCTTATTTTATTTTTCTTCCCTTCCCTTATGTTTGTCTGTTTTGTTTCTTAAATTCTACATATGAGTGAAATCATATATTTGTCTTTTTCTTACTGACTTATTTCACTTAGCATAATACATCTAGTTCCATCCACATTGCTGCAAGTGGCAAGATTTCAGTCTTTTTGATTGCTGAGTAGTATTCCATGGTGTGTATATATATGTGTGTGTGTGTGTGTGTGTGTGTGTGTGTGT
>NC_043701.1:26438146-26451107 GCF_006229205.1 Suricata suricatta
AGTAGCATACTGTCTTCATGATGACAGCTTTGTAGTAGAGGCTAAAGTCTGGGATTGTGATGCCTCCTGTTTTGGTTTTCTTCTTCAATATTACTTTGGCTATTCGGGGTCTTTTGTGGTTCCATACGAATTTGAGGATAGTTTGTTCTAGCTTTGAGAAAAATGTTGGTGCAATTTTGATGGGGATTGCATTGAATGTGTAGATTGCTTTGGGTAGTAATGACATTTTCACAATATTTATTCTTCCTATCCATGAAGAGGGAATGTTTTTCCATTTCTTGGTGTCTTCTTCAATTTCTTTCTTAAGTTTTCTATAGTTTTCATCATATAGGTCTTTTTCATCCTTGGTTAGGTTTACTCCTAGGTATTTTATGGTTTTTCGTGCAATCATGAATGGGATCAGTTTCTTGATTTCTTTTTCATCTGCTTCATTTTTGGTGTATAGGAATGCAACTGATTTCTGTACATTGATTTTGTACCATATTCTTTATCTATTCATCAGTTGATGGACATTTGGGAAAGGGCTCAAATGTCCATCAACTGATGAATGGATAAAGAAGATATTGTGATTTCAGTTTAATTCATCTTCCAATATATTTTTAAACTCCCTCCAAGCTGCTATGTATATAATTAATCTGTTGCTTCCCCTGACACGTAGACTACAGAATGAGCAGTGACACATCTTACCATTGACTTTCCTTGTGGTAGATGCCTGAATTGGTGGCAATTTCCTACCAACAACAGCAAAAATGAACAGGCAAAAACCTCACTATGTTGAGCTTTCTTATGCACATCTTCTTGTGGATCCACTGAACATTGCTCTGGAAGATAGATATACACAGAAGCAGAACTGCTGGGTCTCAGAGGGTAGGTGGAACTTACTGTAGCTAAGTACTGCTAAACTGTTCTGCAGAATGGCTATGCCAATATTCCCTTTAGCAGAAGCACATGAATATTCCTCTGGCCTCATATCCCCACCCACACCTGGTATTACCCACTATCCTCATTTTTGTCAGTCTAATATGACATGATATTTCATCATTTTAGTTTTATTCTGAAAATCACATTAAACATATGCAAAATTAAGAAGCATGAACAGGAAATGTGGTACAAAAACCAAAAAGGGAACCCAAAGTAAAGGTTGGCATTCTGTTGGCCCATCATAAATTGGATGCATACATAGGCCTGCTCCTGTATAGACATATGACCTTGAGCTTTATGAGCTGGAATGGAGATTCCTGCATACAGCTGAGACCCTGTGTCTTAGTTTGAGTTCTTCCAGAGGAGGATGTGAGACAAAGATTTAAAGCCCAGGAGTATAAATAATACCAGTAAGAGGAAGGACAAGTGATGCAGAAGTGAAAAGCAGGCATTATGGGATGCATTACTTAGCCAGCTGTTATAAACAACTGGAGATTAATCTGCAGGGAAACACCTACATTAGAATGATCCCACCCACAGGGCAGGGGACCTGGGGGATGTACACACAAACTCCAGAGAATTACTGATTGAGAGCTGCTCCTAAGAGTGTTAATTCCTTTGTCCTAGGGGCCTGCTGAGTAGTAGGCACAGAGCTGCAGATGCAGACATGGAGGTCAGCTAGCGCCTGAGAACGGAGATGCACCCAGCACTGATGCAGTCTCCTTTCACTCCTGATTCATGCGATCCAGCAGGGAGTTTACTAGGTCCTTTCATTTTTTTGATATTCTAATTTCTCAAAATACACTTACCACAGACTTAGTAGAAAAGTTACAGCTGGTCCTAAGGTCATAACTGATATACCCTATTTGCCTTTTCTTCCATTTATTCAAGATTCCCCTAACTCTTGGCCAGCATTTGCTGGCCTAATGCAGAAACTCAAGCCTCTATTCTTGAGGTGTTGAGGACCCAGTTACTGGAAGGAGAATGGGTTTCAGATCCACATATGCTTTTCTGTCCCAATTACGGGCAGCAGCCCTGCCTCCCCACGATAACCTGGGCTGCGTACCTCTGTCAGAGCAGCTTCTCCTCCCTTTTCCTGTTTGTTAGATGTGATGAAGGGCACAGAATGGCAGGCAGGAGCTATAACTTTAGGTTTACTGAAACCTTTACTACATCTCCTGGTAGAAACACTCAGTCTGACAACAAGGACCCCAGTAGAGTCTGAACTCATTGGGAGGGGATAGGAAGAAAAAGTTAACTGGGTGAGCTGAGTCACTCCTATGCCCATCCTTGGCTCTCCAGATCCATATATTGGTACAGAGAATAACATCTAATTACCCATGGGTGAAAGTGTAAACCATAGCTGAATAAATCAAAGTGACTGAGAATCTATGATCAGTGCTTCTATGACTAGATATTATAAACCGTAGCATATGTTTACAAGGAGACAAAGGATACTGACTCACTACTGCATTGCTTCCATTACTGAAAGACTGGAAATAATATAAAGGAAAAGTATCAACAAAGCCCTTCTTTCCATCTTTAAAAAAAATTTAATGTTTAATTTAGCACACGTGCATGCGAGAGAGAGAGAGAGAGAGACAGAGAGAGAGAGAGAGAGAGACAGAGAGAGAGACAGAGAGAGAGAGAATGAGAGCAGAGAGCAGGGGAGGGACAGAGAGGGAGAGACACACACAGAATCCAAAGCAGGCTCAATGCTGATGTGGGGCTCAAACTCCCATACCATGAGATCATGAATGACCTGAACTGAAGTCAGACACTTAACCAACTGAGCCACTTAGGCACTCCCTTCTTTTCAATCTTGATTGTCAGTTTCTTCTGTTGTTAGTAGATCCTGCCATAGAAGATTTATGTAAGAATTCAAGGTATTGGATGTAAAATGTAAAATGCCTAGTGCTTGGGGCACACTTGGCTCTCAATAAATAGCAATTTGTAAAGGTTTTTATTATTACCTAGAATGACAGTATTTTCTGTGACTAAAAACAAATAATAAAACCACAGAGAAGTGAATTTAGAAGAATAAAAGGAATCAGAAGTTTATGTTCCTCACGAGAATATCTGGCTCCATCCAAGAACTGGGTTTTTTTTTTTTTTTTTTGGCCGTTGTTGTCGTCGTTGTTGTTTGTTTGTTTCATTTCTCATAAATTCAACTTAATAATTAGATACAGGAAATGATTAGATGTCCTCCATTTAATAATTAGGTGGCAAGTTGATTAGATGACTCTTATATCTTAGGGCTCAGTGTGATTTTAAATCGGATAGCCTGTGAAAATGCAGAATTGAAGCTTGTGTGGTTGTGTTTGAACTTGGCTGATTAGGAGGGTGGTCAGGGATGCTTGCTTTTAAAGCAAAGCAGAGAGGCAGGCTCCCAGGTCCTCTGTGCCCATGGAGGCTCAAGTTTCTTGCCAAGAAGAGCAGTTACAACAAACACAATGAGATTTCCAGCTACTACCAGAAAACCCTGTTGCAGACTGTCAGCCGGAGGCTTCACTGATGACTGAGTTGGGTGTACCTGACACAGAGGAACAGGGCTCTGGAAATAGGAATTAGGGAAGCCTTGTTGTAGCAGATCGCATCCGTTACCGATCAGCAAATCTGAACACTTCTAATCCTGGGCACGTGACTGCTTGACCTTCCTGGGGTGACTGAAACTGCCCTTTAAAGGTCACTGATTTTTGAAAAATCCCTAAACAATTCCTCTTCCATCCTCAACGTCCACCCTGGTATTCCTGTTTTTATAGCCCCACTCTTTTAAACTACTTCTCCATTGACCCCATCCTCATTTATATTTTATAATTTTACAACTGACTGTGTTCAGGATTATTCCTAAGTAGCCTCTGGTTTTAGTTAGTTGATGGACTCTGAAGTGTATTTGTGACTAAAAATAGCTCTCTTCTCCAATGCTGGCTGAAGAGAAATGTGAGTCTTTCTTCATCATGATGAGTCTTATAGAGACATTTATTTTTATTATCTCAAAATTGGCCTGTCCCCTTCTGCTCTCTCATGTCACTTCTTTACCCACCAACACTGCAAGATGGAGAGGAAGGCATTTCTCAGGATGGCAGGCCTAATGCCTGTGCTGATAGGCTAGGATTATAGGCTGTGAGGAATACTTTTATTTTGTTCTCAACAAACAGGTATAAATATGATAGAGAAAAAATTGCATCATGAAAATATTTAAAAGATAAACTGCTAGTTTCATTTGCAATTCAGTTTATCATAAAGAACAGTCTCATATTTTTAAACTTCTTTGTTGTTTTTAGCTCCTAATGGGTTATGTATCAAAACAACAAAAGGTAGAATTATTTCTTCAGATGTTATTCCCAAATAGTTAAACTATTCTGACATCTTACAGTTCTGATATGTCTGCTAAGCACCAACCACATATTAATATTTTTGCATTGTCCACAACACAACAAAAACCTGGTGACCTGCTGGATGCAAAGATTTCAGCATGAAAAAATCAAATTATCTGTGAGCAATCATTTAAAAAAAACAACTTCCTAGTTGGTGGAATTTTTAACCACCTAGTAATTATTTTGATAGTATAGATACACATCTATTCATATGCTTTGGGGAGAAGAAATGGCATATAATAATCTAAGTACTGAAAAATGAATTCCAATTATTTTAATTTTGAAAGTACAAATTAATATGGCAGTTTTCACCAAAAGAGTGTGATAAAGTTTTCTATATACAATAAAAATTATTTATGGTCTTTTTCTCATCAAAGGACATTTCTGTATCTTGCTGTGGCAATTATCTGAGGCTATATTTAAGTACCTATGAATTAAAATAAGAACTATTATGATGGTAATTTATACTTTTCTCTCTGTCTTTTTCTTTACCTCTTATTTATTTCCATAACTCTATCATTTTGAAAGAAAAAAAATGAAGAAATTTATTATGTGTCAAAGCCCCCAGAGGAGAAGAAGCTTCAAGTAAAACCAGAATTCATAGCAAATATGCTGTAAATTATATGAGAAGGTACACCTAATAAAGAAGTTCAGGAGGGCTCAAACAGAGAACTTGGTTCTCCTTGAGGACATATCTCCTTGTCTTGAAAGGATTAAGATCTTAGCAAATTTCACCAGCTGCAAGAGAGAACCTAGTCATCCACTTTAAATTGGGAGCCTTTAAATTTACCCAATCTGCAAAGCATTCACCATGGTGTCATTTGTATAGACATGCCTTTAAAAAAAAATACATTTTCATGGTGACAGTTATATTATTTTTAGCTTTGCATAACAGCTGCAGACTATAATTGAGACAACTAAAATTTGTAGGTGACATTCATGTTCAATAATATAATATTTTATGTTAATCACGCAAACCGTCGCTCAGTTTCCAGAGCCTCCACCTAAGTCTCCTCATGTACTAGTGGGGTTTGGATTAATATTATTTCCAGGAATTATTGCTCGCAGAACATGAGGGCTGCAATACCCAAGAATCAACCTCTAAAGCTTTAGAGGCCCCAGTGCAGAGACCCTCTCCTTGGATACTTCTTGCTTTATTTTATTTCCCAGATGATTAATTTCACACAATTCCAAGAGCTGCTGCTGTCATCTATTCAGATCTATTTTGGATAATCACTTCATTGACTTTCTAACCGGAATGCTCTGAATTCCCATGATACTTACACACCACACCATCCTTTTCTTAATCCTGCTAACTTCTCATATAAATTTTTAAAAATGTCATTGATTGATATGTCAGAATCCTTAGCAATAGAAAGAAAATAGGATAGAATGGACTCAAAAGGAAAGTGCAGTCTTTTTTTTAAGTTTATTTATTTATTTTGAGAGAGAGAGAGAGAGAGAATGTGCTTGTGAGCAAGAGGGGGAGGGGCAGAGAGAGAGGGAGAGGGAGAGAGAGAGAGAGAGAGAGAGAGAATCCCAGGCAGGCTCTGTGCTGTCAGTGCTGAGCCCCCCATGGGGCTGGAACTCACAAACCATGAGGCCATGACCGGAGCCAAAATCAAGAGTCGGCTGCTTACCCTATTGAGCCACCCAGGTGTCCCTCTCCCTTTTTTGTTTTAAGGTGGAAAGTGCAGTCTTTAATGAGACAATATGAATTGATGGAACTGGAATTCTGTTAAGAATTTCAAAGTTATAAACAGTAATACAAACCAGATGATGGGTAAGAGGGGAAAAGGGAAAAAAGAGAAAATAAGGAGAGGAAATGAAAGGGAAAAGCACAAAAAAGTGACTTTGGGAAATGCTTCAAAGAGCAAATGAAGGCTGTTTGGACACACAGTGAAAGGTCCCGGCTCCGGGTGCCTCTCTTGCAGTCTCACCTGGTCACATCCAGCGGCTCCGGTTCCAGTGCTCAGCAGCCTCCCATCTAATGCAAAATTAGTCTGTTGAAGAAAAAAAAGCCTAAATTTTCTTCCAATTCTAACATTTTTGTGTAAAAAGTAAATGGCTAGACATGAAAATGTGTCATATCTCTTTAAAATTGCCTGTTTAATAAGATAGCAAGTTACATCACAAATGTCCATTTTTGCCTTCTATACAATCATGTCATTTTAGACATTATTATATCAAAGGCAAATCCATCTAATACACTAGGGACATTTTCTGTCCTCTTTTTTGCTGATATTCTGTGGCCATTGGAATTAGGACATTTTTTTCTTTTAATCTAGTTTTCTTTGAACTGAAATACCAGATTTGATGTTTCTGATGTTCACCAGAGTAAGGAACCGTAGGGAACTTCATTTTGAGTAGCAAAATGAATGCTGATTTTCTTTTTCTAAAAGACCAAGACCTCAGATTCTATTAACCACTGACTACTCTTTCTAGAACTAGGCTTATGCATAAGACATGACATCTTAATTACAGTTTTTAACCACTACTGTCACAAATCATTGATTCTGCAAAAGCCTTTCCTTGCAAGTAATTTTCTCTATCATTTTTGCAAACCTTTTATTCACCACTCAACTGAACATTCTCAATGAAAACACAGATTCCTTTCTTCCTACCTTGTTCTTCCAATTTTCTACTAAATCCTTTACTTGATCTGATTGTGGATCTTCAACAGACTTGCCACTGTGAAGTGGTACAACATTTGAAAAAAATGATATATAAATTATCTTTCCCATTCAGTTTCCATGAGTGTCCTAATTTCCAGCTACGAGTTAGTTTTCTGAGATGGCCGTGTTTGAGAAAAGGGCAAATATAGTCTTCACAGATGCTTCCAGCCCCTTAGAGAAGCCCTTCTTTTGGATGGGGTGGTCAGTGTTAAGTATTGTCAGGGTGGATTTCCTGGGCTTCTGGTAATAGGGCTCATCCCGACATGCCCTGTCACCAGCGCCTTTACATAGGAGTGCGAGCAGTGTTTCTGTTTGTAGCAGGACCTGCTTCCTGAGAGTCTCCAGTGTCTGGGAGCTCTGCCTGGGCTTTTTCGACTCTGAATCCTCATGGGGCTTTTCTCTTGCTTGGAATCTCTTCCATAGCATCTCACTTTGCTCTTCAGCCTGCATCCTAAATGATTTCTGCTGTATGAGTGCCTCGAGGCCTGGTTTAAAAATTAAAAAAGAATAGAAGTGAGTAAAAAAGAAATAATACATAATTATAGAATGTTAGAACTGAATAGGATCCTAGCAAGCATCAAGGTCAAATGATTCCATTTTAGAAAAGAGAAAATAGCTCCAGAGAGGTTGTGTGATTGTCCTCATGGTAAACCACAGCTGGTCAATAGCAAAGATGAGGCTTATGTACCTGACTTCTGACTATGTCCAGGGCCTTTCCCACATTGATTTAATTACTTAGATGGGCATTTTGTGTGCCTTGATATAGTCAGTGAATGACAAGAGTCTCTCTTATATGCACATTCACCTCTTGTAACTGAAACTCCAGTTGCAATATGTGAAGATGGTTTATAAACTATAAAATCCATATAAATTCAAGATAAAATTTTCTTATGTCACCTTCCTTCACCTGAGACTGGGCCAAGAAGGAAAAGGGAGTTCAATTTTTTCCAACTTTTATAAGCAATGACTTGGTCTCTTCTCTTTTGGAAGATTTTTTTTTTTAGATTCACCATAGAGTCATCATAAAAATCCCCTGGGAGGTGTGCCTGGGCGGCTCAGTCAGATGAGCATCTGACTCTTGGTTTCAGTCAGATCATGATCCCAAGGTTGTGGGATCGAGCCCCACATTAGACTCAGCACTGATTATGGAACCTGCTTAAAATGTTCTCTCTCCCTCTGTCCCCTTCTCCTGATCATGCTGCCTCACTCTCCCTAAAATAAAAAATAAAAATAAAAATATCCTTTTAGGGGCACCTGGGTGGTTCAGTCAATTAGGCATCCAACTTTGGCTCAGCCCCATATCAGGCTCTGTGCTGACAGCTCAAAGCCTGGAGCCTACTTCAGATTTTGTGTCTCCCTCTCTCTCTGTCCCTCCCCTGCTTGCACTATGTCTTTCTCAAAACTAAACATTTAATTTTTTTTTAAATCCCCTAGGACAGAAAAAATTAAATAAGAGCTGATTCTTTATGGGCTGGGGTATACAGGTGCAGAGTGAATATAATTTAAAAATGGCAAAATCAGTGCAACTTTGAGGATAAATGCCCAATAATGACAGCATCTTGCCTTTGAACTCATATTTGGTCTGATCTGAGCATGTCATTTACAAATGAGTATTTTGAGTCAAGAGGTCAGACCACCTAAAAAAGAACAGAAAGATTGGACATGTCTTTTCTTCATGCCTCAAAAATATTGCGGTTTATATTAATGGTGAGTTAATTGTCTCATTCTGGTATGCATAGAACTCCATTTGTTTCCTTATCCTGTTAAGATGCTGATATTATAAATGATTTTTTCTTTGTTCTGACAGCCTGAAAGCTACTGTACCCATTTAAAGAGTTATGAGTCTATGTAAGCTGAATGCCAGAGTGATTACATTGCTGCTCCACCATTGCCTGATATAAATCATGCGGTCATAAATGAAAACACATCATGGCAGCCTCTGGAAAGCATAGCCTTTGTCTTAGGAACTGTTACCACTTGCAATAGTTTTCAGGGAGGTTTATAAGTCGTAGTAGTTATACTTTGCAAAACAAAGACGGTGCTGCTGTGAAATGCTACTCTGCTTTTAGCACCAGTTAGTGTGCACCTTGATTACCAGGCAGACCTCCCAGGCCCCAAAAGGATGTAAAGAAATCAATATCTGTCTTTATTTAAGGATAAATAAAGGATGGTTGAAAAGTTATCTGAAACTGCCTTGTGTTTAGGCCTAGAAAAGATGGTGATGCCAACCACACCTGAGGTGAGAAGAGAAAATGTTTCCCGGCAATCTCTCTCCCTTGTTCTAAAGCCGTCCTTCCTGCCTTGCTTCCATGCCTCGCTCCTCCCCACTGTTAGTCCTTGATCTGATGGAACTTTCTCAGTGCTTTCTCCCTTGTTTCCATGATTTCTTCTGACTAAAAGGTCAGTGTAGTAGGAGATGACAGGAGACATTGGAAAAGAACTCGAGTTCGTGCTTTGTGCTAGAGCCTGTCACATCATTTTATTTAATATCCAGAACAAATTGAGGCAATTATTGATCTCATTTTAGAGGAGAAGAAACCCGAGGAGAAGAAACCTGTGCCTGGGTGGCTCAGGCGGTTAACCATCCAGCTTCAGCTCGGGTCATGATCTCACAGTTCGTGGGTTCGAGCCCCGCATCAGGCTCTGTGCTGACAGCTAGCTCTGAGCCTCGAGCCTGCTTCAGATTCTGTATCCTCCTCTGTCTCTCTCTGACCCTCTGCTGCTCATGCTGTCTCTCTCTGTCTCTCAAAAATAAATAAAAACATTAAAAACATTGGGGAAAAAATAAGAATAGAGGAAACTGAGAACTCACAGAACTTAAATAACTCATCAGTGGACTTTTATTGGTAAACTACAGATTTTAAGCCCAAAGTCTATACTTTTCTCCCTACAATAGTGTTAGTTCAGGTGGTCCCTGAAAGATTTCACTGGTCGTGTAAGGGGTTGGGTGATTTTTAAAATACCACAGGGTATGTATTAAAGAATAAGAGGGGCGCCTGGGTGGCCCAGTAGGTTAGGTGTCTGACTTCCGCTCAAGTCACGATCTCACCACTCATGAGTCTGTGCTCTGTGTCGGGCTCTGTGCTGACAGCTCAGAGCCTGGAGCTGCTTCCGATTCCGTCTCCCTCTCTCTCTCTCTGCCCATCTCCCACTCTCTTTCTCTCAAAAATAAAATAAATCTTAAAAAATAAAGAATAAGAATTATAGAGGAAAGGACACATTCATAAGGCCAGCATCAAAAAGACAGTAATACAGGGAGTCCTCCAGTGTATCTCCCTGTCTCTCTATAAAGTGGCTTGTGAGGTCATAGTCTGCATCACCTAGTGTGGATTTTATTCCAAGAGAGGAACCTGTGGATGTCTCTTTTCCTACATATAAGTAAATAACTTCATTAATAATGGGATACATAGGCTGTTTGGCCCCAGGAAGTCTGGATTTTGAGTGTCAGATACTTACAGGTGTGCTCTGGGATTACCAACTGCCTGACACCTTGGGCAGCTGGGAGCTTCGGTGCTCATGCTTGGGTTGCAGGACCCTGCTTGGGAGGACACTTTCAATTCTATTGGGTGCTACCCTTCTGTCTAGGAAAAGGGAGGTCACCTGGTAACCAGCTAGTATGGGGTCCAGGCCACCAGAGTGAGCCTCTAGTGTCATTTTCATATGACCCTGGTGCAGACTCTGCTATTCAAATGATGGGCAGTTAGCATACCTCCTCTCCTCTCCAAAGATCAGACTGCAACTCTTTAAGATACATACCTGCTATGTTGCTTTTGAAAACCACCCTTTGGTCACTTATTAGCATGGTGCTAATGACAGAAAGTCATCAAGGAGTTAATGGGTATCCATAAAATTTTTATTTTCTTCTGAGTGGTTAAAGTGTTTTAAAAATGTTGGCTTTTGCTCCGCTTCCCCCCTTAACAGCCAAGTAAGGGAAATGAGGCTGAGAAGCATAATGCATCTTGCCCCGGGGCTTCCGCAGCCAAAAGGTATTGCCAAGATGAGCACTAGACTAGACTTCTCTAATTTTCCATCCCGGCGCTTATCCTCCTGCCAGGAATGTGACTAGAGTGTTAAACTTAGAAGCACTAACTTAGTGAGGAATTTAAACAGAAGTTCAAATCTATCTGTGGCAGTTCTAATTTACAGTTTGTTGTTGGCAGTATGTGGATTTAGGGAATTAAGGGATTTGGCATGATACTTACTTTGCCTGCTTATGCCTCTTCTCACTATAATTTGACTCAATGCAACAAATATTTCTTAAGCACCTACAACAGGGCACTTTGCTGAGTACATTGGAAAATAGATGAGTAAGACACTTCTTACCGTCCAGGAACTTTATGTGGATGTATCCATCTTATTTTATACCTTGAGCAGTATTGACTGTAAGCGTATCTGCTGAGGTGTATTCAATTATCTTTGGAAGCTGCTCAGAAAAAAGATTCTGAGCCATTGGTAACAAGCGCCTGCTTTTTTCATGGCGGTGCTGATTGTAACAATGAAGACAAATTAAACAGCAAAGCAAATGAGCATGTCAGCTTTAGAATGTGAGCACAGCTTTTTCTGAAGAAATGGCTCTCAGCATTTCCCCCGTAGGTCACAGGAACGTGGAGGTGGATGATTCAAGTCTGTTGCTGCTTCAGTATCCTTGGCATGAAATCTCCATCCAGGAAGGCTCTCCCCTGGAGGAACAAGTCCTTCCTTTTTCAGAGGTTTTTCTGCTGGCAAATCTACCCTGACTTTTTGAATGAAGTAGAGAATCCTGCCTCCTCCTGAAAATACAAAAAAAAAAAAAAATAGAAGAAGCAATGACTTCATCATTATCATAATTACACCAGAGCTGGCCGTAAATCTCAAATCACAGGGACACTCTCTTCATCACATCTTAAGTATGACTTTGATTGCCAATCATTCATGAAACAGCAAATGTCAGAGCTATTTGGCGTCTTCAGAATCTTAAGTGCAGGAAATTATTTCTTCCTAACACAAATTAAGAATTACATGAAAGAAAAAAATGAATGTTAAAAGGGAAAAGCTGCAAATCCAGAAATAAACGGGCCAAGAAATAGAGATCAATGCATAGAGACATAAATCAGACATACAGACACTTAGTGAGACGGGAAAAAATCTTGTTAATCTCCAGTGCTTGAAAAAACCTATGGGTCAGCTGGGCAGTCTAATTGACTATCACTACAGGATGTGACATGGCTATCAAAAAGGTCAGTGTAATTTGGGGCTGGTGTTGCGGAGTCATCACTTCCCAAAGTAGAAAGATAATGCTCCCTGTCTACAGACTGGGCTTCGCCCAGAAAATATTTAAGTGGCTATCAAGGTGAATTGGTGAATAGACACTAAGCCACCTTCAGACTTGAGCACAGGTGACTAGAGATCTGCAAGGTGACACCACCCTTGACTCTCCCACCTAAAGGAGCAGCCCTACCCAATAAGTAAGCACTAGGTCTGAGAGAGTTTATTCATACACAGTGGCCCTAATTTAACTTGTCAGTTGCCTGTCTATAGGTGAGAAGTTTCAGATAACTATTAATGAGTTAACTATGTAATAAGCATGAAGAGTTCCTTAGAGAGCCTTGAAAATCCATTTAGAAGAGGAGATCTTGAATATTTCAGTTTATGGTGAGAACTAAGCTGCTCTCGATGTCTTTGTGGCCGAGATAGGAATGTTGCTCAATTCAGATCTTTGACTTCTTTAAAATTCTGCTGGACACTTTTTATCTTGATGAAGTCCCAAGGGTTCAGTTTTGCTTTCATTTCCCTTGCCTTTGAGCATGTGTCAAGTAGGAGATTGCTGCGGTGGAGGTCTAGGAGGTTTTTCCCTACTTTCTCCTCGAGGGTTTTGATGGTTTCCTGTCTCACATTCAGGTCCTTCAGCCATTTTGAGTTTATTTTTGTGTATGGTGTAAGAGAGTGGTCTAGTTTCATTCTTCTACATGTTGCTGTCCAGTTCTCCCAGCACCACCTGCTAAAGAGGCA
>NC_043701.1:26451207-26456409 GCF_006229205.1 Suricata suricatta
AATGAACTGAGAGTTGAAGGGGAAGGGGAAGGGGGGAAAAGAGGTGGTGGTGATGGTGGAGGGCACTTGTGGGGAAGAGCACTGGGTGTTGTATGGAAAACAATTTGACAATAAAATATTATGGAAAAAAATTTAAAAAAAAATAAATAAGTAAAATTCTGCTGGACAGAAACTAAAAGCATTGCAGTTTCTTTTTAACTTCTTATCTTACTATAGATATAGATTTACCAAGAAATTTGCAAAAATAGTATCGTGCAAATATAGTACCAAGAGTTTCACATGTTCCATATCCCGGGTCTCCTATTTTTTTTTTTAATATTACAAGACACTTGCTTCATTTAGCTTTTTTTTTACTTTTTAAACTTTATTTATTTATTTTTGAGAGAGACAGTGTGTGCAGGGGAAGTGCAGAGAGAGGGAGAGAGAAAAAGAATCTCAAGGCTGTCAGCACAGAGCCTGATGCAGGGCTTGAACTCTTGAAACCGTGAGATCATGACCTGAGCTGAAACAGTCAGACGCTTAACCAACTGAGCCACCCAGAAACTTGTTTCATTTACTATGTAACTTTCTCAGCATACACAAAATAAACATTATAATTTTTTTAAACCACTAGGAATCACAACCACTATATAGATCCTCCCATAGCCTGGTTCTTCATGACCATTGTGCTGTTTGCTATACATCTGAGAAAACTGTGGCAAAATCTGAATTTGAAACTTGGTTTCTGAAGTGTTTCCATTATGCCTTTTATTTAGGCAGGTATTTCATTCTTGTCACTTATAGTTTTAAAACAATTTTACTTTTTTTAAAAAGTGTTTCTTTGGGGCGTCCAGGTGGCTCAGTCAGTTAAGTATCTGACTTCAACTCCGGGTCATGATCTCATGGTTCGTGGATTCAAGCCCCATGTCAGGCTCTGTGCTGACAGCTCAGGGCCTAGAGCCTGCTTCTGATTCTATGTCTTCCTCTTTCTCTCTCTCTGCCCCTCTCCTGTTTGCACTCTGTCTCTCTCTTTCAAAAATAAATTTAAAAACATCTTAAAAATTTAAAAATTAAAATTAAAAAAGGTGTTTCTTTTTCATTCAGAGTAGAGATAAAAGGAGATCCTACATTTTGTCATTTGGCATGATCTCAACGAAAACTGTGAGTTTATTGTCAAATGGCATGTAGGTTAGTCCCATTTGAGTCAAGAAATATAAATAAATAAATAAACAAACAAAAATAATTCCATTGAACATCGAACTATTCGACAACTTAATGGAAGTCAGAATGAACAATAGTCACTGGGTTTGGAAGTGGAAATAATAACTGCTGTCATGAAACAGGACGTGGCTACTGTTTGTCTTCTCTTTTTAAGGAAGTTTTTAATGATTTTGATACTATTCTGTTTATAAATGTACAGTAGATTAAAGACAGCAATAGAGAAGGAGGAAAAAGAGGCAGGAAGTTATGGACTCTTTCCAGTTATTCCAGTTATCTGTCCAGTTATGAATTTACACTCATAAACCCTCAAGATTTCCTTGGTATAGAGTAGTAGTCCTGAGTGAAGTGATTGTTTTCTGAGATAATCCATGCAGATATAGAAAGAGGGAAATTCCTTAACTTCTAGATGAAAGGGGAGACAGATAGTGGACAATGTAAAAAGAAAAGAAGAAGAAGAAAAAGAAAAAGAAAGGATGGGAAGAGGATGAGAGGGACAGAGACGAATAGGAAACAGTATATTAAACATTGGAAAGAGGAAGAAAAATTAAGGGGAAGGCAGAAAGTCCATTTTTAAGTATCACTTTCTCCAAAGCACAGCATGTTCTGAGTAGAAATGCTTGTTGTTGCTTTCTCTTCCCCATCTTTATTGAGGTATAATTGACTCATAAAATTGTGAGAAATTTAAAGCACATGGCATGGTGATTTGCTACACATATAAATTATGAAAGGAATCCTCCTGTAGAATTAAGTAACACGTCCATCATCTCACATATTTTCCTTTTTATTTTCTTTGGTGAGAATATTTTAGTTCTACTCTATTAAAAGATTTCAGTTATCCAATACAGTGTTATCAATTACAGTTACCATGGTAAACATTAAATCCTCAGACCTCATTTATCTTATAGTCAAAAGTTTGTACGCTTTTACCAGCCTTTCCCTGTTGCCCCTCCTCACTGGCCCGTGGCAACCACTTTTCTTCTCTCAGTGTCTGAGTTCAACTCGGTTTGTTTTAGATTTCCCATGTAAATGATACCATGTGATATTGGTCTTTCTTTGTTTTGCTTTGCTTATGTCCCTTCCGGTTCCAAATGTTCTAAATGACAGGATTTCTCTCATTTTTGAGGCTGAATAAAATTTCATTGTATATGCATACCACATTTTCTTTATCCACTCATCCATCAACAGATTGTTTCCATACCTGAGCTAATGTGAATAATGTTGCAATGAACAAAGAAGTGCAGATTCCTCTTTGAGATACAGCTGATTTCATTCCCTTTGGATGTATACCCAGAAGTGGATTGCTGCCTCATATGGAAGTTCTGTATTTAGTTTCTTGTGGAGCCTTCGTACTGTTTTATATAGCAGCTGGGCCAGCATACCTTCTTACCTACAGAAAAAGTGCGCCAGTGTTCCCTTTTCTCCACATCCTCGCCAGCATCTTTTATGTCTTATCTTTTTAATAACGGACAATGTAACGGGCTGAGGTGATATCTCATGTGGTTTTGATTTGTATTTCCTTGATGGTTAGCAATGTGGAACACCTTTTCATGCACCTATTGGTCAATTGCTCATCTTCTTTGGAAAATTGTCTACTTGGGTCCTTAGCTTGTTTTTAAAATTGGGTTATTTTTCTTTTTGCTATTGAGTTATATGAATTCCTTATATATTTTGGATATAAATTCTTTATAGACTATGTGGTTTGCAAATATTTTCTCTCATTTCATAGGTTGCCTTTCATTTTGTTGATGGTTTCTTTGCTGTGCAGGAGGCTTTTAGTTTTCTTTTTATTGTTTTGTTGCCTTTGTTTTTGATGTCAGATCCACAAAACCATTTTCAAGACTTTCAAGACCACTGTAAAGGAACTTACCCGCTATGTTTTCTTTCAAGAGTTGTGCAAGTCTTTAATCCATTTTGAGTTGATTTTTTGTGTATGATGTGAGATAGGTGCCCAGTTTCATTCTTTGCATGTGGCTATCCAGTGTCTCAACACCGTTTATTCTATTATTATTCATATCTTACATTAGTAGGTTACATTTGTCGCAATTAATGAGAAATTATTGATTCATTATTATTAACCAAAGTCTACACTTTGTTGGGATTCCATTAGCTGTATTTTTTAAAATCTCTTAGTTTTTATATAATGTCTTCATTTTTCTGGTTTATGATTCTATTCATGATATCACATTACATTTAGCCATCATGTTTCCTTAGACTTATGTAGATTGTGATAGTTTCTCAAACTTTCCTGTTTTTTGACAACTTTGGTTTTTTGAGGAGTAAGGTCAGCCAACTGAAAGAAAATGACTGGAGCAGGAAAATTTTGAGCAATAAAAGAATCTTGGTTTATAATCCCAAATGTAAAATAGATACCCATGAGTCCATGTTGATATAAATCAATGATTGGTTGAATGAATGTACACATACGTACATACATACATGCATGCATAAAAGGGGGAAGAATAGACAAATCTCCCATGCAGAAGAATTTTAATTAATTTATGTAGATTATCTACTTTCAAGGAAATGGTGCATAACTCTCCACTTTTTAGCTGTGGGTGGTGCACTGTGACTTCCTTTCAGAGAGTACTGTAGGGAAAGGGGTGGGGAGAGTAACTTCAGTGGAGAAACCTGACAAACGCCCTGAGCCAGGTGGTTAAAGTGAACTTCAACAGCATAAATGATCATGGTTTGTGCATCTGATATGATGTGATGACTGGGCTCTTTGCTTCTGTGGTCCAGACTCAGAGCCCATTCTAATCAAGAGAAAGACGTCAGACAAATCCTAAGTGAGGGATATCCCACTGTCAACTTTTTCGGTTGAGAACAAAAGGAGAAAAGCTGGGATATCCATCAGGATAAAAGGACTGGTGGTAATGATTGCTTGTATCTTCCACAGCTCTATTTTTTCCCCATGAGCACCTGAAACCTCAGAGAAGAAAGTAACTAGAAAGCCCAAGCAGGCAATCCTTTTCTCTCTTTTCACCTGGCTTTGGCAATTAAAGGATGAAATGTGCGTGCCGTATCATCTGATATGGTGCTGCGTTTCCCCCACTGCACATGTCTGGTGGTGGCATAGATGGGAAGTGGCAGCTCCCAGCCCTGCTGTAACCATGCTGTCCAGGTTGGGGTAAAGTGACAAGAGAACTGACCAGCAGCAGCCAGATGAGATCCCTACTCCCTAAGGGCATTCACCATGATAGAAATGGTTGTTTTCTATCTGAGTCTAGGGCCCTATAGCTGAGCATATGTTGCAAAATGACGTGAGTGGTGTGGCTATATTTTAATATGGAAATATCCTAGTAAAACCTTGGAAGTCATTTTCTTCTCAATATTTGGTCACTATGAATTTATGACATATTACATACTCTCCAAAGCCTGAATGTTTTCAAACTCTATTTTAATTCTGTTTATTCTTGAGAGTAAATCCTTTATTCATCCTCCTGGATTGTTGTCATATGGGCAAGGGCCTCCTTTATATGATAAATTTGAAACATTTCTTAGGGAAAGAGTGTGAGGCTTGTCATGATTCTTTTTATAGAGTCCATTCATCAACACTGCCCCACCCACACATTTCAAGTACTGTCACTAAAAAGATATTGTGAATTGATAAGTCTTATAATGCTGGTGAAATTTTATCATGTAAATATGGTTGACCACAGACTAAATTAAAATAGTAAACTGAAATTATTTTTCATAATCACATTCCCATTTTATATTTCATGTTTTCTAATACATTTAAAATTTGTTAATATATTTTGTTGTATTCATTTCATAGCTTTAAATAGCCACTACTTCTTTTACTCTAAATGGATTTTTCATAAATCACTGAGTGATAAGAATTAATGATACCAATTTTTAAGCATTTTCTTTTTTTTTTAAATTTTTTATTGTCAAATTGTTTTCCATACAACACCCAGTGCTCTTCCCCACAAGTGCCCTCCACCATCACCACCACCTCTCTTCCCCCCTCCCCCCTCCCCCCCAACCCTCAGTTCATTCTCA
>NC_043701.1:26456509-26530381 GCF_006229205.1 Suricata suricatta
AAAAGACGAAAGGAAGAGAAGAAGAGAAAATAAAAAGAAAAGAGAAAGAAGAAAAGACAAAAAAATATATATATATAAGGGGATCGGAGACAACAAAGGACAGTAGGCCGCTTAAAAGTGTATGACCAGTTTAGGGGAGAAGTAAGGATGAGATACAGGAGAATATATCTGGGTTGCGAGAAGGTGAAAAAGTAAGGGAGAAAGGAGAAAGGAATATAAGGAGTAAAATTTAAAGGAATTAAGTAAAGAAAAAAGGAAAAAAGGTAATAATGACAAAGAAATAAGTACGAAACTAGTGAAGAAAGAAAAATTTTTGTTATATATTAAAAAAAACCAAACAACCGAAACAAAGCAAAACAAAACAAAACAAAAAACCGAAGGGGGAAAAAAAAAAGCAAGCAGAATCTCCCTCTGGTGGATGGGCGTGGTTTGATGTGGTAAGTCTTGGAGTCTGCTCTCAGAGGCTCCGCCCCTGCCTGAGGCGAAATGAGCAGCAGGAGGTGAAGTGCGCACCTTCACAGACTCAATTGCGGAGTCCCCACCCCCAGTCTGGATCGTGGTTGCAATGGGGAAAGGAAAAAAAACAAAAAGCAAAAAACCGAGTCTCTCTTAGTTTCCGATAGCCCAGCTCAAGCTGCTGTGCGCTGCTGGAAATGTGCTGGGAGCTCCCACATTCTAAGCGCGCGCGCCTGGGCCTCCACCCGCCACCGACTCCTGGCTGAGGGGCGTGTCGGTGCGCGTCTTATTTCTTCCCTGTGAGGACCCGGAATTCGCGCAGTCCGTGCAGGGGGCGGGGTATGCCGTGGAAATGCGGTCCGTGGTCCCGTTCCCAAAACCAAGTTCTAAATGCTCGCGCCCAACGCAGTCGCTGCTCGGGTCGCTTCCGCCGCGCAGCGCGCCTCCCCAGCGCAGCCGTTTCTCACAGCCACAGGGGCCTGATTCCCCGCCGAGATGGCTTAGGGCTGGGGGCTATTCCTTCTCTTGCGCCCCGCTGCCCAGCAGTTATCTATGGAGTGGGTTTCTGTCTCCACGCGCAGCTAAGCATTCTATACCTCTTCCCCAGGGACAGATCTATGAGCGCGTTCCGACTCTGTCTCTTCCCTTTGTCTCCCGGGCACCCGGCACGTGTGCCACGTTGGGCTGGGGATCTTACCTCCCCTGCCCGTCCCGGGCTGGCCCGTCCTCGGATCTCCCCCATTCGCCCCCACTCACTCAGGTATCCTTGAGGTTCTATTCCTTCTGGAGTTCGTATTTTCTCCTTCCGCTCTCTCAGTTGAACGTAATATCCTTCTCAGTTCGAAAAATGTTGCGGAGGGAGTTTACAGAGCTCCCTTCCTCTCTGCCATCTTGGCTCCCTCCTAAGCATTTTCATTTGATTCTTTGGATATTTTTTCTTCTTGAAGTATTGGAATGCTTGAGAGGATTAAATTATTGAGATGTTATTAGGAATTTTACACTGCCACCCTGTGATGTGCACGCTCAAATATGTGGAGGTTTGGAGATGCTGAGCAATTTTCTGGCCCATGTGAAATACCTGCCTACACATTGCCAGACCCTTCCAATAGTTTAGAGGAATTCTTATTTTAGTAACTCCTAATTTTAATCTCAATTTCTTCATCCTCTATAATTCGTACTCCAAACTGGGTGAATGTGGCTTACCTTTGGAAAAGATGAAACTTGTATTTGACGTATAGCATCCTTCTGATTGGTGTACTTGTAACAGTGGTTGACATTTATTGACTTCTCACCATTTGTCAGGCACTATTTTAAATGCTTTTCATGTGCTAACTCATGTAATCCTGACACACCAGCTTTAGGAGTTAGTTACTGTGTTGTCTTTGTTTAGCCCAAAGTCACATAGTAAATGACAAAGTTGTGATTTAAACCTAGTCAGGCTGGTTCCACAGTCCATGTGCCTAACCAGTAGGCTATTTTCTTACCTAGTCTCTACTCCCTCAACACACACACACACACACACACACACACACACACACACACACACACGTTCACGTGTACTGACCCCTGACTGCCTAGCATCACCTCACACCAGAATCCCACCTTGGTTTGTGTTTGTCTGTGTGGTTACGTTGCTACCCCTGAAACTTATAACCTTGCAGACTTGAATAGATTACCTCATTTTAGGTTTTTTTATTCTTCAATAAAAGTCAGGGGAGTATAATTAGTGATAGCAGTTAGGGCTCCAATCTTAAAATAAAAACCAGGCAAACTTAATGATATAACTTTGAAAGATACTGTTTCTATATAGGGGTAGCGATTTTTTTTCCTCCAAGAGAATAGAAAATAGGAATAAGATAGAGATGATTCCAGAAAGACAATACAGGATGTGATTCCTTAATTGATCTTTATAAGAGAATAATATTTTGAGTTAGCTGAATTATTCTGCAACAAAATGTGACAGTAAAATAGCATATTCCAGAACAACAGCATTGGCTTCTCCCCTAGGTGATTGAGTGCGGTTGAAGGAACTAACTGAGGAACGTGAAGTGTGTGTGTTGTGTGGCAGGAGATAGAGGAGACAATAGCAATGCACCCACATGTTTTATGATGGTGAGATTGCATGTGTGTTTCTGGGAGATGGGAGAGAGCCTCATGCCAAGCAGAATAGAATGCTGTCCTTGATCCAGAAAACCAAGAAATGAATGATTTTTATGAATAGAAAAAGTGCTAAGAAGAAAATATTTTCTTGTATTTCAGAGCATAAAAAGTTCTCTAAGAATTAGAGTAATGAAAAGTTTCTTAGAAACTATAGGGTCTGAGATAGGGCCAAAAAATCATTATTTACTGTATTATTTCCAAACCCCTTCTCAGTACTACTTTCCCTTCTTCCCTTTCATACCTCTAAATAACAAATGAATGACACAGTAGAATGGAAAACATTCATGGGTCCCCAATATAGGAGAATGATATAGTTTACCTGAAAGAGTCAACCTTTTGATGGCTCAAATACTGATTCTTGGGCATCTATTTAATATGCAACTGCTATATTTTGGAATTCTTTATCAAGAAAACTTCAAGAAGACAAATTCTGTGGGGGAAAGCAGTCCTGTCTCTAGTAATAGCCTTGCCCTCTTTAGGGGAAATAGTCTGTTGAATCATTTCTTCAGGTCATTCCATACCTATCTTTAGTCACAGATTCCTTTTTTTTTCTCATGTCATTGATATTTCGGAGAAGGATCTATAAATATGAGCTTGCTTGGAGTCAGATTCAATGTTTTTGAAATACTTCAATTTGCTTAACACTTGGCTCTGCTAATCCAATGTATTTTATTTTATTTTATTTTTTAAATAATTTTTTAATGTTTATTTATTTTTGATATATAGAGAGACAGAACATGAGAGGGGGAGGGGCAGAGAGAGAAGGAGACACAGAACCGGAAGCAGGCTCCAGGCTCTGAGCTAGCTGTCAGCACAGAGCCTGACGTGGGGCTTGAACCCACGAATGTGAGATCTGACCTGAGCCAAAGTCGAACTCTTAACCGACTGAGCCACCCAGGCGCCCCTAATCCAATGCATTTTAATCCAACCAGGCTATGTCAGGATGCATGAGCCATCACCTAAGCATTGGGGATATAAAGATGAAGAAGAAACATTCAATTAATGTCTGCTTAATTAATGGTTCTTTGAACTTAGGCTTTCAGACAATATCTTTTTGATTATTCTTCAAGGCTTACAACTCCCAGCCTATTGGGCAGCTGGTTGGCTTCCATTACATACCAGAAACACCCCAGAAATCAGATTCATGTGTTCACAGCTACTAGACTGCTCTCTTCCTTCCCTACCAGCAGGGAAGTATTGTTTCAGTGTCTCTCAGAAGCATCTCTAGCCCTTACCCACAGCTTGTAGAATCATTCCAGGATGGTCCTTTTGATGCTTTCAGTGGAGCCACAGCTCTGCTGGAAATAGTTCACATCCAGAGTCTCCTGAGGTTAACTGTGGAAATAAACAATATGAATCTACATTGAAAGATAAGGCATGAATCCTCAAGTTCTAAGAATTTTCCTATAACATGTAAGATATTGAGGTAGAAGATGAATTTACTAATATTTCTTGGCCATAAAGAACATGTTTGAGTCATATATGAAGGCAATTTATTTCCTAGTAGTGACAGGTTACCTTAATCTCACTTCCTAAAGAGGGTGGAAGTATAAGGAGAGAATAATCTAGAAATAATCTGGAGGAGTCATCCTCAGATAAAATGGAAGCAAGGGGATCTCAACAAGCCTAATTTACAGAAGAAGCATGAAGAGAGAGATTAGGAAAATACATTGAGAAAAATGAGGTTTATCTCTAGCCTCAATGCAATGAAGTCCAGCAAAAATGATTAGAAAAATGTTTCTAAGGGGTCTAAGGAACTTGTAACTTGTCCTTATTTATTTGCTTCTATTCTCAGTAATCAGAAAAAGGACAGTATTTTAGAAAATCTGTCTGTTTACTTGTTTCAAGAGTGGGATGCAAGAAATGGTAGAACTGGGTCCCACTCTGTGCCAGAAGAGAGAGCTACAAGGTGAAAAACTGTTCACCTATGGAGGAAGAAATGGGAACAGACCCTAAATCTCTACATAAGATGTAGATAGATTTCTTGGCTCAGAAGTGATTTGAGAAAAATGTAGGCCAACAGGATCCCTGAGTGATTGTCTTCATCATGTCTTTTCATTCTGTATTTTTGATGCTTTTGATCTTGGGGCTTTGCTGCCCCTGGAGGAGATGCCTTTCCCAGTACTAACCATTTTCTAGTGGTTTTCATATGCAAAGCAGGCAGTCCAGAGTCCATACCTTGAACCAACTTCTTTATCAATGTTTTATGCTTGAACTACTATTACTTTTCCCTACTTCTCTAGAGCCAGATAGCAGACAAGAGAGACAGTTGAATGACATTCAAACTCGTCAGTTCTAAACCAAATTGCCCTGCCTTTACCATTCCTTCTTACAAAAACCACAATAAAGTTTCTTGCCCATATTTTTCCCTCACTTCTGCTTCCTGACCACAGCAGATTCTTCCCTGTATGCCCCTTTCCATGGACGGCATGCCCCTTTTCTTGGGATCTGTGACTATAACACTCTATCGTTTCAATTACATTTATATCTTCATCTCTTGGCCTCACCAGACCTAAATAATAATAAGATTTTAAAACACTGATTTTAAACAAGTTGTTGCCATGTTCTCCATAGTTGTGGAGGACAGACTTTTGCACATTTTTCCTGGATGTGGCATCCTGTTTTCTCTATTTTTCATTTGGAAACAGGAAGAATTATGTGGCTTATTTTAAAATAGTGCTTATGACCATTTTTGCTTTAAAATATTAGGTTTGATTCAAGCAATCAAGATTTTCTTGTGCATTCAAACTCAGTAATATTTTAAGTATAATAAATTAAGTATGTCATGTTTACCCATTACAAGTTTCTGATCAACCTGATTTTAAAAATAACTCTTGATATTTCACTTATATGTTGAATTTAAGAAACAAAACAAATGATGTAGTGGTGAGAAGGAGAGGCAAACCAAGAAACAGACTCTTAAGTGTAGAGAACAAACTGAGGGGTTATAAAGGGGAAGTAGATGGAATATGGGTGAAAAAAGTGATGAAGATTAAGTCGTGCACTTGTGAGAACATGGGCGTTGTATGGAAATGTTGAGTCACTAAATTCTATACCTGAAACTAAATTTACATTGTATGTTAACTAGCTGAAATTTAAATAAAAACTTGAAAAATAAAACTTGACATACTTAGTATTACACAGGTCAAGATCTCCTCCATTTCCTGACCCTTCCCGTTTTTATTTTTTTATCCATTCAAATCATGTGAGCACATGCAGCCCGTTCCCAGATCTGGAGGTGAGCCTAATCTCATCATAAGATACTTCAGTCTCTCTAATTCAACATCTATAGTATACAGAAGGAAATTGTCCTTTGTGCTGGTCACTCCCCAACCATCCACCCAATTCTGGCAGCTACTTTAGTCCTGAGTCCTTCCTCAATGGACTACTCTTCTTGGTGTCAGCATCTAATTCCTCCAGGACCAAAAGTCCCCCTGAGTTTTGCCAGTGTGTACATATGCTAGTGTCTGGAGTCTCACTCCTGCACCTTAGACCTGAGACTGGGATCTCAGAAATAGCATACAGTTCTCTATGGCTGACCATTCTAAAGACACTGAAATATGGCATGATCCTACCTCCTGTCTCTATGCTTTACCTGCTTTTATTCCTCTTGTAAATAAATATGGGAAGTCCATCATGATGACATCTGTGTCCCTCTCTCAAGAATCTGATGCTAGGTCTCTCCTCTCCAGGAGAGTGGGTCAGCTTTGGCATCTCCCACTATGATGTGTCCCCGCAGGATTCTATTCTTGATCATGTTATTATGTAAAAACTATTCTATCTACTGTTTTATATTTAGTGTCTTATATTTTTAAAAGATAAAATATTGACAGAAATTGAAATGATTGTTCTGCCCTTATTTGTAGATTATGTGTAGAATTAGATATTATTGCTACATTGATATTGCTTATAAAATATTGGAGTTTTGGCTTTGGAATCAGATCTGTGTTTTTTATCTCAGTTGGGTATAAGGTCAAGTTCATGAACCTCTTTAATTCTTAGTTTACTTTTCTATAAAGAAAATAGTATGGACCATGGACATTTGGTGCATATAGTACCTGTTTAATAAATGATAGCAATCATTTTTACTTGTAGCTAATTATAATGATTAATATTCTAGAAAACATACTAACATGTATGTATATGTTTCACTAAAATTTTTATGTAACAGAAAAGTCATTTTATCAGTTGAATTATTCATATTTATCTACCACTTTCAACGTATCTTCTTTTTAGGATATTTTACTAAGTCTCAATACATGAGTGTTCCCACAATTATATATTTTGTCTTTTTATTTTTTCAGAGAATGAAAGAGTGGATCTCTTTAATATCATCTAAAAAAGTGATTGAAATCTTTTTTTAAGTTTATTTTGAGAGAAAGAGAGAGAGAGAGTCCCAAGCAGGCTCCATGCTATCAGTGCAGAGCCCAAAATGGGGCTCCACCCAAGAACTGTGCGATCATGTCCTGAGCCAAAATCAACAGTCAGATGATTAACCAACTGAGCCACCCAGGTGCCCAAGAGACATCTATTTATGTCTGTGAATTCACAATGCCCTTTCTATATTAATAATGCTTTTTTAAATAGGTTTAATGGCTTCTAATAACCCTGTTAATAAAATCTTTTAAACATAGGATTTAAAGCCAGAAAGGCCAATTATGACCCCTAGGTTTGAGTTCTAAATCTGAAAGGTGAGTTCTGAGTGACTGTGGGACTTTAGAGAAGTCCAGGTAATTCTTGAAGCCTCAATTATTTCATATAAAAGCTAGAAACAGGAGCATCTGGGTTAGTGAATTAAGAGTCTGACTCTTGATTGTGGCTCTGATCATGGTCTCACAGTTTGTGAGTTCAAGTCCTGCATCAGGCTCTGCACTGACAGCATGGAGCCTTCTTGGGATTCTCTCTCTCTCTCTCTCTCTCTCTCTCTCTCTCTCTCTCTCTCTCTCTCTCTCTCTCTTTCTCTCTCACACACACTCACTGTCTCTCTCTCAAAATAAATAAATATTTAAAAATATATAAATAAGTAAAAGCTAGAAACAATAACAATAACCTTATAACATTTATAGAAAAGGGTCAATAATACAATGTAGCTAAAAATACTTTTTAAAGACAAATCTAGTGTACTATATTAAATTTTCTTTTTTAGTATTCTCTAAAAAAGAAATATGCAAGACAGCCAAATAATAAAATAAAACTGAGCCAATATAGATAACCATGCAAAAGGACAAATTTATAATTCCTGTTAATGGAAAATTGATACTTTGAATGAAGAGACTTTAAAATTATTAATAAGAAGAGCAGTGTTTTGTAGGAACTTGAGATCTTTATTCTGGAGGTGGCTTGTGATGCTGGGGAAAATTCTAGGATGTTTGTAGTGTTGAATTGGGATGTTCTCAAACATATAAGGAAATTTGATGACCTTATTCCCAATCCAACTACTGAAAACTTAATGGAAGGCAGTGATCAATTTCTTTTCATTTTTTTATGTGTAATGATGAAGATGAAATGCACAATGCCCTTTCTCTACCCTTCACAAGGAATTAATTTAATTTCATTTCATTTTTAACTTTTCTTACCACCTGTGACAATAATAATCACCAACCTTCTGTCTTTAACTTTTCTGTTCCTTAAATTTAAATCTTAATGTTTACACCTCTGATGTGTGAAAGGTATACTTCTGTCTGCCTTTGTGGCTTCCCGGGATTGCCAGTGACACAGGAGGGATCTCATGGTTCTGACTCTGGTGGTCACTTTGTGATAGGGACAGTGATGTACCATTAAAATGCATTCCTGGGGTCCCTGGGTGGTTCAGTCCATTAAGTGTCTGACTTCAGCTCAGATCAGGGTCTCATGTCTCCTGGTTTCCAGCTTCATGTCAAGCTCTGTGCTGACAGCTCAGAGCCTGGAGCCTGCTTCAGATTCTGTTTCTCCTCTCTCTCTGCCCCCTCCCCCCTAATTCATGCTCTGTCTCTGCCTCTCAAAAATAAATAAACATTTAAAAAATTTTTTAAACCCATTCTCTACTTTTCCTGGGTGAACTACAAGACTGTATTTGAAAGAGTCTAGTGTAACAAGGTATTGCCCGTGACTGGGTTCAGCCAATTTCGTGGAGGAAGTACCCTGGCCCACAACAACCTCTTGCACAGTGTTCCCCCTCTCGGTCTGCTGGATTTCTGCAATCAGCAGTGGACCTCAGAGCCCTAGGCAGAGGAGGCAACAGAATGAAAGGAGACCAAGTCCTTGAGTGCCACAAAGAAAGCTGCCTGCCAAATGCCTGCAGGAGACTATTATATGAGCAATAAACACCTCATTGTTTTATGCCACTCAATTCTGATTTTGTTTGCTGTAGCTTGTAACTTGCCCTAATACATTCTGTCCAGATCACATTAAATGTAAGGGTACTCCAGTCTTGACTAAAGCTTAAGCACAATGTCTTAATTCACACGCTGCATTATTAGGAAGCAGTTAAAAATCCAGTTAGTGACTTGGAAGTAAAGTATACTTATCAGGTACATGAAAAGCTTCCAAGGATTATCACTGAATTGGACAATGAGGAGGGATAAAGGTAGGCCAGGCATATCTTCTGTATTCAAAGAAGGAAGAGGGATTAATAAAATCAAAATAAATGAAAATACACAATGTGTATTTTAAATTTGTTGAGTGATGACCAACAGCCCAGAGGGTTTCAGTGAGGGAGAAGCTGCTGGTGGGTCATGAGGACTCACCAGCCAGTGGAGGCTCGCTCGTACTTAAGAGAGTCTAACCAGTGGGAGGGACAGGGAGCTTTGAATTACAGTTTTCTTGGGCCCAGGACACCTGAGACTGCTCAGAGGAGAAAGGTGTAACCTTGGCAAGAGGAAGTACAGGCAACAGCCGCCCTGTTGTGACAGTGGCTTGTAATTCAGGTGCCTGGAATGAGGGCATTAGAATTCCACCATTACAGTATCTAAAACAGTTTGGCCAACGAAGAGTGCCAGAAAGTAGGATAAGAGGAATACGGAGGAATGTGCATCAGCAATAGGAATGTCCCATGGGTACATTTAATGAATTCTTAGCCACAGTTTTAAAATGGAAGCAAGGAGTGTACTGAAGCAATCAAACTGAAACGAGTATTTGGATTGTGTATACATATATTCTAAGTCTCATCTTAGAAGACTTGTGGAGAATGCTAAGTTGACCAGAAAAAAATTGTATTAAAACTGCCTAAGTGAAAAAGGGAGACTTGAAGGTCAATAATAGAGAAGTTAAATCGAAGAAACAACCCAGGAATGTCTGAGCATTGTTCGTCCAGGGATTGGAAAGGTTTAATTTTGGAATCCTTACTGCTGGTGACCTTAATTTCCTTTGTGTAGCACATCTGCTAGATATGTGCAGACCATCAGCTGCTGAAAAGTGACAGAGGATAGAAGGCCAGTTTCAGGATGATCTGAGCCAGCTGGTGAGATCACTGAACCCAGGAGGGAGGGAGGGAGGAAGTATCTAGCAGGGCAGAGGTCAGAGCAGCAGCCCCAGGACTTATGGACAAGCCAGTGTGGTCCCTGAGCCCTATGTTTCACTCCTTTCTAAAGACTTTTAAGCAGAAATGGAAGCAAACATGACTTTAAGCCACATCTCTCTTTTAAAAAAAAAAAGGTTTTACCACTAAATTTTTTTTCCTTTTACATTACAACTAGGTTGTTTGTTATGAAAAACATATTCATCAAAACTGGAAGGGTAACATTTATACAGCCTTGCGCTCTGTATTCTCTGTAAAGGCTACTATGTTACCGTGTTGTGTGCCTAAAATGCTCTCTTCACAGTGAGTAATGTCCTTGAATGGAATAAACTGGCCTTTCCATGGAAATGGAACGTAGACCATTCAAATAAAACCTTTAGGAAAAAAACTGTAAATCTTTAAGATGAAATCTGTGTGTTGTGATAAAAGTAATTATTTTTTTAAAGAAGTTTAGCTTTGCTGGTTGAATTGGCTCTTAGTGAGTAAACAATTCTTCCATCTTTCATATTTACTGCATTTTGCAGATACAGGCATACATTTGATACAGGCATATATTTGAATACTTAGATATCTACATACATATAGTGTAAAATAAACTATTTGAATATATATTTTTATATCTATAGACATAGGAGTTGACTATAGTGTGGCCTGTTGACAACACAGAGCATTTTCTTGTGAATGTAATGTATCTGTTTTTCCTCTTTCCCTAACGATACTGTGGGTTGGATTTCTGCTGTATGTGATTGTCTTGGGATTGTATGTGTGATGACCTGGAGATCATACTCCATTCATTGCTAATGTGTATCACTAAGGCTCACAGTCCACTTTATTGGTATTCAGGAAGCCTTGTAGGATAACATATGGCATCTGTTTGGAACAATGGGAGTTTGTGCACATTCATCATATGAGTCAAGGTATGCTTTATTTTCTTCAGCATTTACATTGACCTATTACCAATCATTTTTTTCACTTAAAATTTATAAAATTGCCTTTCTGAGACTTGTGATAATGTTAATAGGCCAAGAATGTGTATTGATCCTTAATATTTTATAGCTCTTGTTTGATAGGGAGGTTATTCTATTCCTTTGAATAATGTGGGATTGCAATCCCCCTGGAATTTCTGTGTGTGTGTGTGTGTGTGTGTGTGTGTGTGTGTGTGTGTGTATTTAGCCAATTTAGTTCATCCTTGTATGCAATATGGACATATATGCTGGAAAAAAATAAATATGCAAGAGCTTATACTTACAAGCCAGAGTAAAAATGGAGTGAAATCAACCTATACCACACAACTTGTATCTTTCAATTCTTTATTATCTAGGTGTAACTTACCAATAAGACATTAATTAGCCATATGTTACTTTAAAAACTTCAACTGTATGGCAACATCCTAATTATAGGAAATGATAAGGATCATTTAATACATGCAAATTGTCCATAGCACAGGGAATTAGAGGGTATACTGAACTGTAACACCTTGCTATAAAAGATGGGCTAGCTGCTAAGAAATTTATCATCCTGTCCCATTTCTGTATGTGCCAAGTAAAGGCCCACCTCACTCCATTAGCTGCGGACATATGCAAAAAATCTATTTCTTAAATGATCTGACAGCAAGCCCATATTAATATACTAAGAAAACAAACAATAAAAGCCTATGGTGGAAAATGTGACCAGTTGAATGCCCATGGGCCATTGCTAGATCAATTTAGACTGAGATAAAATGGAAGAAAAAATGTATTTCATAAACTGATGTTGCAACAGTCTCTCTAAAGAAAAGCATCTATCTATAAGCTGGACTTTAGCAAAAAAGTCATAAAATGGCTACTTTTTAAGAATTATTCTATCTTGCTGTTAAAAACTGATAGAAACTTTATTTTTAGTACAATATATATTTAATATAAAGCCTAAAAAATTCAGGAAGGTTCTTAAGAGCTAACATTTTGGGATGACATATCAGCATCTTCTATTTTCCCTCTTGTGCATAGGAATAGGCTTCCTCTATGTCTTGCAAAAACACAGGTGTAGACAGCTCAAATGATACCAGCTGTAATGGAGGTTCATAAATGAATGGACATCTTCAGAAAGACTGGTCTTTTTTTCCTAGAGTTATGGAAGGTTTTGTAACATTTTCCTTGGCATATGTTTCAAAGAAAAACAATACTGACATTGGCATTGACAGAGGACAACAATAATTGGGAAATTCTACTTAGGAAATCAAGAAAGACGTTATTCCTTGATTACTGTTACTGGTTTCAGTCTAGAATAATCTACTAGATTACTTAAATTTCTTGAGTGCAGGACTTAGATTTCTTTATTTTGGGATCTTCTGGGGACCACCCAGAATGCTTTATTTGGGTAAATGTCCAATATATATTTAGCAAATTGTAGTATATTAAAATTTCATGGTTCTTGGATTTTGAAGAGTTGTACCAGAAAGGCCACTTCATTCAATTCATTTATATACTAAAACTTCTGCTCAAGTACATATCTTTGAAAAGGTTATTTAATAAGGTTATTGGTTTTTTTTTCCTACTGAAATTAATGCAGTTTTGGGCTTTCAGGAGTTGGAAGTGTTCCCTGCTCTTTGGGACTTTCAAACTGTTATGCAACCATGTTGTGCCCTGTTGGGATATTAGTAACTGATGTAGAAAGTATCAGAGGTTTCTACTTTTACTGCAACCAGAGCAGCTGCTTTACTTATTGTAAAATATTATTCACATATTGTAAAATCTTATTTGAAAACATGCAAAAACCTAGTCAAAAACATCCATTTCTGAGAATTCCTATTTACATAATTTGAGGTAAGGCCAAAAATAATTTTAAGTGACTTCTGCCTATAATGAATAAGGGAATGCTACAATTTTTTTAAAAATACTATGTATTCTCACAATTTCTACTAACAAGCTTTTATTAAAGTTACTGGTAAGCATCTGACATTTAGTTGTAATGAGCCATGTACATGAACTTGTTGCTAGTGTCATATCTGATTGGTTGGTGCTCATGCTAAAGCAATTGTTAGTTTAGTATAACTAACCACTGCTGCTATGTATGATATGATCTTAATTAAATTTCATAAATTCTTCTCTACTTGTAGATGTGTCAGAGTTTTTTTTTTTTTTGTTTTTGTTTTTTTACTGTTTATTTTGAAAGAGAGAGAACAGGAGAGGGACAGAGAGAGAGAGAGGGAGGCAGAGAATCCCAAGCATGAGGCTCAAACTCACAAACCATGAGATCATCATCTGAGTGGAAATCAAGAGTCAGATGCCTAATAAACTGAGCCCCAAGCTTGATACCCCAAGTTTTTAGAAAAAGGAACTAAAGATGGGCAATAAGGAAAATCAAGAAGGATATAAAGTGAAGAGAGAAGTTAAAAACTAGACCACAGTTTAGAGCTCCCCACCAGTTCCCTGGAGGAAAAAGTTATCTGGGAAAGCCAAATTCACTTTGGGACATACCACTTTCTCCAACTAACAGAGATTTTGACTCATGATAAGCTTTGAATACATTAGAGATAGTTGCTCTTGGGGCACCTTGGTGGCTCAGTCGGTTGAGCGTCCGGCTTCGGCTCAGGTCATGATCTTGTGTTCATGGGTTTAAGCCCTGCGTCAGGCTCTGTGCTATCAGCTAGCTCAGAGCCTGGAGCCTGTCTTCAGATTCTGTGTCTCCATCTCTCTCTGACCCTCCCCTGCTCATGCTGTCTCTCTCTCTCTCAAAAAATAAAAGAAAAAATAAAAAAATAGTTGCTTTTTAAAATATATTGAGGACATCATGTTTAATGAATTAACTAAACTAAAAGGAATACCCATCTCCATCCTAATTCCAGAATTCCACTACATAGTCCACTCTGAAGTATTTAGTCTACATGGGAGACAAAGTGGAGATTGGGTGGTTGGAATGGAAATTGCCTATTTCCAAACAGGAAATATGAATACTGAGTAAGCACATAGTGCTCATAAGTACATAGAAAATGTCAGGGCAGTTCTCTCATAGAATCTTTCTTACTAATATGGGTGAACGATTATTCCCCAGTTTCAGTGAAACAAGGAAAAACAAAACCAGTGCTTGCATTGAACTAAGTCATGAATTGTTTAAGAAATCAATGCCTTGAGTGAGAGATTATCTGGGAGAAGGGTTGTTAGGATAAATATAATCATTAATGTAGAAGTTTATCGGCTCTTCATATACATTATCTTATATGATATCTTTAAAAAAATTTTGTGATAGAAACAGAAATTATCTTCTTTCTGAAAAACAGTGATTCCAGGAAGTTAGTTATACCATCTCAAGTGGGAGAGTTAGTGCAGGGTGAAGTAGAAACGCTCATCCTGGATTCATTGCTATCTTGGTGTTATTATTATAGTTTCAATATCTTTCTGGATACAGAGAAAGGCATTACTAATTCATCTCTATAATATATTGTTACATGCCCTCCTCTATGAAGATGAGCAATCCTTAGTATAAAATGGGCTTCTCACTGGTTTTAGGTAGTGGTAATGGAGAACACAGGTGTCAGCTATGTAAATCATAAAAAATTGTGGCCTAATGACCATGATGGACTGACTAATCAAGTTAACTTTAGTAATAGCAAGACAATATCTGTGACCTGAGATACAGTAAACAGGGATGACAAATGTAACCAGACATAAACTAAATTATTAGTTAAACTTGTTTTTCTTCTCTGTATTATATGAGATCAAAGCAGACAGGCTTGCCTACTTAAACGTGGGCAGTAAAAAACACTGAGGATCAGGGGAAAAGCTTCTGCTAATATTGATGGCTCACTTCCCAGCTGTCATCAGTTCCTAACCATATTTATTTAAATCACCCCTCCTTCTAAACTCAGCAATCTCAGACAGTTAAAAATATATTGTTATTGTTGTCATTGCTGTTGAAAAGCAATGACTAAAAGTGCTCGTAATGGATTCCCTACATAAAAAGTTTCATTATTCAAATTGAATTTTTTCTTTAAAAGAGAGAGAATGAACAGTTATTTCTTCTAAACTGCTATTATTTTTTTCCTGGAAGAATTCAAGAAAATCAGTTCATTAGGTTTTTATTATTATTAACAAAAATAAGTTTCTCTTTCAGAGTTGTATGCACTAGTTTAAATGGATGATGGTTGAAAAAAATGATAATAAATGCAGGGAAGTGGTCTTCTTTTAAGGAACTGTCAAGGAAATATGAATGATAAATAAGGTAACAAGGGAGCAACATTAATAAAAGCATAAGTGTTAGAAACACACAATAGTGTGTCAAATTGCACTGCACTGGATAAACAAATTCAGCGAGTCATTTTCTGATGGACAGAGTACTTAGCCAAAGGAAAAATGTGGAAATGAACAATAGAAATACATTCCAAAGGGCTCTAAGGATTAGAGTGACAGTTGGAGAGGGGAAATGTACTAGGAAGTGAAGGAATTGTATGTTTGAGCAAGTAATGTGTCAAATCTGCAAGGGAATGAATGTCACTCGGAGACTCTGAAGGATAAGGACAGGAATATATTGTCGAAAGAATAACATCCAAAATGAAACAGATTGAGGCAGCTGGAATATTAAACAAAGTGAAGCTATGGCATTTGCACTGAAAGTCAACTTTACAGAAGAGCATGTTGGAAAATGTGCACCAAAAACCACGCACCCAATCTTATATGAAAATCAAGTAAAAGTTAAAAAAAAAAAGTAACCATAAGAGACTCTTAAATACGAGAACAAACTGAGAGTTGATGGAGGGGGGAGGGAGAGAAGGGAAAATGGGGGATGGGCACTGAGGAGGACACTTGTTGGGATGAGCACTGGAAGTTGTATGTAAGTGGTGAATCACAGGAATCTACTCCCAAAACCAAGAGCACACTGTATACACTGTATGTTAGCCAACTTGACAATAAATTATATTTTAAGAAATATGTAATAAAAATAAATAATAATAATAAATAAAGAGTAAAGCCCAATCTTACGTGAAAGTTTGCAGTTGAACCCATGTAAATATGAGCATAAAAAATGGATAGATATTTATTTCCCAAGATACCCTAGCTTGCCAAAAATTCTGAAAAGAGGATGTTTGTACCTAAAGAGACATGGGAACCATTTAGTTGAAAACTTATTAAGTAAATAGGTTATTATAATTTAGTATTAAATGACACCATGTCCACTTAGCTACTTGCAATAAACTATAAGGAGAAAGCAGTGCATAAAAACACGTAACAGTAAAATCTTTAAGTTTAATGTTCTTTCATTGCACAAATTACTGATATATTTTGTATTCCACAGATAAAGAAAGCTCCTTATTTCTTCATTGGCTGAACTGAATGAGCCACCCCATTGTGTGAGCAGTTAATAAATAAGAACAATTTTAAAATACCTTGGGCAGGTGAAGAACATGATACATGCTTAGTTTTCCGAGAAAAGATAATACTTTAAAACTAATGCAGTGATCACAACCTGATAATTCTGTGTTCTACTAAGAATAAATCTCAAATAAAGAAATCATTCTCATTTAATATGTGGCTACATACATTAATGGGACTAGTAATCAAGGAATTAGTAAATCTTTGGGAAAATCTTGGTTACCTTGAGGAAAAGTTCACTATAAATGGTCACCCTAATGGGAGAACTGGTTGTCTTAGGCTCAGTTACTTACTCGTAAAAAGATGATTTCCGTTATGGAAATTTATCTGGAGTATAAATTCCTTCTAATCCACTGTCCTGCAGTTGCCCAAGGCAGTATCTTGGGTGTTATCTTGGACTCCTTTCCTACCATAATATCTCTTGTAACCATATTCATTGATTTACATTTCCTCTGTCAACACTATATCTCGCCTGAATTACTGTAACAACTCCTGCACTGATCTCTCTGCCTCCTGCCTTGCCCTTGACCAATGTGTGCCTCATGCTGCAGGGAAGGGGGCTGAGCAACTATAACACTATTGCTTTTGCCTAGTACATTGTGTTATCCAGACTAGACTACATGTTTGCTGTTGAGGAACAGAAATAGTGTTTCTGGAACTATTAAATTCCCAGTATCTGGCACTTATTATGCACTGGTTCAATACTTTTACTGAACAGATGGTTGAATAGCTGCTTGGGAAAGTCCTACACCTATGGGAGAAAATTATAAATGATGATTAGCAGGGGGGAGAATGTTACCTACAGAATTACAGTTTTGGTGCCTCATGAAGTAGATGTAATTTCACCATTAGCTAATAAAAATTAAATGTGTATTCACAGCATCACCTTTATAGGCAAAATCATTCCAAGTTCTAAATAACTGAATAAAAATACTATAGACCTTTACAACACATGCCATTCATAACGTGTGGTTTGTTACATTTAAAATAAATAGCACCTATTAAATCTAATAAGGTCTGTGGAAATCCTGACATGCAAGAGATTAATAGAAAGAAACAGCATCTTCTAGTCTGAAGTTGGAATGTCATGTCAAACAAGTAGAAATAAAATGATTAATGTAGGATCTGGGGAAATGGACGGTGTGCCCAAGCAAATAATCACAGATATAGATTGTACTGTCTCCGTTTCCAGTTTGACAAGTGAGATGTACCACCTCACCATGGAATTCTTTGCAAGGACTGTTTTTAAATCCTCTACTTTTTTATTTTGTCCATCTAAACTGGCAGGCCATAAATAAATGTTGACATGGCATTACTGCATGTCTGTTCCACTTCACCAATTTTCGGATTAAAAAAAAATCCCTAGAGAAACAGTACAGGATAGCAAGGGAAAAGGTAGCTAGAAGATTTTTTTTTTAATTCTTGGGAGCTTGGTTACTGAGTAGGATGCTTCTCTGAAAAAGGTTAATGATAACTGCAATGATTTAGGACTGTCCTTAATTTCTTTATCAATAAAAATTATATGGGAGATGAGCTAGCCCTAAAACATTGTGCTTCTTCAATGTGTCTTTAGACTTCATTAAGATTGTCAAAGTCTAGAAGGGAAGATGATCCTTTACAATCTGCTAATGTCCAGTGAAGTTTCTAATACTTTCAATCATCTAGTCTCTTGGGAGAAACTCAATAACAAATTTGTTCAAGGGCCTTGTTGAGTTGAACTGAATTACCTGAAAAGGACGGACTTAACTGAAAGTACTGCATAACCATCCCACAAGATCACCAGCAGATAAAATCTCTGCTAATTATTACCTCCACTTACAACACCCCATGATACTGTAAGTCTTTCAACAATTGTCAAATTTTCCAAATAAAAATATTAATTTGTTTTAATGGAAAGACTACATGGTATTCTAAAGGTTCTGGAAACTAGATATAAAAAGAGGTAAAGCTGGAAGATGGACAATAAAAAGATCAAATCAAATAAAGATAGCTACAACTGGAAAAATAATATCATTTGTCAACTACAAGAGACCATTCACTGAAATATATCTGTAGTAATTTGGATTAAATGATTTGTCAGAGACTCCCTATGGCATTAACTTAATCAGGATTTGGGACACATCAAACATTTGGTTGTGAGGTCATAGAAATAGTTTGTAGCAAATAATTTGAACCAATTTTTGTGCTCCAGTCATTCAACTTATTTATAAATACTGAAATAAAAAAAGGAATCAGGTTTGATTACTTAATAAATTTTAAGAGCAGTTGCACTGATGCAGGCATAATATCAAGATAATATTTAGTCTTAAGGGATTTTTTTTTTACTACTAAACTTTATAAAATAAGATTCAGTTTTTATTATTTTAAAACTTTAAAACCCTAATATAGACAGAAGTATAGAAAGACATGCTTATTTACACTAAATGTATTTTCAGCAAAAATCCCTGATGTATCTAGCTTATTGGATTTCACCAGCTGTTATGGGAAATTCCTTTCCCTACAAAATGTAAAAAACCAAGTAGTAAATTCCATTGGGTATTTTCCTGAGCATAAAAACACCAGCATTCTAGTGTATCTTGCATAAGTATACTGATGTCTCTTTTATAAAACATACAGCTACATGGTGAATACAATGCTAGAGCATTGGGACTTATCAGGCCATTGTTTGCATGAAGTATGTGGCAAAAATTGAAATAATTTAGCTCTAAAAGCATGTGCAGAATTTATAATCCCCAAATAAAGAATTCTGTAAGCTCAAACAACTAAATCCTTCATAGATGACGGAGAAAAGGATATCTCCACAATCCTTTGAGTGTTGTGACATATTGCAATTTTTAATCTATTAATTCTGCATAGATTTATTGCCAATCTGCTATGTGCACAACACTGTGCTATCTCTTTTTGTTTGCTTATTTGGGTGTTCTATTTTTAGTGTATATTCTGAAGAGAGAAAGGATGTAATTTAATATGTCCATTTCTTCATCTATCGTTAGACATATGTAGGCTCAATATAGACACGCACACACATATGTATGTATATATCAGAATTTGGTTATACTACTTCTTCCAGGCAGTGAGGTAGAGGAAACAGTGGAATAACCTTAATCTGAGAACAGAATCATTTTTAAAACAAGCCAAAAATAGTGCTGGGCTCACAAATTATATCCAAACCCTGAGATTTTAATAAAGTTGCCATATCAGTTATCTGTTCCCTGTTGCTTTATAAATAAGTATGTTTAACTTTTGTAATAACAAAATAAGGCAGGACATTTGGAGTGAAAGGTCAAGATAATAAATCTGCTCACATGAACCCAGTCTATCTAGACAGTATTGATTTTGTTGTCTGTGTCTGCGCCAAACATTTCCTGTAACAACATTACAAAGCTCATCAATCAAACTTATCCTATACATAAAACATGTAGAAGGCAAAGTGGATAGGAAATACTTACTCTTTTCAGCATTTACAGCCCTGCCCACTTAGCAGTATCTTGTAATCAGTAACATATTTCTGATACGACTGATAGCACTCAATATGGAAATTGACCATTCTGAGTTTGGTCCTATAATTTTGATCATTCTATCTACATTGATGAGCTAGCTCTATGCATGAAGTGATAATGTGAGCTATTTCTATGGATTCTACCAATGATTAAAATATTTTTCTAATATTTTTAAACCAGATACAATATCTAAGATTTTAAGCGGGAAAATTTGATCAAATCTATTATATCACACTGAAAACCTTCCAAATGATACCAAAACAAAGCTGAAAATAAGCACTAAAAATATTTGAAATGTATGTAGCAGACAAATAATAAAAATCCAGAGCATATGATATATCCAGGGGGTGAGGATATGAACTGGAAATTTACAAAAGATGGTACAGAAAAGGTCAGTAAACAATGATAATAAGTTCAGCTTCATTGATCATCAAGTGAAAGCAAATTAAAAGAGTGAGATATAAGATCTCATCTATCAAATTAGCAAATTTATTAGTCTGACAATCCCAAGTGTAGACAAAGGGATTGGTAAATAGATATTTTCCTGGAAAAACCTGTCCTTTACAACTCAGCAATTTCTCTTCTAAGTAAATACCCTTGAGAAACCTTTGCACATGTTCAAGGAGATGTATTCACAGATATGCTTTGTAACATTGCTGGAATATTAAAAACCCAAAGCAACCAAAATGTTATTAACAGATAAATGACTATTACATCACAGTGTCTTCACGTGATGGAATAGACCTCTCAAGTACAACGTTAAATAAAAAGAAGGTAATTCTATGTTATCAGGTAAGGATAACATGATTTTGATAAAAATATGATAAAACTTATGTAAGATATTAATACTCACAAAAGTATATTACATGCTTTCAAAGATTTATGCTGGCGTTAAAATGTACACAGAGCATAAATATGAAGAAAAATAAATGTACACAGAGCATAAATATGAAGAAAAATAAATGTCATGATAGTGATTGCTCATGGACAAGAAGTCCAAGTGGATCTGGCAAAATGTACATGGGAGTGTTGTTGAATTTCCTTATTTAAAATTATATTAAAAATGATCTGAAGCAAGTGCTGTTTATGTTTACATTAGCAGTTATTCATTTCAGAATGAATGGTAGTATATGTAAGTTTATCACACTTATATATTTTCCAATGATTAACTTTTTACAGTTAAACATTTTATTCACAAAGGAAATTATCATTAAATATTGTCATCAGACATTAACTTAAGAATTATTATTTTATTACACATACATTAATAATCATGTGTAATTATGACATATTTCGTGTTTGTATTATATGCTCGTTCCTCAGTGGCTCCGGTAGCCCTGCCCCTTTACTAACCGTGTTTGTAAATCAGTACCAATTAATTTCCAGCTGGAATACATTTCCTCTAAATTCTACATGTTCCTGGTAACTTTGCCCACTTCTGACCTACTCATCTTCTTTAATAGCTCCACACACTCATGGCAAGATCCTTAACCCTCTCCCGCTCCATTTCCATCTCTTTGAATTACTGCATCACACCACTATTCTTGTTTACCTTTGTGACCTTGTCAAGTTTAAGGGAGAAGGCTGAGGCTCCCTGGCCTGTCTCCCGTGCTCAGAAACCCATGCTCATGTCACTCTGTATGTCCCTTCTTTTGAATTCCTCTTCCATCTGGTCCAATTCTTGGCATCTGTTCTGGAGGGAAAACTCTGGAACTCAAAATCAGTCATCAACAGATTCCTCTACAACCCTACCAATTTTTGAAAGCTTCTTCATTTTCTTTCTTTAATTGAAACTGCCCCTCTTCCAAATAATATGCATTCCTCTGTAGCCTTTTCAAGTGGAGGCTGTCTCTCACACACGTGCCCTCTTCTTGGAAATTCCCAGCACATTCAAAGCTCATGTTTCATCTCTGTTATCCTTACCCTCCTCGTTGTAGCTGTGTAGATACCAGTGAGAAATCCCCCTTCATCCCTTGGAGACTTTAGCTGTTGGACATCTTAGGTTCCAGAACTCTGAGAAATAAATACCTGTGGCTGATGCCACCCAGTGTATGGTATTTTGTTATAAAAACCAGAACAGACTAATATAATAGTCATGGCTAAATAATGGGGAATGGGTTGCTGTGAAACAATAGCACCACTTGCCTCTTTTAGAGAGAAGGGAGTCAGGCAGGAAGGCATGCTGCTATGATTTCCTAATAATTGAAAGACTGAGTAACTCAAGAATACATGATTATAAATGTGGAAATCCATTGTACATTCTATAGATTCTATTTTGTTATTGTGCTAAATAAGTGCTTGTCCTAACTGCAAGCATTAGTTGACATTGGCCTGTAGGTACCAATTAGGACCAGAGGAATGGACAGAGACACAGTCACAGCTGTTGCCATCTTCCCTGGAACATGCCATCTATTAAAATTATGGAAAATTTCTTGGGCCCAAGGTGTCTTTTATCTTGCATTTTCTGGTAACTGTCTCCTAAAATAATGCTGATTTTCACTGAGTTGCTACTAAGTATCTGTTGAATGAATGGACAAATGAGTGGATCACAGAAAAGGTAAAAATTTACTTTCTATAATAGATTTTGAAATATAATGCCTGTTTCTAAACATCATATAATCTCTCTTTTCATGCTGTAAACCATGAAATTAATGTTTTTAAAAATCCCTCTAGCTCTTTAAAGTGAAACATTTCCTGTCCCAATAATTGTTAGTGTCATTATGAAAACTGACATTGGGATTTTGATGATTTTTAATTTCAAATAATATGAGGAAGAACAGAAGGAAGGCCTTTTTTTTTATAAAATATATATTGCTTGATTTACACTTCAGTGAAGCTGGAATATTAATCCATGCTAGAGAGTAAGAAACTGAGGCTTCAAGAGAGTGACTTGCCCAAATATCCTAGATGGTAAGGAAGAGTGGCCAAAGTCAGGATCGTCTGACTGACTTCATTTTCCTTTCATAACAAGCTGCCTGCCAGGACTTGACTCTCCCCTTCTCTGACACAGATACAAACATAGGGACAAATAGAGTCTCTTCAAACATTTTCCTCAGAGATGAAGGGAAAATCATGCTCAAAAACATTTTCTCCTGGAAACATTTCTGATTCACCCCATATGATCTTGTTTAGTTTACATTTAAAATAAACTTTACTATTTCTGAGCTCAGTTTGCACTTTATTATATAATATAATCGCCCATATTTTGCTTTGCTCTAGGTTCTTTAATACCTGACCCCTTAGATTTTAAACTTTAAAATATAATAAAATATGTTTATGATTAAAAGAAAATGTTCATTGAAAAATATTGGAACACTAAAAAAAGACAGTCAGGAAAACCAAAATCATTCATCAACTAACTACCCAGAAATAAACACGATTAACATTTTTTGTTCAGTTCCTTTTACTCTACAAGTATAGTTATATGTTAATATATGCTTTTTATTTCCAAAATTGTATCATAGTCTTTTTATTTTACACCTGTCTCTGCATTTGATTATGCTATCATGTTGTTAAATTCGTGTCACCATTTTATTTAATTTTCCATCTATATTTATGAAGGAGATAAATTCAGGGGTGTGTGTGCATGTGTATTTCTGTGCAGCAGTCTGCCGGAACGGTCTTGTGCCTGCTTGTAAGAACCACTTGTATGCTTATCTTCCCAACTTTGCTCTCAGTGAAGCCTCAGTGGTTTGAAATCAGCCATGGCAGAAATATCTACACACTGCAAATAGGCAATTACAATAAACTGGAGCTTTTTTTTCTTTTTCTGTTAAGTTCCAGAGAGCTAGCTCACCAGCACACTACTGGGCTTGGGTATATAGGGTATGCAGACCTGATTTAAAAAAAATATTCCCATGCTTCAGCGTTCTGGAAACATTTATATAGCATATGCATTATCTGTTTCTTCATGTGGAGAAACTGGACTTCTACTTCGCTGCTCAGAAAGTAAGGTGGTACAGCGCTCTGGAAAACAGTATAGCACATATAAAAGTAAAAATACTTACCATATGACTCAGCACTCACACTCTTGGGCATTTTTCCCAGAGAAATGAAAACATAGATCTACATGGAAAGCTGTCCATGAATGTTAGTAGTAGCTTTATCTGTAAGAGCCCCAAACTGGAAGCAGCTCAAATATCCTTCAATTGTGAATAGCCGAACAAACTGTGGTGTATCTATACGGTATTACTCAACGGTAAAAAAAAAAAAAAAAAAAAAATTGGACCACACAGTACCTTGGATGCATTTCAGGAGAATTATCATAAGAGAAAAGAGCCAAATTCTGAAAGTTTGCATAATAATTAATTCTATTTATACAGTATTCTTGAAATAATACAGTTGTAGAGATGGAGAACAGATGAGGCTCAAAATAAACAGTTAAAAAAGAAACGTTTACTGAGAATTGTATGCAGTTTGGATATTAGCCATCTCTGTTTGCTAGGGCCACCATAACAAAATACCACATACTGGTTGGTGTAAACCAAATAAATGTATTTCTCAAGGTTCTGGAGGCTGGAAGTGCAAAACCAAGGTGTTGGCAGGTTTGATTTCTTCTGTTGGTTTGCAGAGATCACCTTCTCGCTGTGTCCTCACATAGTCTCCCCTGTGCACACACCCCTACTGCCTCTCCGTGAGTCCAGATTTCCTCTTCTGATAAAGGATGCCATCAGGTTGGATTAGGGCTGACTCCCGAGGCTTATTTTAACTTAACCACCTCTTAAAGACCCTCTCTCCAGTACAATCACATTCTGAGGTACTGGACTTTAGAGTTTCAGCATATGAAGTTTGGGTAGAGCACAACTCAGGACATAACAATAAAATCATGATATCATAGAGGATGAATCTATCTTCCTTCCTTCCTTCCTTCCTTCCTTCCTTCCTTCCTTCCTTCCTTCCTTCCTTCCTTCCTTCCTTCCCTTCTGTTGCTTATAAGAAAATACTAAAGTTGCCTCTTTAAGAAAAAATTCATACCTGTGCTACTTTCATATGCAGTAAGACAACCACCCCAGGGCACAGATGAAGCTCTGACGGTGTTGGGGGGGAGGGGACTTGCCCTTCTCTTGAGGCATCCACCCTCTTAGCAGAGAAGCCACCGCTCGTCCAACAGGCCATGGCTGCCTAGAAAGCCTCACTGCGCTGCGGGGGAAGCCCACAGCCCAGATTCTGATGCGCACTGTCGGCCTTATAACTGTTGCTTGTTTCAGTGAGAAATTCTTTTTGTACATGCACTCTTCCTCTGAGCTTTTGTAGGTTGTTTCCTTCTGCTCGTTCAATGGTGCTTTTCCTTCCATCTCCTCTGGAGAGAGGAAGAGTTCATTCCCTCAATAGTTTTCAAGAAACAGAATGTGTGGGCTTACCTTTTAGTATGCACCTCTCTTAGTTGAGTCTTGACCCAGTTCCCTGAGGGGAATGTACACAGTTCCTAGTAGAGCTCCCCAACTTTCTCAGGGGAACCCATCGTTCTTCCTTGTTCAGCATTTTTTGTTAGAATTGTTCCTCCTAGAATGACGTGGGCACCATTAAGCCCCCGTAACCCCACAATCTTGACTCACTTGCTCCCTAGGAATTACATTTATGTATGTGTGTATATATGCATGTACATATTCTGTATGTACATTTAAGAGGAAGATTGGGAGCGCCTGGGTGGCAGTCAGTTAAGTGTCTGACTCTGGGTTTCAGCTCAGGTCATGATCTCCTGGTTTGTGAGTTCAAGCCCTGCATCGGGCCCTGTGCTGACAGTGTGGAGTGTGCTTGGGGTTCTCTCTCTCCCTCTTGTATCTGCCCCTCCCCCACTCACTGTCTTTGTCTCTCTCTCTCTCAAACACTAAATAAATAAACTTAAAAAATAAATAAAAGGAAGACTGGGTAAAGGGAAAAGGCAAATGTTTATTCCAACTCCCTTAAAAATCTTCATTTATAGTTTTGTTATTATCTATCAACATCTAAATTGTATATTTATAGAATATCTCTGGTTAAAAGGTATTTCTTAAAATATCAGATTGTTTCTTGTCTAATTTTTTATAGCTTCATATCTATCCATCCGCAAATGTTTTTGAGTATTTACCACCTATCTGTCATTTTCTAGATTTCACCAGTTGCTGATTATATGAATAAAAACATCTTTTATTATTTTTTGTCCACAATGTAGCTGCCATAGCTTGTGATTAATGACATCATTTATACTTAGGAAAATTGTTAAGCAGTTAAGAAACATTCTAACTGACAAATTATTTTGACATGTCTTTATCCATTTTAATATCAGAGGAAGATTTTTTTCCACTGTGATTTACACAGACACACAATTTGGTAAATTTTTCATGCTTTTCTGTGAAGAAATGTAAAGATCATTGTTTTCATTTCAACTTTGTTAAGGCATTTAACTTGATGGTCATTCCATGTTGTAGAAACACAAAGCGTGGTAAATTTAATATTTATAGAAATCTGATTTTAGTTTAGACTTCCTTCATTTAATTGGCAACACTAGTTTCTTTTCCTTCTTTACTGCCAACAAGAAGTTGATTTTACTGAATCATACTCATACATTCAGCAATAATAAACGTTTATATATTGTACCTAAAGTTTTAACAAAGAGCCAAATAGAAATCTAAAATAGGCATTAGTTTGGAGTGCGTGTGAGGCTCTGTCAGTTAAGCATCTGACTTGAACTCAGGTCACGATCTTATGGATTATGAGTCCAAGCCCTGCATTGGGCTCCGTGCTGTCAGCTCAGAGCTTGGACCCTGCTTCAGATTCTATGTCTCCCTCTCTCTTTGCCCCTCCCCTGCTTTCTCATTCTCTCTCTCTCTCTCTCTCTCTCTCTCTCTCTCCCTCTTAAAAATAAACATTAAAATTTTTTTTAAAATAGGTATTAGTTCATTTTTGAAAAAAAAACATATTAACATGAAGTTAGAATCATCTATCCATTACATGAAATATATTTTTCAAATGGTTGGTGTTTTCCTATTGATATTCATCAGTAGTTGGTATGATCCTCTCTATTTGAAATTAGAAGTGTCTCTCTTATATATAGAGAAATTACATGAGCATTATTAGCATTATATTAGTAATGCATACACATAGAAATGGCCTGTGATCTAGAACATACTGTTCCACTTTTACTCCAATTTGTGATTCTCTGAAAACCTGCATTCCTTGTGGTTTGAACTGTAACAGCAAATGTAAGGCCAACTAAACAATGGATTCCCAAGAGACAAATGTCTCACATTGTCATCAAATGTCAGCCCGAATCTGGGGCAATACTAGAGGCTGTGCCTGGAGATTAATTAAGCCATTTGTGGTCATGTTTCATTATTCTTTTTTAAAAAACAATGACATATTAAAAAATAAGCAGATTTTCTCCTCTTTCTCTTTGACCTATAGCATTAGCATATTTTTTCTTTCCTTCATTGTACATTATTACATGCAGATAACTAATTCTTCCACTGTTTTTCTTCTATTTGTTAATGTGCTTATGAGTGTGCATTTAAAGCATACAGATTCTAGGATGAATGAGAATCATGTCAAAACCATTTGGCATTGAACTAACCTATCAAATACATATCAAATACTCTTTTTAACTGAAAAATATTGTCTAGATTAGACCAAAGTATCTGACAGTGGGAAAAAGAAGTAGGAAGAAATAGATATTTTAAAAGTGGATAAAGCAATAAGAAATATTTTAGAATGTTATAAATAGTAATTTTCCATGAAAAAAAATCACCCTTAGAATTTAAAAAATATTATATTGAAGCTGCCAATAAATACATTTAGAAAGGAAAATGTAAAGGATAATTAAAATTCTTCACAAAAATTTTTTTCTTACTTATGACCATGACTTAATGAAAAAATATAGTGATAGCATTTTATATTCATGAGCACTTGGCAAATTATGAAGCATATTCACAAACATTTCCATTCAATAGAAGATAATCTTTACAACATGCAATCCTAAAAAGTTTGAGTAAGGGTTCTCAAAATGTTACTTGATTTAAATTCAAACTCATGATGTCAACTGAATGAGGAATGATGTTTGCTTTTCTTTCTCATCTTTTCATTCTTGAAAAGAGCCATTGTATATCAATTCTTCACCACCCAGCTAGTATGTCAGATTCACTGAAGTAGAAAAGCCTGAACATGGAGGTGTTAACAGTCCATAAATGGAGCTGTTAATGCCAGTCTACATGTTAGTTAAAAGAAAAACTGAGATATATTAAAATTTTTAAGAGTTTATTTGAGAAAAATCTATTTCTCTTGGACAATACCAAACCGGAAGGGTTGAGCACACCCTACCCATGGGAGTCAGGGGAGTGATTTATATAGACTGTAGAAGCAAAAAAGAAAAATTGTTTGATTGACCACAGCTTATAGGTTAGTTTTCCGTGATTTGTTGTCCCTAGTGTTGTTTTTTCTTTCTCTTGACTTTTGAGAGGGAGGGGCAGAGAGAGAGAGAAAGAGACAATCTTAAATAGATATGGGCAGGATTTCACAAATTGTGAAATCATGATCTTGAGATCATGACCTGAGTCAAAATCAAGAGCTGGGAGCTTAGCCAACTGAGCCATCCAGGCACTCCATCCCTAGCATTTTGATCCTGTAAACTTGAAGCATTTACAGGCTTAGAGTTTGGTTGCTAACATTGACTTCCAGAGCATCGGAGCCACATCAGTCTCTGGCCTCCTTGTTCAATTAATTTAAGAGACCCTTTCAATAAAGTGAACCCTAAAATTCTGAAAGGAAGTTTCCTACCTAACCATTGCTCCTTCAAGTTCTGAAGTCCAAACATCATTACTGCTACCACATCTGAAGACATAGCTATGTTAAATGGTAGTTTCCTTTTCTAGAATGTAAGCAAGAAAATTACATGTAAATGGAGATTATCTTATGGGCAACATCATAATGCTATATATACATAGCCTATATTTTTGTATATTTTTATTTTGGAAATTCATTTAAAATGCATATATGTAGGGGCACCTGGGTGGCTCAGTTGGTTAAGTGTCCGACCCCTGCTTCAGATTCTGTGTCTCCCATTCTCTGCTCCTTCCCTGCTCATGTTCTCTCTCTCTCTCTCTCTCTCTCTCTCTCTCTCTCAAAAGTAAATAAACATGAAGCTTTTTTAATAAAATAAAATACACATATGTAGCTTACATCACAAACTAACCAAATACAGTAACACTGTGTCACTGCACTGTAAAATACTTGCAGTTTATTCAATACACACGTGAGCGCATGTTTCAGGGATTGCCAGATACCCAAGTGTCTGGCAGTTGGTGCAAATGCTAAATGTGAAGCATTTCCGTTTGTCCCTGCAATTACTTAATCATTAAAGGTTCAATTTCTTTTGTTCGTTTTGCAAGTAGAATATAACATATGAAATAAACTTTTATAAAACCTAAACATTACTTAGAAACTCTGTACTCTTCTAGTGCATCAGCAATTGTTTTATTAATGACTCATCTTTATGGAATCTTTACAAACCATTTTAATTTAGCTTTCTAGACTTAGGGGTAAATATCAACTGACCATTGATATTTGTGTGACTCCAGCTGGGGTCGGAGAAGTGTCTGGGCAGTCGGCACAGTGGGCAGTGCCATTATGTTTTACTGAGGAAACATAGAGCATCATTAAGTTGGTTTATGAATTAAAAAGCGGTGAATGAGAGGGCTTCTACTACAAATGCTTCATAGGGTGCTGTTATATGCATTAAACGTCATCACATGTATGCTCTAAAATTTGGGTACATATTAGAGAATGAATCACTATTAGCTTTCCTTAATTCTTGGAACTCTGTGTTTGTGAGGCATTACAACAGTCTCGTAAGTTTAATTTATATCCGTGTCGTTTTACATGTAAGGAGACCAAGGCTTAAACTAAGAGGTCAAGCAACTTCCCTTTTTTTTTTTTTTAGAAGATTGCCTACATCTTAAATAAATATTTGAAAGTGTGAACGTCTATGTCCACAGAAATATGCTTCAATTAGATGGAAATCACCTATATTTTTGGAAGTATATATGAGCTCTAGATATGCAGAAAGGACTTTGTAGTGTTAATTTTCCAAGTGCTATCTTGATTATCATACCGATAATAAATAGAAAGCCTTATGTCTGGTTTTCATTTGTGTTTTACATTAGCTCATTTTTATCTGGAAGTTATTTGCTGAGCTTTTACTTGGAAGATAATTCTGGTGAAAAAAGAGTAAACAGGACTTTTATTTTCCTGATGGTATTGTTATTGTATTTCTTCTCTCCTTTTAGTATACATAGGTACATACAGAGTAAACTGGACTAACCAAACTTTTCAGGTAATAGACCATTTTTATATTTTCTCATTAAATATAGCATACTGTTTTAGGATTCTGATTATTAAACAGCTATTATAAATCTCCTAGCTTCTCCTTATATGTAATCAGTAGTTTATAAAAGTAAAATTTCTTAGAGGAATTATTTTCCTATTAATTTAGAATTACTTATGCACAGAGGGATAGCTATATATATAACACTGATCACAAGGTGTAACGTGATTTTTTACAAAACTAATAGCTTATAGGTTTATAAATCCCATTTTCCACAAAAATTAAATTATAAAAAATGCTATATTTGATGTATATATCTATTTTATTAACTGGTATCACAATCATGGGTGACATATGGTTAAATGTCTATATTTGTGACAGTCTTTAAGACAATCAGTTTATCGATTCTGAAATTGATTCAGAAGCCCTTTTTGACAGTCATGGAATTCAATAAAGCTAACATTATTTAAAACAAACAAAAAAAAAGAGTAGATTTAAATCTCATTTTAAAAGGCATGACAAATCCCCATAGCTTAATGAAAATAAACTTGGATGCAAGTTTTAGCTTTCTTGTGGAAATCTGCCAAAAAAGCTTTCACTAGATAAGAATCACTGTAATTATAATAACAACTGACAATGGATTAAACATGACCCCACACACATCTTTTTAGAAATCACAGTGTTCTCGAGCAAGAATGTGGTCAATGACAGGGTTATGGGTGTAAGTGTTAGAAGCCGGGGTGCTGATGAGAATGGGAAAAGCAGGTGGCCCAGACAAAGACAAAACCACCAAACCTGCTGGGCTAATTTTGATAATTTTGTCCTTGAATTGACATGGTTGTTTTAAATTTAAGATATTTTGTCACCCTTTTTAATTTTACTTAAATTTTAGAAAGCTTTTCCATGAGTTGATATAACTGGTTGGAAATTGGAGCATGAATGGTGTTTTGCTAATGTGGCCCCTTCCCTTAGAGTCATTTGGTTGACATTATTCCAAATTCATGTTGGTTGAAATATTTAAAAAGAAAGTTTACAATTTCAGTAACAAATGTTAGCAGATAGATATATTTATTTTTCTTACTAAATCAAACAGATTTGCTATCTATACAATACATACCTATACAGTGTGTGTATATATATGTATTACACACATGTACATGCACATGGATACACATCTTTATGTGTTCATATAGCCAAACATTTGTTTTACTCGGGAACTTGAATAAATATAGAGAGTGAATAATTGGACATAAAAATTGTAAATTAGCAGAAGTACAAATTTTGGCTATGCGAAGCCCATAATAAGAATTGTAGCAGCTAGCTGTTAACTGTTTGTTACTCCAAAGTTGTAACTGTTTGTTAATGGGATCATTGGTGTTTCTAGCAGCTTTGCTGTGATCTGGAAGTGTCCTTAATTGTACATCAGTAACAAGAGAATACCTAAAAAATTCCTAGAGAAATAGATAAGCTCCAAATTCTGCTGTGTAAAAGTCAAGAATAGGATACATGATCTCAGTTAAGTAGTCAAGTTGCTCAAAACATCCAGTTACTTTGATCAAGACTGCTTTTTGGTGCCCTCCTACAATACATGAGAAACATCAAAGGAAAGGAAAATTCGACCTTTTTAAGAGGAGATACAGTTGAGGGGCGCCTGGGTGGCTCAGTCAGTTAAGCATCTACCTTTGGCTCAGGTCATGATCTCCGTGCTGACAGCTCCGAGCTTGGAGCCTGCTTCAGATTCTGTCTCCCTCTCTGTCCCTCCCCCATTCATTCTCTCTCTCTTTCTGTCTCTCAAAAATAAATAAACATTAAAAAATATTTAAAAAAAGAGGAGACATAGTTGAATTTTACCTACTCTTTACATTTTGGTAATTAAAGCATTGTCTCATTCTACCACATGTGTCTCTTCAACTGTTTTCTACCTTTACATCTTTTCAGGTTCTGTGAGCACTCCTCAGATACAACCCTGTGTTTTCTGATGTTTCATACTTCAGCTGAGATTTAGAACCTCCTACACAAAAATGCCTCTTCCATTCATCTTACTCCTTTCGGATCACCCACTTCATTTAGCATCTACATTCATATTGTTTATATATAGTAATATTGTTGTTACTCGCTCTTAATATAATTATGGAATCTTTTAGATCTTGAAGAATTGTTCTCTTATTTTATATAATTTAAAACATATATACTTATTTATAATGATTTAGTATTATAAAATAAAGTAACTGCATTTATAAGCAAAAATACGGTCTTTCCCTTACAAATGTTAGAATAAATTTTATCATAACAACCACAAAATTTTGATGATGATCACCTTTTAGAAAATTTAAGAATAATCATTTTGAGTGTGGAAGTCCTTCAACTCCAAAACAAGAAAGAACCAATTCTAAAAATTGATTTTAAGCATATTAAAAGTGGGAATACAAATATTTCAAATGGTTAATTTTTTTGCTGGAAATATCCCCAACTGTTTTCTATTAATACCGATGTGTTTACATACACTTTCAGATAAAGCCAAAGTAGTTGTAATAAACTTAGGCTAATTCTAGATAAAAATTTCTCAACAAAGCTAGTACCGCCCCCTAGGGGGTATTTTGGAAATTTGTGGCAGATTTTTATTTGTCACAGTAGTTGTGGTGGCAATACTTACGATTAATGGAAAGGTGGAAAAGTTGCTAGATACTCTGTAGTGAATGATACAGTCCCCCCAAGAGTTATTTATCACACATAAACACACAGACTTAAAATATCCTACTGGACAGTAATGTAGATAAAAAAACTTGCTCGTAATTGTGTCCTCCTAGAGCCTCATCTTCATTTTACATATAAATATAAAGATTTTCTACACAATTGTAATTTACACAAAATCTTCCAGGAATGGGAACTACCATTTGCCTTTACAGAAGATTGTACTGCATTCTGTTTAGAAATCAACTAGGAGTTATTCAACATTTTAGAAAAATCACATTACTAGCCACACTAGCTATCTGGCTGAGTCGTAATAAAACATGCCTGCATCAGTCTGCCTTTGCAGCTTTTATGTTCTGGTGAATCCACATATCCTTGTAAACACCTAGCCCTTCATTATGTCTTCTAATGTTGCCAGGCCTGAACATTCGCAGCACACACAGATTATTTTATTGCAAATAAAAATGTTTTTCATTATAAATAATTTTATTCTCCCCTTTATACTAGCCCAGTATTATTGGTTTTTAAAAATTTTTTAATGTTTATTTTTGAGAGAGAAAGTGTGCGTGATTGGGGGAGGAGCAGAGAGAGAAGGAGACACAGAATCTGAAGCAGGCTCCAGGCTCCCCGCTGTCAGCACAGAGCCCAACACAGGACTTGAACTCACGAACCATGAGATCATGACCTGAGCCGAAGTCGGAGGCTTCACTGACTGAGCTGACTACATACTGACCAAGGCGCGCCCCCAGGATGATTGTTTTTACCTGTGTATGCCTGCAGGTTATATAGCCTATAAATTTCATTTCAGGAGAGTAAATCAAGCACTAGAAAATATTTGTTTTAGTAGCAGGACATGGGATCTAATAAGGTCAAGGACCACTAGATACAATGGGAATGGCAGGGTTGAGGCTCCCTTGGAGCTTAGAAGGTCAACATGTTGCCTGCACAGGTGTTTCCTTTTAACAAAGGGATCATCTGGGGAAGTTTGGAGTTCATGCAGTGGCTAAAGTGAATAGAATAATAGGGCATGATATAGTTCGTTCTGATAGTTTCTAGAGGAGGTGTGGATAGAAGTACAAATAAGAGACTCCGGGTTGGTCTCTCAGTGAGTCTGCAGTGATGAGCCTGTGGGTCTTGGGGGGAGATGGGGTGTATTGGTAGTGGAAAGCCCTCTGGGTTCCCATGCAGGCCCGGTGAGGGAAGCAAGGAGGGGAATGAAAGGGCCATAAAAGTGATATGTGATTTCTCTCCTGTCATTTTGTTGATGCTTTACATTTTCTGTGATTTCCTATGACCGTCTTTTTATTGCCGTTTGTGTATCATCCATCTAGCTGGCTAGATAGACAGTTTTGCTATGGTCTTTTGCAGCAATAGTCTCAATGCAACATCTTTTTCTAGTTACATTTTCCACATTTTAAACTCTGTGTTTTCAGGTTATGTGACTGGAACAAGCCTTCAAACCCTTGTAAAAAGAGCGTATGGTGATATACTTTCACATCCTCTTCACATTAAAGAGTATCCATTCCTTTTACATATGAAAAACAGGTTGGATACCTATAAAATTCTTAAGATGCAAAATTTGTAGGTGGGTATAAAAGCATCTCAAATTAACTTAAGACATGTGTCTGGGGAAAAGAGAATAGTGTGTGTTTTCTCATTTGGTGCGTGGTTCCAATTTTTTCCTTAGAATTAAATATTTTTGATAAGATACTTTGATGAATTGTCTAGAATGTGTTTGACCTTCTTGACATTCATTTTTTTTAACTTGGAGAAAATGTATTGGAGCTATATTCTTTACCTTTCCTTAACTCTTGCTCCAAAAGTCTTCTTCACACCTATCAATAATGCATTTCCATTTTCTCATCTATAGTTTTTTTTTTTCATTAATTTTATCTTTTGATCTTTTCCCTCTGCATCCTAGGAAGCCTCTTCAGATCTTATTCTTTTACTTTATGGCATCAGTTCTGGCCCATCTGCCTCGCGTAGGCCTTAAAATTCTTCTATTGCAGTTTTATTTACCTTGTAATTCTTCCTCATGTTTTATACATGCCTTTATAACTTATTGTCTTATCCATTTATCTCTGTTTTACCTTGGGGATTTCTGTTCCTGTTTTATAAAAATTTTCTTTAGGAGAAAACAAAGCACACATACCTAACTTCCCTCTGTTCTTTACTGATAAGGATCAGCAAATTTTCTAGTTTTTATTTTGAATTTTGGGATAATTATTTCCTGGGGATTACTTTTTCTCTAACACTTGCTGATGTTTTCACTTCCTTCTTTGGGGGCATTTTCCTTTGCCCATTTTTGTTTTCCATTGTGTCTTTAGATTTCTCTGGCCTCCAGTGGATTCCATGCAGTGATGCTAAGGATTCCTGTCTTAGATGCCGAAATACACAGATCTAACAGTTTCTATTTCAATTCGTAGTGTCTATAAGATTTTCATTTAATACTTAGGATCATTCCCTAGCCAGGTGTCCCAGTGCTGTGACGCCATGAAAGGCACAATGCATAAAGATCCGATCTCCAAATGCACCACTCTTGGGTGGCAGTGTGCCACTCCAATTATCACATGCTTTCTGCACAGTTGTTTTCTGGAAAGAAAAGGGAGATGTACGGATGATGAACAGCCCTCTAACTGCCCACAAAAACCTCCCATCTTGCAGCAGAAGAATGGCTGCCAAGTTTCCTGTTTAGAACAGTCCTTTTTCTTATTCAAGAGCCAAACAGTGGCAAAAAGATGATGCAATGTTCATTTATGTCGCCAGGTTTTCTGTGTTCTGGATATAACATATGAGTGGACAACTGAGTGGATATTTCATTCCTATTCAATCAAGTTGTGATTAGTAAAAAAAAAAATCCTACCAAATTTTGACAATAATTTTAGTACCACACGTTACAGTTAGCAAATTTGCATTTTCTGTATTTTCATAGGAAAGATGTTCTTTTGAAGGCAATGATACAAGAATATTGTACAACATGCCAAAGATCATGAGGGTCTGGGTGTGGACCACAGATACACACATCCTGTCATTGGAGAGGGGAGATAATGATTTAGATTTTCACACACAAACATGGTGGTCTTGTGAGAACCAAGAGAATGAGTTTATCATGCGGTTTGATCTCTGGGACCGCACTAGAAGAAATGCTAACACTGGAGTCATGGACTCAGGAGCCTTACTATATATGTGACAGTTGAAGCATACGGCTAAAGGCAAAAGCCTGTGATGTACAAATCTTTAATTCATCAAGAAGGTATTGGAAAGAGAACCAAGAGTAACTTGTGTGATAAAATCTAAAAGAGAAGTTCAGAAAGTCTATTTTTGCAATAAAGCCAAGAGCTAAAGAGAGGTTGAACAGGATGGCCCCAAAAGGTTTGACCTTTTGGAAAACTTGGTAATTTTTAAAGATGAGTGTAAACAGAGTCATGGATACTAAATCTATAATGCAGTGAATTGAAAGCAAGTGAAAAGTGAGGTCGTGACTGTTCAATATACTTGTAAGAAATTTGTCTTTGGAGGAGGGGGAGAAATAAGATAAACATTTACAGGGAGGGGATGGTCAAGAAGCTTTTTCAAAAACATTAAAAAAAAAAACCTCAGAGCACAGAAAGGCACAGCCCACATTTAAAATGCACTCAAAAGATTGAAAAGAGAAAAGACTAAATGTACTGTTTTTGAAGTCTGTTGTTCCTGTGAGAAGAAACAAAGCCTTAGGCAGAATTGATTTGTTGTATATGGTCTCTGCAATGTTTCTGTTATTTAGCAGTGTAAGTTAAGAGATGCATAGTTGGGGTGCCCGGGTGGCTCAGTCGGTTAAGCGTCCAGCTTTGGCTTATGTCATGATCTCACGGTTCGTGGGTTCGAGCCCCATGTCAGGGCTGTCTTCGGATCTTGTGTCTCCCTCTTTCTCTGCCCCTCCCCTGCTCATGCTGTCTCTCTCTCTCTCTCTCTCTCTCTCTCTCTCTCAAAAAAATAAATAAAACGTGAAAGAAAATTTAAGAGATGCATAGTTATGGGAAGGTGTACTTGGCAACAGAGGGAAATGGTTAATTGATTCAGGTGCTAAACTACCTGCCTTTGAACTCTGGCTCGGTTACATATTAGCTGTGTGCCCTTGGGGAAGTTATTTAAACCTATCTTAACCTCTCTATGTTGTAATTCCTCATCTGTGAAATAAAGAAAATAATTATAACCAACTCATCAGTTTGTGGGGTAGATTAAATGAGTTAATATCAGAACCGTGGAAGAAAGTAATAGTTAACATATGTGCTTATTAAATAAATAAAAAAACAAGTACCAGTCACACCTATTACTTAACTTTTTAGGTTGGTTTAATAAGTTAATTGACTTTAATAATTTTTATCAAATTTAAGGTTTTCTCAGAGATGATTAATTTGCATGGTCTATAATATATATAGCCATTGATATGTAAAACATTAATAATTTGCCAAACCCAAAACTCTTAAAAGATTTTGGGATGCAAAGGCAGTTTTCTTGTGGTCAGCATACAATTTTAAAGTTTCATTTTTAAATAATTTCAAATCTATAAAAATATAGCTTGCAGAGTAGAAAGAATTTTTTTTTCTGAATCTTTGAGAGTAATTTGCCAATGTCACATCTAATTACCCTTGGATACATTAGTGTAGTTCCTATAAACAAGAACATTCTTCTATATCAACATCCATCAAAATGGGAAGATTGACTATGAATAGTACATTTCTACTTCTCCCATTCCTTCTATATCTATCAGTTGGCATTCCGTTTGCTGTAAGGAAAGACTGTTTCTTCTCATTTACATCAGTATAGACTCATAGATTCCTATACTATTCCTAACAATAAACAGTTACTACTGTTATTTAATGCCTAAATTTGGCAGCTCCTTCAAGCTGCCTTTCTGTCCTTTTAACATATGTCTATCATCCTTGGATCACTATCTGTCCTCCAACACAGTAGATTCTAGGTTCATTTTGTATCAGTCATTTCTCCAGGAAGCTCTAGTTTCTTTTAATGAAGAACATATCTAGAAGCCAGTATCTGGCACCCTGTATACTTATTGTGATTGGGATGTCAGTGCTATCCAGCCCTTTTGGTGGACCAAGCTAGAAAGCGTGCACACACACACACACACACACACACACACACACACACACACACTTCCATTGTTTTATCTATTTACCCATACATATTGAAAATCATGTTCCCCCAATAATTCCAATGCCAAGGCACCACAACATGTTTATTCTATTTTTCCATCTTTCCATCTTTATAACTTCCGTAGCAATGAGAAACCTAGCTCTCATTGTTCTGAATATATTTACCTATTTCATCAATATCTCCTTCATAACATATCTCCACATGATCAGCACCCTAAATGATCACTTTTCTCACTTGGGCTTCAACACCTAGCCACTTTCCTTGCTTAGATTCTAAACTCTAACAGTAGGGACACCCACTGTTTCACATGGAAATCCTGACGTCATCCTCTAGCTTTCAGAGTAAATTATTCAGAAAGGAAAAAGGAAGGAGGAAGAATGAAAGAAAGAGAGCAGAAAGACAAGCAGGAAGTATAATCAATATACCTTCAATGTGGGTTTCAAGTTGTAAAATTTAGATGTCAAGACTGTTTCTACCTTTAAGAAATTCTGTTACTAAGGCTAAAAAATACTCTTATAAATGAAATAATCAAAACACCAGGGCCATACAAAATCTCACAAGGGCACTACTTGACAATATGCATTTGATCTTAGATAAGGACTCCATTTATTGCCTTTTTAACTCATAATTATAAGTATCTACAGTAATACTTTATACTTGACATTTTATATTTGACATTATTTATTATATTATATTATATTATATTATATATATTTGACATTTTCATTAAAGTGACTAAATCAAATACCTGGAAAATCAGCTACTAGGACATTAGTTAACAGATATATTAAGCAAACAAAAGGATTTACATCAGATAACTATTCCTAGAATTCTCTTAGTTTCCTTACGTCATCCCAGGACCATGAAAGAAATTTCTTTGATGGACCTTACCTAGCTCTGAACTCACTATAAATAAATTATTGAGTCTTTCCATCTCTATAAAGTACTAAAGAGCTCTTGGGCATGATGCATTTTTAAAATTTCAAAAAAAAATCAATTTCTTTTCATGACAGATTACTAATAGCTTCCACCCTTCCTTTCAGGGTGCACATGTCTCTAGTAACACAGGAAGTGAGAGGAAAATTGACAGAATGGTGCCAGGTCAGTGGATACTTTTATGCTCAACTTGAAATAGCAATCTCAAAAACATTTCCTTCTCTTTCCTTCTGTGCTCTGTGTGCTACAAACATCCCGTAGCTACACACAGTGCCCCATGAGACAACTCCGGAGATTTTCAGAAAGCCTAGAAATTGATCCCTGAGGTTAGTAAGACTGATCTGGACTTATCTTTTTTTTTTTTTTTTTTATCAGTTTCCTTAAACTTTGTATTCTTTAGCATTCAACAGCCAAGAATTCCTTGTTTATAGCATTATCATTTATCAGCCTTATTATTAGCAAGTTTCCGATAGCTCAGGAACTTAATACTGTTGAAGGGAATGTATTATAAACCTTTAGCTATCAGTCAGAGTCGCATCAGTTTTAAATACAATTTTAGCCTATTTCCTCTTTAAATCATGTTTTAAAACATTTGAGGAAGATCGTCAATATATTTTTCCTTGTGTAGTCACAGAAATATTCTTACCTTGTGAGACAAGAAAACTTAAGTGCATGTATTCTAAACTACGACCACGAGCTTGCAAATCTGTTTCCAGATGCTTTACCACGTCATTCGGGCTAATTTGATATTTGACTATACAGACCTCAAATATCTTGATCTTTCTCCTTCCTCAATATACCTCTGGCCTTCCTTTCTTCCCTCCCCAGTCTTGACTCCATGATTGATCACATAAAATAAGACTCCCTCTCTCCCTCACCCATTTGGCCTCTATACATGAGAAAGAAAATGAGGAAAAAAAAAATCTGTATTTTTTTATGCTCCAGTGCCGCAGGAGAAAAAGGCAAACCACCTCAGTCTGGAGGAAATACCAGGGTATGTTTTCCAATTTCATTTGATCTTTCAATATCTGTCTTTCATTCTTTTATGTTATTTCCATTACAGCATCTCCCATTTTTCTAAAATATTCTAAAATGTTGAGGCTGCCCTTGTAACATTAGGAAATTATTTCATTGAGAAAATAAGTACCAGGTTAAAAAAATGGCATCAGGTTCAGATGGACCTTTATCATACATGTGTTACTGCTCCTCCTTCCCTCCACTCTCAAGAGATGAGTTGGGGCTCCCTCCAGTCACAAATCACCCCCCTTTCTATGCCCCGATTGCACGGTTCCTGCCTCCTCCAGCACTCTGCTCTGGGCCCCACCTGTAACACTTCACTACTTGTTTGCTCTTTTCCTCAGAGTACAGATACTTACATCTCTGTTCTCTGATAAGCAAACAAAACAACAAACTACCATAGATTTCTGCGATTAAATCACTCTCTAAACATTGCCTTCTGTTTCTTTTCTTTCTCTGCTAAGCTTCTCTGCTATTCACTCCTTTTTGGCCTGACAGCCTCCGTTTGTTTACTCCACAAAACTACCCTGCAAATGCTGTCTTGCTAATATCCGAGGCCAGTGGACATATCTCATCCTTCATCTTATTAGATTTATGTGAAAGTCTCGAGACTTTGTGCTATTGTCTCCCATGTTCTCAGCTCTCTATTGCATTATCTGTTATGCTACCATCCTCTCCTGTAACTGCTCTTCTATTAGTTTTCAGATTCCTTAATTAGGGTCTCTGTCTCTAAACACCCCTTTTATGCTGCTGTGTCCACTTATCTTAATGTTTGGCAGAGCACTGGAGGTTAAACAGAGAAACATCAGGGATGGTGTTTAAATGTGCTGTTTACATATAAGATTACTTTAAAATAATAATCTCAACAGTTTATTTATATACATTTTGCATTTTTCTGAGTGTGTTACCATGAAAATATGTTTTTAAAAGTGGTAAAGAAAATAAAATACAAAATTCAGCATCGTCATTACCTCAGTGGAAACAGAGTAATATCATAGGAGAAAAATGCTGGTAAAAGCAAATATAGCAGGAAAAAGAGCATTGTAGAAAAATATGTAATTATGTAGGAAGAACTTAAAATATATATTTTTGGTAGAAAAGAAAATTAAATATCAGCATGCACAGATGGATTCCATTTTTATAATTAGCTTTTTTTAATTTATAAGAAATGCAACTTGATAAATTTTTAATCCCACAAAATATTATGATCATTAAGGTCCTTTAAATTTAAACCTGGGTGGTTCATCCGGTTGAGCATCAGACCTAATTTCAGCTCAGGTCATGATCCTAGAGGGTCGTGGGATCGAATCCCACACCAGACCCTGTGCTGAGCATGTAGTCTGCCTAAGATCCTCTCTCTCTCTTCCTCTGCCCGTCTCCCCATCTCGTGGCCTCTCTCTCTCTCTCTCTCTCTCTCTCTCAAATAAAAAAACTGATGGAAGAGTATATATGCTGAAAGACATGTGATTTTAAGTTTTAAGTTTATCGCCCCAAATTCTCTTACATATGATCTGTGAACATCTGTGAAGATCTGTATTATGTGGAGTAATGCACCCTGCTGAGAAATTCTCCAGGTTAGGAACAAAATCAACAAATTATCACTCATCAATATGGCAAAGAAAAAGTGTTCTGATTTTTACTCCAAACATCAAATTGGATAAAAAGGAGAGTTATCAAAAGTTATCAAAAAATAACATTTCCAGTTTCCCATTCATGCTACTTCTGAAGCAAAAAAATGAATGTTACTTATTTCCCTGCTCTAAAATTCATATCAAACAGAAAGAAGGCTATTTTGATGTTAAGATTGGAAAAGTTCAATCAATTCTCTGTATATTCTCTAAAGAAAATTGCTCCATTACCTTATTTGTTTTCTCCCCTCTGTGTCAAACAAAATCCGACAAATCAATGACAGCCTTTCATTTTTATTTGTAGCAGTGTGGTGTACGTTAAAAATGATAAATTTGGAGGTGTTTTGCAGCAGTGAAGTCGGGCAGATATTTTACTGGGCCTGTTTCCTCATCCCTAATAAGACTATAATGATTACTACCTCATAGGATTGCTTAAAGGTGAAGATAAAATATTTTAGGAGAAAAAAAGCAATTTTTAAATGATTAAAAATGCTGGAAATTGTTTGCTGTAATTATTCAAGTCCTGACAGGCTGGGATTCAATAAAATAATTACTTCTGAATCAAAATATGAATTATTTGTGTATTGAGAACTCTTAATATAATTGTGAGTTGCTCATACTCCATCAGGCTTTTCTCTGGCCTTTAGTAAAAATGGGAAAGTTTATGGCAGTCAGAGAAAGTAGGCAGAGAGGAAATACCGTTAGATGAAGCATTACAGCGCGGACTCTGAACCCTTTTGCATCTGGCTCTGATCTGAGGGTGCCAGGAAGATCTCTGTATAAAAACTGTAGTTATTACAATCCTCACTGTTTACAGATAAGAAAACTATGGCCTGAGGAGATAACGGGAACAGGCCAAAGTTAACGTGCCTGGCAGGTGGTTGGCGTCCTGTCCCCTAAACTAAGCATCTGAAAGGTCAAGGACTAATCCTTATTAACAGAATAAAAAAGAGTAAGTGGAAATGTCAGATGACACAGTACATCATTAGCTGTAAATTTCTTATCTATAACATGGGGATAGTAATAAATATCTCAAAGGTTGTTGACATAATTAAATAAAAGTATTTAAGTAAAAGGGCTTGGTGGAGTACCTGGTTTATAGAACTTGCCCAATCAATATTCCTTACCTTAATTACATAGGTAATCGGTGCCAGTGCTACAAATATAGTGTCTAATTCATCCTGGCCAAAATAAGCTTGGCCTAGAAGAATACAATAAAGAAGATTGTTTTCCTATTTTTACCCACTGAGCACCAAAGCCTTCAAATAACATTCAGAAAAGTCTATCCAAGTGTGGCATCTGTATAATATTCTGTGTTTCTTATCTCAGAATTTGATGAAAAGGAATGAAGTCTAAAGATTTTTCAAGTCTGAAGTTTTTTTAAAAACAAATGCTTAATAAACCCAAACAAAACTAAGATATACTGTTCTGAGCATATGGATATTAACTTTTAAGTGCTTTTCACTAAGAAGCAGGTAATATTTTTAGTCAATGTATTTCACTAATCCATTTTACAAATATTTACTGAAAACTACTTGGTGCCAGATATTCTTCAGGGAAGTGGGGATCCAGCAGTAGATAAACAGATAAAGACCACTGTCCTTGAGGACCTGGGGTACCCCACATGAGAGCAGTGTAATAGAAAATGAGAAGCGCTGTGAGGGAAAAAATAGAGAGCAACTTAGGAGGACTAGGAGAGCTAGAAATGGGGTATAGATTATAATTTTAGCTAGAATGATTGGTCATAAAGTGAACGAAGACTTGAAGGAGACGAGGGTGATAGTTTTGCAGATTAACTAAGGGAAAGCCTGCCAGGCAGTGAAAAAGCCCTTAAGCAGGAGCATGACAATTATACATAAAACATATATGACGAATGCAGAGAGAGAGAAATGGAGAGAGAGAGAGAGAGAGAGAGAGAGAGAGAGAGAGAGAGAGAGGGAACTCGGTCATGGCAGTAAAAAGATTCTAGAGCCCAGAGGGCTTTGTAGATCAAATGAGAACTTGACATTTACTTTGTGGAGTGGGTAGAGAAGTGGCACAATTTTAGGATTTATGAGAATCATCCCAATTGCTGTGTTGAAAACAGGTTCAAAGGGCTATGGAGTCAAAGGCAGAAGGAGAGAGGCCAACTGGAAAACAATTATAGGGGCACCTGAGTGGCTCAGTTGGTTAAGCATCTGACTCTTGATTTTGACTCAGGTCATGATCTCATGGTTTGTGAGTTAAAGTCCCACATCAGGCTCTGCGTGGAGCCTGCTTGGGATTCTCCCTTTCCCTCTCTCTGCCCCTCTCCTGCTTTCTGTCTCTTTCTCCCTCTCTCTCACCCTCAAAATAAATAAACATTTTTTTAAAAAAAGAAAATGATTACAGTAGTTCAAAGAATAGATGATACATCTTGGATCAGGGTAGTAGCAGTTCTGGTGAAAATTAGTTGAATTCTGGATATATTCTGAAGGAAGCACCAATAATACTTGGACAGATTGAATATGAAACAGGAAAGAAAAAGAGAAGTCAAGGAGGACCACAGTGAGGTTGGCCTGAGAAATTAGAAACATCAATTTATCACTGACTGAGGGCTGAAATTGGGGTAGGGCTGGAAGAAAGATCAAGTAGACTTGGGAGAATTGAGGTTTAGACATGTTGAGGTTTAGATATTTATTAGAAATTCAAGTAGAGCTGATAATCAGATGGTTGTGTGCTAAAGTTGATTTGAGACGTAAGTGTGGACACAGAAGTTATATTTTAGAGTCATTGTCATCAAAATGACATTTCAAAGAATTAAGACTGAATGAAATAATAGAAGGAGTGCAGGTTGAGTGAAGAGAGCTGTAGACATAACTCTGAAACCCTTCAACACAGGAAGAAAAGGAGGGGCCAGATAACAGATCACTAAAACGAGCAACCAATGAGTTAGAAAAAAATGCAAGGTCTTGTGTACTATATGAAGAGAATGACCATTTGCCATGATTTGCCTACAACACCACCAGTTTGTGACTATTATCCCACTTTATTAAGAGCATCAATATATTACTCAAAGGTACCTCATTTTAGATGAGAAAGTGTAATAATCAGCTGTGGCATATGTCACATAGATCAAATAACATGAGGGATGAAAATAGACAATTGATTTAGACACAGATTCTTCTTGAACTTGCTACTTTCAGTTGTGTCCTCTCCTAATTCAAATGTTGAAATCCTAACCTACTATGTGATGGTATTAAGAGATTGGGGGTGGGGCCTTTGGGATGTGAATGGGATTAGTCCCCTTACAAAAGAAGCCCCACAGAATTTCCTAACCACTTCTACCATGTGAGGACGCAGCAAGGAGAAGTTGGTAGTCTGCAACCTGGAATAGAGTCCTTGCCAGAATCCAATTATACTGGCACTCTAATCTTGGACTTCTGTTCCCCAGGAAGCTGAGAAATAAATTTCTGTTGTTAAAAAGCCACCCTGTCTATGATATTTTATTATAGCAGTATGAACAGACAAGGACAGATGTGGATCGATTCTGATTAGAGTTCATTTAAGAGAGATGGAAAATAGGTCATTCATATCACTTCATCCAATGAGGAAAATCACAAAAGAGAATGAAGAGAGAGAAAAACTTGTGTGACAGCATGGAGAGCTCATACAGTGGTAAAGAATTATGGGCTAAAGTCTAAGACACCATGAAATGTGAGTTTGACATTTAATGTCACTTTTGCCCCCAAAAAGTAACCACTGGATGTCAGAAGAAGAGCTGTGTAGCTACAAAGCTAAGTGGTACTTGTGACAGCCTATGTGTTAGAGGGACAGGAACTGGAACCCCACCAAGGGGAAAAAGAGGTCTAATATGATCCTTCCCTTCTATGTTAAAAGTGCAGAAGTATTATCTCTCATAGGAAGCATTGACTTAATCCAGTACCTAAAATTGGTTTGAAATGTTCCCTGGTTATTGGCACTCATAACCATGTATGACAGAAACATAAGTTCTCACATTGAAGAAAGGTAAAATCATACCTTTTCAATTATGTTTATTATTTTCCATATGCAATATGCAAAACTTATTTAAATATATAACCAGACTAACAAGGAAAAAAAATGGAAGCCAGAACGTTGAAAGAAAATAACCACAAATCTAAAATTCTGTAACCAAAGAAAAATCTCCTTCAGGATTGAAGGCAAAATATTTTCAGACAAATACTAAAAGAATTGATCACAAGAATTTAACACTAAATGAAATATTAAAGAGTGTTTTTCAAGTAGGAAGAAAATGATCCCAAATCTAGGTTTAGATTTAGAAGAAGAAATAAAGAGCAGTGAAAAATGTTAGACTAAATAGTGGTTTATGACAAATAATGTTAATAATGCTTATATGTATAGAAATACACAACAATGACAGAAAGTAAGTCAGGAGGATGGTAAATCTTAAAGTGTCCTAAGATCCTTATATTTTCTGTAAAGAAGGTGGAAATACCAAGTAATATTCAAATTTGATAAATCAAGGATTTTTACTTTAATCTCTGGAAAAACTAATGAAAGAAACGTTACAGAATGTATAACTAACAAAGTAACAGGCAGCAGAGGAATATAAATAATAAACAATACAATTAAATCCAAAAGAAGCCAGAGAAGGAAAAACCCAGAAACATAGCAAGAATCTATGAAGAATCCTTCATGGAGTTGGCTAATGGATACAGCAGAGCAAGTGGTTTTGTGTCCCAGAGACACATAAAACCAGAAAGTCTCTGGTAGGACATTAAAAATATTCTGTACAAAGATGGAAGTTTAAGTATAACTAAGCACAATTTGTAATTAAATTGAAGTAATCTATCTCTATCTTAACTTCATCCAGAAGTAGAGGCAAAACTTCACTTAAATAAGAAAACTTTATCCAGAACCTCAACTAATTACATTTATATGCAAAATAACAATATACAAATATTTTTTTAAAAGAACAAAAAGTAAAGGAAAACTGTTAGGTGTGGTGATGACTTTCAAGATATGACACCTAAGGAATGATTCATGAAAGAAATAATTGTTAAACTAACTCTTTATTAACATTAAAAACTTCTCTGCAAAAGACACTTTGAAGAGAATGGGAAGACATGATACAGACTGGGAGAAACTGTCTTCAATAGATGTCTCTGATAAAGGACTATTACCCAAAATATGCAAAGAATTCTTAAAACTCAATAACAAGAAAACAATTTGATTAAAAAGTGGGCCAAAGATTTTGAAAGACATCTCACTAAGGAAGATATGTAGACAGCAAATAAACATATGGAAAGATACTCTACATCATATGTTATCAAGAAAATGTAAGTTAAAACAACAAGATACCACCATACATCTATTATATAATGGCCAAAATTTGGAACGTTGACAACACCAAATGCTGATAAGGATGTCGAAAAAGAAGGACTCTTATTCACTGCTGCTGGGAATGCAAAATGGTATGGACACCTTGGAAGAGTTTGGCAGTTTCTGACAAAACTAAACATACTCTTATGATATATTCCAGCAATTAAACTCTTTGCCAAAACGGGTTAAAAATGTATGCCCACACAGAAGCCTACCCACAAATGTTTAAGGAAGTTTTATTCATAATTCCAACACTGGGAAGCAACCAAACTGTCCTTTAGTAGGTGAATAAATATATGGGAATACATCCAGACAATAGAATATTACTCAGCACTGAAAAGAAACGCACTATCAAGCCATAAGAAGACATGGAGGAAGCCTGAAGACATATCGGCAAGTGAACAAAGCCAACCTGAAAAGTCGACCCACTGTATGATTCCAACTAAATGACATTCTAGGAAATGTGTAACTAAAGACACTAAAAAGTTCTGTGGCTGCCAGGGGTGATGTAACAAAGTGCCACAGATGGAGAGGTTTAAAAGAAATTTACTGCTCACAGTTCTGGAGGAGGCTGGGCGTCCCGAATTCCAAGATCAAGGTATCAGCATGCTTCATTGTCTACTCTGGCGTCCTCACATGCTCTACCCTCTGCACTCATCTATGCTCAAATTTTCTTTTATCGTAAGGATAGCAGTCATATAGATTAGGGTCCTCCCTAATGACCTCATTTTAACTTAATTACCTCTTTAAAGACTATCTTTAGGGGTGTCTGGGTGGCTCAGTCGGTTAAGCCTCTGACTTCAGCTCAAGTCATGATCTCACATTCGTGGGTTCGAGCCCCACGTCGGGCTCTGTGCTGACAGCTCAGAGCCTGAAGCCTGCTTCCAATTCTGTGTCTCCCTCTCTCTCTGTCCCTACCAGCTCATGCTCTGTCTCTCTCAGTCTCAAAATAAATAAAACATTAAAAAAAAAAAAAGACTATCTTTAAATAGTCACATTCTGTGATACTGGGGGTTACGATGACTTCAACAGATCAATTTGGGAGTGGGGATTGGACACATTTCAGCCCATAACCAAGACAAAGATAGTGCCGGAGCCGCTCAAACTGCCCGCAGTTTGAAGAACTGACCACACCGGGATTCGTTGCAGAGACTTTTATTGGTTCTTTTCTTCCTTCTTCCTTCTTCCTCCCCACTGCTTGCTCCCCCATATATACCTGCCACCCAGGCTGCGCGGCAGCTCATGATAGGCTGGCAGAGGCAGGGCTGACCCATTCCATGGCCTCACATTGGTCGCTCACTCATCGCGGTATCTGGCCGGGGGCGGGAGCACTAGAGGCAGGCAGGCCGTACCTCGCCATGTGCTCGGGCAGGGTCTTGCATCCGCCTCCTACAAGATAGAACAACAGAATCCTGCTTAAAAGAAATATACCTTTATTATAAGTATATAGAAAGATCAAAAGTGATATATCATGTAAGTGCTAACCAATAAATAAGTAAATAAATAAATAAAAACTGCTGCCTAACTATGTGGACATCAGACAAAGTAGATCTCAAAGCAAGAAGCATTATTACAAAGATCTTTCATAATGATAAAGACATCTGCCCACTAGAAAATTGTAACTAACTCCAATTATATTAAAATTTGAAAGCATGAAGAGGAAAAATAGAAGGGAAAACAATACACTTTTCTCAGTAATTGATACAACAGGCTGATAAGAAAAGTCAATAATAATATAGGCTGCACCATAATTAAAACTTTTACCTAAGTTGCTATTACCTTGTCTTTACCTAATTGCTATATTATCTTATACCCCACAACTGCACACTGCAAAATCTTTTCAAGAAACCATAGAATAAAAATGACCACTTGCTAAGAAAATAGAAAGTATCAATAAGTTTCCAAGAATAAAAATATTAAAAATAAAGTGTGTTTTCTAACTACAGTGGAATTAAGGTCAAAATCAATATAACAGAACTCAAAAGTAGTCAATAATTTAGAAGTTTAAAAATACATCTGAATACCCACAAATGAAAAAAACGTCACAAATGGAAATTGGGAAATTTAAAGATTAAATCAAAACCTGTAGACGCAGCAAAATCTGTTCTCAGAGGAAATTTATAGCTTTAAGTATATTTGTTAGTAAAGGAGAAAGGCAGTTCTGGGTATTACAAGAAATTGAAAATATAACAGCAAATTAAAGTCAGAGTAAATGGAAGAAAATAAGAACTAAAATAAAGGAATTATTAACAAACACAAGAAAAAGGATCAGAGTAAAAAGTTGATTCTTTGAAGACTCATAAAACTGATACACTCCTGGTGAAACTAATCAAGAAAAGAGAATCAAATCACCAAATACAGTTGTTTCAGTTATAAAAGTCACAAGATATTACAGACAATTTAACTTTAATAAATTTTAAATACCAAATAAAATGGTTAAAGCCCTTGGGCAGCCAGAAGACATGGTTTTAATGCATTAGTGATGGCATTGGCTTTAGACTTTGCCAATTGTAAGAGGTAAAAAAATAGAATATGTGAATATAAATTTTAGTTTTAGTTTCAGTCCCGTTCTGGATTATTTTTCCTAAATTTGTTCCATATCCAATGATTGTTGTGTTCTTTGCCTGCATTAGAACCTTTATTTCTTTATGTGTCCTTATTACTGCATTTCAGATGTGACTACATGGCAATGAGAAAGAATGAAATATGGCCATTTGTAGCAAAATGGATGGACTTCGAGGGTGTCATGCTAAGCGAAATAAGTCAGGCAGAGGACAGATACCCAAATACCGTATGTTTGCACTCTTAGGTCTAACAGGAGAAACCTAACAGAGGACCATAGGGAGGGGAAGGGAGAAAGAGAGTTGAGAAGAGAAAGGGACACAAATCATGAGAGACTATTAAACATTGAAAACGAATCGAGGGCTGAAGGGGGGGAAGGGGAAAGGGGGTAATGGTCATGGAGGGGGGCACTTGTGGGGAGAAGCACTGGATGTTATATGGAAACCAATTTGATAATAAACTATTATTAAATTTTTTTTTAATTTAAAAAAAGGAGTAAACAATCGGGGCACCTGGGTGGCTCAGTTGGTTAAACATCCACCTCTTGGTTTTGGCTCAGGCAATGATTTCAAGGTTTGTAGGTTTGAGCCTTGCCATCAGGTTCTGCACTGACAGCACAGAGACAACTTATGATTCTCCCCCTCTCCCCCCTCACTTGCACAATCTCTCTCTTTTATTTCAAAATAAATAAATAAACATTGTTTAAAAAAGAAATAAACAATAATAAATATTCATCTCTATGTGTCAAGTGGTGTGCTAGAAGCTACAGGAGCTATTACAAACAAGACAATATATATAAAATGTTGCTAGAGGGTGTGGGAAGGGGGCTCCAGGAAATCAGGCAGGTATTTAGGAGGAGATGCCTGACAGGAGTTCTAAAGGACAAATTAGAACATTAGAAAGAGTAAGTAAAGGACAGAACATCCAGGTAAATGAAATATCGCATTCAAAGGCCCACAGGTGAAAGCCAATCTGGAAGTCTGGAAACACGTGTACTTGCAGTAAAGTTTACCTTAAATGCATACCTTACAACATGGGGTGCCTGGGTGGCTCAGAGAGTTGAGCATCCAACTTTTGCCCGGGTCATGATCTTGTGGTTCACGAGTTCAAGCCCTGAGTCAGGCTGCTTCGGATTCTGTGTGTGTGTCTCTCTCTGCCCCTCCCCTGCTCATGCTTTGTGTCTCTCAAAAACAAACATTTAAAAAAATGTAAATGCATACCTTACAACATATTTCCTCCTAATATGCTTATTAAATATTGAATTTTGGTTTATTGTTGAGCTGTAAATGAGGACTCTGCTCTTCAGAACTAGTCGGCTTCCTTCAGCCTGTGTTCTCTTTCACATCTGTGATTTTTCCTTCTTGTGGCATATGGTGAAGGAGACAGATTTACATTTTTCTTTTCTGCAGGAAAAGTCGTTTCCTATTTTGAGTCTAAACTGGAAATACTACATAATGGCATCTCCTATTTACGTACAGTAAAAATGCCATTTCTTCATCCTTGACGCCCCACTTGGAAGGTGTTCGGGTTTCACTACTTAACAATGACGGTCACTTGGAGCACACAAGACTTCAGGTGTCTCATCTTCCTCTCTGGATGAATGTCTCTAGTAATTCACATTTATATGTTTATTAATTCAAATAGCTATTTACTCTCTTTAATGGAATGAACAAGAGACCACAAATATGAAGCCATCATTTACCTTAAGGATCTATATTCCGTTGCTCTACAAGCCTCACACTGTCTTCTCTACCTCCAGGAATGAGTTGTACTTGAAGGAGAGTCCAGGCAATTTAGTGAATACGTAAATCCAATGTGGTTTTAGAGTATTTGCAGTGTACAGAGAAACTGTCTAGTATTATAAAAACTAATAAAGAAGCAAAACCCATCATTCTGATGGCTTTTACCACCTCATTCAAAAGACTAGAGTCTGAAAATGGAATTCTGTCATTGCTCTAATTAGAATATGAATGTCCCAACCTGTGTTGACAAGTGGGCGACATGTATGTTAGGCACACCTTTCCTATAATTGAATTGATCTTTCAAGTGTTGCTATATTGGCCTTGAGCTGCTAGCCAGAAAAAGCACCCTGAAACTTATATTACCCTGCCAAATGTAAGACCTTCCTGGTGACCTACTGACACGATAGAGATTGACAGCACTATAGCTCACATGTAAAAGAATATGGATGGAGGGAAAATCTGCTGGTTTTCTCCTACCATCTTCCCTGAGAAGACAGGGTCTGCTAGGCTTTTCATTATGGGGAACCTATTTGTCATTGCTTGTCATCCTGTGACAGAGTAATTCAGTATGTAATCAAATAAGCCCAGAAGTCATTTTTATTTATGTATAAATTGGCAAAATGTGGCTATCTTAGGGAATGAGAGAATGAAACATCACAAACTTTAGCTGGTGGTTTTTAAGAAATCTATTCTTGCATGTATGTAATCTTTTATCTTATTCTTACCTTTAGATAATTTTTAGCGTTTTCACTACCAGCTGATCATTCTTGTGCCTTCTTTCTAAGTCAGCTCCCTCTTTCTGCAAATCAGCTCTGTTTAGTGACTATTTCCCTCTGTAAATGCCTCTGGGGAAAAATATGTACAGCTAAAAATGAACCCAAGACATGTAAAGGAAAAAAATTACATGATTTCTCAGAACTGTCCTTTGCTATTCCATCAGTTTTATCACCGACCTTTAGCTAAACTCTCAAAGAGACATGAAATCTTCAACCTGATCATTAAAAACACCAATATGTTTATTATCGAGCTTCATTTTGGATAGCACTAGTAGCCTACAACTACTTGAAGGGAAAAAAAATATTGTGGCCCAAAATCATGCCATCAAAACAAACAAATCAAGTTACAAGTCAATGAAATGAGCCTAAGAACTTTTTGTGGGGGGGGGGGAAGAACAATCTATTTCATTTCCTGCCTGTAAATGCAAAAAGTAAACATTTAGCAATATTTACCAACAAATAAAAATAGGAAAATATTCCAGGCAAGCCCAAAGATTTTTCCCATACAATAGATTCTATAACATTTTCAAATACTGGCATTTCTTTCCCAACGTACGTAATAAGCTTTTGAACCCTAATTCAATAAGATTTCTTATTCTGTCAGTAAGCATGCACATGATCAGAAAATAGCATAGTGCTCATTTGGCTCTGGCTGAGCATTTATTTCTCTCTTAGAAGAAAGAGACGCTCTGCCTTGGATTACAGGAACCAGTGTGAAAGAAAATTAAAGGGGGAGAAAAAACGTCAACGATAGAGTCCTGCTTGGGCAATATGCTAGTGAACTCTGGCGTCTTCTAGAACCCAGTCACTTTCTATTATACATAGTATATGATCAAGTCAAACACCAGTCAGAAACTTCAGAAGCTCAGAGATAAACCTGCAGAAAATAAACGACATACAGAAAATCTGAGGTCTACATGGGTGCAATCAGCCTGATTTGAGAAAGGCTGGCAATTCCTTCACAGGTTTTGTCTTATTTGTGGCTGCATGCTAAAAATGTAGGTGATTAATATGCTAAACAGGAAAACCTGGGCTGTCAGTTGCCTGCATTTGTCTGCCAGAACCTTGAAATTAGGTCATGGCCACCAGGGAAAATTCCTTCTCAGATGCTAGGCTGTGTGAACATGTTAACAAACCCAGACAGGAGGAAACACCTACTCAACTATGCTAAATGATGGCAGTGATAATACACTATTAAAATAACATCAACTTGTGGTTTGAAGTTCATTCCATACGGAAACCAGGAACATGACTCCGAAGGTCACACCTCACTTTCCATCCTGCTTGAAAGAAAACAAAGAACAAACCTCCTTTCCAGGTTTTCCAGCTGTTTCATCAAACAACTTGAATGTTTAACTTTCTAAGTATAGAATTTATGCTAGTGAGCATCACTCCTGATAGTTTTAAAGTACATTAAATTTCAGGATTCCATCTTTATGCAAGGATGACATTCCTGAAAGATAAATACATGTGTATGTGCATAAATTTATTTTTGGTAAGGAATTGTTGGTATGGGCATGGGTGTTTAGAGGGATCATTTATAGTGACTGTGCTATACTGTCTTCAAAATAATGGATTCTGTTTTTTTAATGGATTCTATTTTTAAGTAGTACAACTGAAATACTGTTAAAATGTTTTACTAAAATTTTACAGATTTTATGATTAAATGATACCTTTCTTCCTAAGTTAGTAATACTGGGAAATTTGAGATTGATAAATAACTCCACTTAAATATGGGGGCAGGGGAATGTCAGTGTGTAGTATGGGAAAGACCATCAGTAAAAAGTTCAGGAACAAGAATTTAAGTTCTATTTTTATTATTCATTTACTTAGGCCTCAGTTTACCTATCTATAAAATGAGCAGTTAGATAATTTCTAAACCTACTTCTGCCTGTAAGACAGCATGATTTTCTTATTTGAATTTTAAGCACAAAAGAAATCTGAAATACTCCTAGTATTGGATGCACTACTAATTCATAAACAGTTACACAGTAATCATTTATATTATGTACAAGAGGGGGTAGCAAAACAGCAATAACAGCTAAAACTGGCCTTGCAAAGCATGGAAATTGGTCAGATCAAATTAGACTTAAGATTTCAACATGTTCTTTTTAAAAAATTTTTTTAAGTTTATTTATTTATTTTGAGAGAGACAGGGACAGTATGAGTTGGGGAGGGGGCAGGTAGAGAGAGAGGGAGAGAGAGAATCCCAATCAGGCTCCATGCTGTCAGAACAGAGTCTGACGTGGGGCTCGAACTCATGAAATTGTGAAATCATGACCTGAGCCAAAACCAAGAACCCAGATGCCTAACTGACTGAGCCACCCAGGCGCCCCTCAACACGTTTCCTTGGCCACAATAATTTACTGTACATTTTTCCTATTCACAGCAGTAGAACCCTCTGTCATGATGGGGGGACGCCCGTTGGGCTCAGTTAAGGGTCTTTGCCTCCATCAGAGATAAGGGACTATTAAATACACAGGTATTTGCAGTGATTAGGATGTCAAACTGTAAATCTGAAAATTGTCAAAATAAATATGTCAAACCACAAAATCTTTATTGAAGCTCTTGAGTGACCATGGTTTCATAATTTGACATTTTTTTTTTAGTTTGAGAAGCTCAACCTTTGCAAGGCAGTAGCAACAACCTAAACTTAGTTATTCCAAATGCCAGCCCACCAGGCAATTTTATTGGAGTAAGAGCAGAACAACACTCAATACTCCAAAAAAATCATTTAGAGCCTTGGGATTACTAATATACAGTCTGAAAAATAAAACACTTTTGAGTTGTTTTACTTCTTGTATATCAGTGACTCAGAGAAGAGCAAGTGATCAGATCACACAGGAAATAATTGATCTTACAGACTGACATCTGAAATCTAGAACAGTCTCTCAGCCTGGAAAGAATTTCCAATCTTCTCTAAATGGATTTTTCATTTTATTATTCTTTGGTTTTTTTTCCACTAAGAACATTTGTAAATATCAATCATGGTGCTCTCCTATGTGTCCAAACCCTCTTCATAAAATTGGAAGACAGAGAGTGGAAGCCTATCATATTTCCATTGGGATGTCTAATTTTAAAGCAATTTTCTAGATTCTAATATTTACATATTGTGTTTATTTAAAAAAAAACCCTACTGTGAACCCCTCCTCCTTCTCCAATGTATGTAGTTTCTAATGAGGTGGTTTTAAAATTTTCCGTACTGTATTTTCCTTTCCTGAGCATGCTTTTTTAAAATTTATTTATTTATTTTTGAGAGACCAAGAGAGACAGTGCGAGCAGGGGAAGGTCAGAGAGGAAGGGAAGAACAGAATCTGAAGCAGGCTCCAGGCTCTGAGCTAGCTGTCAGCACTCCAGTCCCACATGTATAACCACCACCTGGGTATTGGGTATCTTCACCACCATTCTTGCTTAGAACTAAAATGTATCGAATCTGCATAGCTTCTTGTGTTTCCTGTTAATTTTCTAGAATAGGGAGTTCTAAGATAAAACAAAGGGAGAAAGGACTATTAAGCAAAGATGCCTCATTTCTATATTCAGCAAACTAACAACGGAGCATTCTAAAGTGGAACTCATTTCCCTTGCCTCTTCCTGGGAAGCAGCATGTTTATTCTCTTGCTGAACAGAGCAGTGATTTTGACTATTGAGTATCATCTCACACTTACAAATGTCAAACCTAACCCTTTTGATCCAGTCTATTCTTAGCCATTAAGTTGAACTGGAGTTATACGTGACATTAATAAACATCAGAGTAAATGGAAATTGATGTCAAGAGGGCATCCAGTCAGTAATAGGCTGTAGGACTCTGAAATCTAGTATTAAGTCATTAACTCTATAAAGTTGGAATGAAGATCACTAGTCATATTATACTATCTCCTTATAGATAAAGTGTATTTGGTGGAATGAAAGGAATGCTGAAATTGTTAGCAAAGAAAACAATTTTGATCACTTACTGATTGACTTCTTTGGAAACAAAAAGAGGGAGAACAAGCTTAAGTTTTTACTTTCTCATGTTACCATGTACGTTATATACAGATATACAGGACTCTGAGATGCAAAAAAAAAAAAAAAAAAAAAAAAACCCCAAAAAAACCTAAGAACACTGTAGAGTTCTTTATTTTTGAAACATTGAAAATTAAGTTATTGGAGTTGAAATTACCACATTAGTGGGGCACCTGGATGGCTCGGTTGGTTAAGCATCTCTTGATCTCGGCTCAAGTCATGATCTCACAGATCGTGGGATTCCAGACCTGCAGCAGGCTGTGCTGTCAGTGCAGAGCCTGCTTGGGATTCTCTCTCCCTCCCCTCCCCTCCCTGCTTTGCGTGTTCTCTTTCTCTCTCTCAAAAGAGTTTTTCTAATTTCTTAAAGTTTATTTATTCATTTTGAAGGAAAGAAAGCACACAGGAGCAGGGGAGGAGCAGGCAGAGATGGGGGGAGAGAGAATCCCAAGCAGGATCTACACCCTCAGCCCAGAGCCTGATGTGGGGCTTGAACTCACAAATCAGGAGATCATGACCTGAAATCAAGAGTCAAATGCTTAACCAACTGAGCCACCCAGGTGCCCCTAAATAAGAATGAGAATTGGCTTTCTTCTGAAAGTGTGGTGGAGAGTATATTTGTATAAACTAAGACAGTGTGCTAGAACTTTTTGGTCTCAAACTTCTTTACACTTTTAAAAAGTACAAGAATCCACAAAGAGATTTGCTTACCAGTGTTATGTAGACCTCTATTTACTATATTAGAAATTAGGGGTGCCTGAGTGGCTCAGTCAGTTAAGCATCTGACTTTGGTTCAGGTCATGATCCCAGGTGCACAAGTTCAAGCCCCACATCAGGCTCTGTGCTGACAGCTCAGAGCCTGGAGCCTGTTTCAGATTCTGTGTCTCCCTCTCTCTCTCTGCTTTCACCTGTTCTCTCTCTATATATATAAAACAAATTTTTTTAACTGAAAAAAATTAAAAAAGAATTAAAACAGAAAATATGTATTGATTTAAAATAATGAAAAACTTACTATAAGTTAATGAAACAAATGTTTACAAAAATAACCATGTCTTTTAAAACAAATAATAGTGAAAGAATGGCATTGTTTTATATTTTTACAAATCTCTCTAATTTCTGGTTTTATAGGAAATAACTAGGTCCTTATTCCTCCTTTTGCATTCCATCTGCTGAAATATCACATGTCATGCAGTGTCTGGAAACCTAAAAGAAGAGATTGAAAGGCCTTAGTATTACTATGAAAAGAGTTTTGACTTCATAGTCCCCATTAAAGTTTCTCAGGGATCTCTGAACCACACTTTGAGAACTTCCGGGACCATAGCTCCAAATCTTTCCTGTCTGATTGGCAGATGCTACTTCTAAACACATTTTTACCTGATTTTACATTTAACTACTACAAAAAAGGAATACAAAAAAGTCTTAATCATATTCATAATATTACAACCAAACAAGGCCCATAGACAATAAACATTATTATTGCCTGAATCAGTTATTACTATGATGTTTCAGAATGGTGTTTTTTCTACCTATATTATTTCTGCTGCATTTATGTGTTCACACACCACTGAAAAGGGCATTCTTCTCTGTATTTACTTTGGAGCTCAAATTGTGGGGCTACTCTGGAATGAGGGATCAGAAGGGATTTATGTAAGAAGCTGATGATCTCTGGGTGAACTGAAGAATGAAAATAATCCAGGAAAGAGTATCCCGGGCATGGAGAGCTGAAAGTGTGAATACTCTTTTCTGCCCAAAGTTTTGCAACAGAGCTCTAATTAAATCATCTGTAAATTAAACACCTCAGAGAGAAGCAATAGACATCAAAAAGTTTTATTTAAATAGCTATTTAATTGAAAGCAAACCAATTTTTCGCAATCACAGTTTGAGTCCAATATGCCCAAGACAATCCTAATTTATGTCTATTTTCTTGGCGTCATAATTAATTGAAACCCCCTTTCACTCCCCAAAGTCCCAGTTTGGCTGATAAGCATTCTGATTTTCCTTGACCATAGACTCTAAGAAATAAACAAATCATATTAAGTCTTCCCAGGGAGAAGAAGACTTGGTTGTGCCATTGACACATACCCAAACACATTTAATTGAGTGCTTTTCTTTTTCTGAAACCTGAATAGTTCCCCTGCCCATTTAGTTGCTGTTTGCATTATCTCCTAAGTCCTACAACAAAGAAGTGCATCTTAACCCAAATGGAATTTCTATTATCACTTTTATATCCATCGCTTTATCTTGGTGGATAAATATGGCCACTGTACTATATGCAAGATATGTGTTAATGCCAGAAATCTGGTTTCTTTGTAGTGTAAGACAGCTATGCACCTGGCATGGGTTGCTTTACTGAGCTTTCAGTTACCTTGGCACAACTGTGATTTAACCTCTTTCTTCTTGACTTTCTTTAAGGGTTGTTATTAGGATTGACTATATGAACATGGCCAGATGAATGTCCTTCACATCTATCGCAAAATTATGATTAAACGTGCTTTCCTTATATGAAGGCTATGGCATTTCTCTTAGACATCAGAATCAGCAGAAACATTAGCCCTATTAGTTAGTTATCACATTTTCTTTTATTATCTAATGAGATTATTGTCACTCAGTGTTGCTTCCCTTTTAATTTGACTACCATAAAATTCAGAGGAAAGTTTTGGTTTCAAATACAGAGGCTTTTCCAAGTCAGTGTTTTTGAATATTACTCCCTTCCTCCTCTGCCTATTCCGAACCCTATTTATTGTTTGTCCCTGGATATTGTGTCTATCATCAAAATCCATCCTGTAAATAATCACGTATGTGACAACATGGTTGGACCTAGAGGGTATTATGCTAAGTAAAATAAGTCAGACTGAGAAAGACAAATAACATATGATTTCATGCATATGTGCTATCTAGAAAACAAAACAAATAAAAAAAACCCAAAAAGTAGAATCAGACCTATAAAAACTGATGGTTGCCAGATGGAAGGGAGTGGGGACAAGCAAAATGGGTGAAGGGGAATACAAGGTACAAGCTTCCAGTCATGGATGAATAACTCATGAGAATAAAAGGTACGGCATAGGAAATATAGTCAGTGGTATTGAAACAGCATTTTGTTGTGACAGATAGTAGCTATCTGGGGGGAGCACAGCATAGCATGAAGTATGGAAAAGTTGAATCTCAAATATAACATTATGGGTCAACTATACTAAAAAAAACTTATAAAAAGGTATGTAAATTTTAAGTGAAAAATTAATTCTAAGTAATACTTTTTCTAAGACAAGAAACTGCCATGTGAATTCAGTTTAATAAAGTGCTTAATCATATTTAGAGATATACATATACATACCTATATAAATATACCTGTACATATATAATATGTATGTGCATAACAATATACACATATAAATAAAGAAATTCATGATCCTTTGCACTCTAATGAAAATAATATAGTGACTAATCACTAATGGGCATGAACTTTTTTTCACAACACCTTGATGAGATTCTTCACTACTTCACACAGTGCCACCATGAGGAAATAAGTCTATAACAGTACTTTTGTCCATTTAGGGCACTTAAGTTGTGCACAAAGACTTAATGACCTATGCCAGAGGTTAGGACACAAAATAATTCCATGTAAATGAAGCACTGATAAGGTAGAAACTGTAAGTAAATTGCAGGGGCTAGAAGCAATTGCTGTGGGTAACCTTTTCCTAATTGAATAAAACCAAGTGGGAGAAGAGACTCAGCAAGCATGACTGGGCCCCAGTCACTTTTGCAAGGATTACAAGAAATAGAACCATATCAGACAATTACAACGGGGGGGGGGGGGATCACGTAAAACAAAATTCTCATTGAGGACAAGCAGTTCAAGAAAGTAATTAAAGGCTGTGTGAATGAGGAACAGGGAAGTAAAAGCAGAGCTCTGGGTGTGGGGTTTTCCCTCTGAGACCCTGAAGCAACCTCACTACTGTGAGCCTAGTTCTGACCCTCAGGCCCAGGAAGGAAGTCATAGGTGGGAGAACTATTTACTTCTCAGCCCAGGTAAAGAAAACTAGAGTTAGCTTAAGGAGAGACCATGAACATTGGCAATTTGGTCATAGAATTACTGAGATATCAGCATTTCTTTAACTCTTATTTTAGGACAGTGGTTCCCCAATTTTTCTGTATCTTGGGATGATGTAGTATACTCTAAAAGATGTTATGATGTCTGGCTCTTATCCCCAGATTTTCTCATTTAATTAGCGTGAGATGAGACCTGGACAATGGGATTTTAAAATGCTCCCCCAGATGATTCAATAAGCGACAAAGTTTGGGAACCGCTGGTCTCAGTTAGGATAAAAGCACTCACCTGCTTTATAGCTGGAAATCAGTCCATTCTTGGAGCACCCTGCAGCTTTTTCTCTGGGTTTTACTCAGAGAAAACCTTAAGTTCCTACCATACAGCCACATTTATAAAGACTACAGCTTCACTGCTTTAGACTGAATGTTTGCATTTCCCCCAAATTCTGATGTTGAAATCTTAACTTTCAAAGTGATGGTATCCGGAGAGAAGGCCTTTGGTAGGACATGAGGGTCCGTCAGGAATGGGACTAGTGCCCTTGTAAGAGAGACCCCAGAGAGCTCTTCCTCACGGGCACTTCCTGCCACTCTAGGAGGACACAGCTGTCTGTAACGGGAAGAGAACCCTTATCAGAACTAGATCATATTGGCACCTTGATCTTGGACTTCTAGCCTCCAGAACTGTGGTAAATAAATGTCTCTTGTTTATAAGCTACCCAGTATCTGGTATTTTTGTCATAGCAACGCTAATGGATGAAGACACTTCCGTAACTTTAACTTTTGTCTGAGATTTCTTAAGAAGTACCAGCTGAAAGAAAAGCTTGATCATGGTTCAGCAATAAACTTGGGAGACATAGATGACAGGAAAGTCCATTCCACACCAGTGGAAAATAAATTCTGAGGTATGCAAATATGGAATAATGAAAACATCCTTTAAAAAATAGTTGGTTAATGTGAACAGTGCTGCAATGAACACAAAATTGCTAATATCTCTTCAAAAATATTGATTTCAGCTCTTTAGGATAAATACCCCGAAATGGGACTGCTGGATCATATGGTTAGGCCTATTTTTTAATTTTTTGAGTAACACACTGGTTTCACTTTTTTTTAAATTCATTTATTTTGAGAAGGAGAGCACACATGTGGGAGTGGGTGAGGGGCAAGAGAGAGAGGGAGAGAAAGAGAGAATCCTACGCATGGAGCTCGATGTGGAGTTTGGACCCATGAACCATGATTTCATGACCTGAGCCAAAATCAAGAGCCAACTGAGCCAGCCAAGTGCTCTTCCATCCTGTTTTCTGTAGCAGCTGCACCATTTTGCATTCCCATCTATAATGTGCAAGGATTCCGATTTTCCACATTCTCTTCAAAACTTGTCTTCTGGGTTTTTTTTTTTTTTTTTTTTTTTTTTTTTTTTAGTAAAAGCTCTCTTGTAAGAAAACACTTAAAACCATAAAGTTGAACAAAAATCAAAATGGTTTCACTAATGCTTCAGGAACCTCGATTTAATTTTTTTAATTTTTTATGTGTTTTACTTATTTTTGAGAGACAGAGAGAGAGAGCATGAGCAGGATGGGGAGGGTGGGAGAGAGAGGGAGACACAGATTCCGAAGCAGGCTCCAAGATCTGAGCTGTCAGCACAGAGCCCGACAGGAGACTTGAATCCACGAACTGTGAGATCATGGCCCGAGCCGAAGCAGGACACTCCACCGACTGAGCCACCCAGGTACCCCAGGAACCTCGATTTCAAAGTAACCTTTTCCATCTCTTCTGGAAAACCCCTCCCCCATCCTTCTTAGCCTTTTGTCTCAAAAAGCTGTGCCACTCTAAAGCCATGACTAAGGAGGCTGGCATCAAGTATACACTTCCTGCCCAAACCGGCTTGATCCTGCATTTCCCTGCCCCAGCCCCTTCCTCCTGATGGGCCGGCAGTTTTTTGAAAGCTATAACCTGCTACAGCCTTCTTTGCCTGGGCAAAGCAATAAAACTATTGTTTCTCTCTCACTCTCTTTTTTTAATGTTTATTTATTTTTGAGAGAGAGACAGAGCATGACTGGGGGAGAGGCCAAGAGCGAGGGAGACACAGAATCCAAAGCAGGCTCCAGGCTCCTAGCTGTCAGCACAGAACCTGACACGGGACTAGAACCCATAAATTGAAAGATAACGACCTGAACTGAAGTCAGACACTTAACCAACCGAGCCACCCAGGCTCCCCAGCAATTGTTCCTCTTTATCCCAAGCTCTGTTTTTGAATTATAGTTTGGCACCAAAACACAGAAGTGAGTTTTCAACAACAGATTTCAGGTGATGTCATTGTGATTTTGGTTTGCATTTTCCTGATGGTTGGTGACTTTAGCCATTTGTAGATCTTCTTTGGAGAACTGTCTATGCAAGTTTTTAACCCATTTTTAATTGGTTCATTGGTTTTGTTTGTTTGTTTTTACTATTGAGTTGTAGGGGTTTCTTGTAGTTTTTAGATATTCACTCCTATCAGATATATGGTTTGCCAATATTTTCTCCCTTTCCATAGGTTTCTTTTTCAGTCTGTTGACTGTTTCCTTTGCTGTACAAAAGCTTTTTAGTTTGTAGCCCCACTTGTCTATTTTCGTTTTTGTTGCCTACAGATTTGGTGTTGTATCCATGAAATCACTGCCAAGATCAATGTCATGAAACTTCCCCCTATGTTATCTTCTAGGAGTTTTACAGTTTCAGATTTTACATTTAAGTCTTTAATCCATTTTGAGTTGACTTTCATGTATGGTATAAGGGTCCAATATCTTTCTTTTGCATATTGATATCCAGTTTTCCCAAATTACTTCTTGAAGAGACTATCCTTTCCACATTGAGTATTTCTTGGGATGCTTGTTGAAGTTCAATTGACTATAAATACAGAATTTTTTGCATGCCCTGTTCTATTCCATTGGACAGACATATGTCTGTCTTTGTGCCAATACCTCACTGTTTTGACTACTATAGCTTTGTAATATATTTTGAAACCAGGAAGTGTGATACCTCTAGCTTTGGTCTTGCTCTAGCTGATGTGACTATGTTTGGTCTTTTGTGGTTCCATATGAATTTAAGAATTTTTTTCTATTTCTATAAAACTTAAATGTCCATTGATAGATGCCTGGATAGAGAAAATGTGGTATATACATGCAATGGAATGTTATTCAGCCTTAAAAATATATATACAGATATGGTGCAATATGTAATGACATATAAGAAACTTAAGGGCATTAGGCTAAATGAAATACATCACTCACAGAAAGACACATATTGCATGATTCCACATATATGATCTATTTAAAATAGTCAAATTCATAGAACCAAAGGGTTTGAATGGGGTTTGTCAGATTCTGAGAGGAGAGGAGAATGGAAATCACTAATTAAAAGCCAAAAGGTTTCAGTCAAGTAAGAATAAGCTCTAGAAATCTGCTGTAAAATATTGTACCTTGAGTCAACAATAATGTATTATACACTTAAACATTTGTTGAGGGTAGATCTCATGTTACATGCTCTTACCACAATAAAATAAAATAGAAAATTAACATCTAACAAAAAGTTAAATGAATTTATGCAATGCTATCTATATTAAATATTCATTCTCTTCATGAACTTCAAATACGAATACACTTTAAAAAATGCTCTTAGGTTTGTAATTAGATGTCAGCAGTCAGGTGCCGTAGCCCAGATCAATATATCTCTGCTGAGTGATGTCTCCATTTTCTCCTTTCAGTGCTGTGAACAGAAGCCTTCAGTGCCTTTCAAGCATTGATTTCTTCCCTTTCCTCCCATTCTCCTCTCTTCCTTTAGTATTTCATTAGCTTCCAAAGATTTGACTATTGCTTCTTGACAAATGACTTCTCAGTCTGAATCCCTAACACCTTCCTGCATTCTGTTTTGCCAACTACTTTGTAGACTTCTTCATTTAACGTCCCATCGATGTAGCCAGTGTGACAGACATCTTTCCTTCTCCCTTCAGATTGGCCTCCTTTTCTAACTTCAGTGTTTCTGGTAATGGCAAAATTCTTTACCTTAATCAGGTTTGGAAAGTAACGTTATCTTAATTTTTCTCTCTTCCTTTACCTCATTATCCACATCCTGTTGGTTGGTAAGCCTTAGCAATCCTACCCCATTACACATTTTGATACATTCCCTCATTTCTCTTCTCATTGCCCCCACTTAGGTCCTTCACTCTTGCCACAAATAGTGCTGTGGTCCAGTGAGTTTATCTCACCTCTCCTATATATTTCTGTCAGATTAATTTTTGCCAAGGATATTTAGTCCTGTTACTATCCTGCTCAAAAACCTCCCTGCTTCCAAATATCTGGTGAGTAATAGATAAAGCACCTCTACAATGTGACTCTTATCTACCTTGCAAGCCTCATCACAGATCATTTTTACTGAAACTGAATTACTTTTTTTTTTGGACATGTCATATAGTTGTTTTTTAAATATGACTCAAAGTGTACTTCTTACTGTGTCTGAAGTACCACCTCATCTTTTCTCTGTAAAGCATAACACAGCTTAAACTGAACTACCTTATTAAAGATATTCAAATTCATTCACTCTATTCCTAGACCCTGTGATATGCACTAGTAATACAATATACCATAGCACAATTCTTTCCCTCAGGAGCTAACAGCCTTTCATTCCAGTGCAGGGGTCACTCTATCCACTGAATTTCAATAATATATTCTATCTTTCCATAGACCTAATTCCATAATAAAGTTTATTATAGCTATTTGTGTATGAATCATAGAATTGTGTATGAATCAAACAATTAAATTGTTTTCACAATTATTTTTACACAGTATTCAAGAAGTATTTGTTAAGTAATAGATAAATTCTAGATAAGCAATGTTTAAAATCCATTTATTTTTTAGAAACATAAAACAAAAAAATTTTTTTAAAGGCTCTTGGATGGCTTAGTCAATGACGCCTCTGACTTTGGCTCAGGTCATGATCTCACAGTTCATGGGTTCAAGCCCCGCATTAGGCTCTGTGCTGACAGCTCAGAGCTTGGAGCCTGCTTCAGATTCTGTGTCTTCCTCTCTCTCCACCCTTCCCCAACTTGTGCTCTGTCTCTCTCTCAAAAATAAATAAACATAATACAATTTTTATATATAAATTCCATGTATATTTTAGCAAATCAAAAAGACATTTTTCTGAGCTTAACTTTTAGGTGTAAGGATATGTTTTTTCTAAATTACTAAAGACATTAAAATTATTTCTGGCCTTCTAAATTTTTTCCTGATATGTCACAAATCTTGCTAAAAACTTCATGTTAATAATGCAAATGTGTTAATATAAAATTATCTGGAAACAAGAATATTAATCTGACCTATGTAGTTCATTTGCCAATCTGCAGTGTCCTTCAAGGTCTCAGTGGAGATATTATTTCCCTGATTTTTGATTGTCACAAAGTCATTTACTGATTGAATTGTTAATAGGTCTAGGCACCAAAAAGAGAAAAGCAGGCAATTATTAACAGGTCTCTTTAAAGATTAGAGTTTAGAGTACATAGTACCCTTTTAAAATCATCCTATATAGACCCATTATTTTCTTGCAAAAAAAAAACCTTACATAACCTATCAAGGTGATTTTAAAAAGAAAATAAAAGATATATAATGGAAAGCTTTGGCCTCATCATGGCATAATTCTATCTAGTGAGTATAAAAGTAGGTTGATTTTCCAAGAGAAACATACTTACTGTCACATCTAAAGCCTATCCTTTTGCTCTGAGATGAATCCCTAATGGTTAATCAATACTTTTAGCTTTTCCAGCATCTCCAGTCTCACTCACAGACGTACCTAAGGATCTGGATAGCATAAGTACTCAGTGATGAAGCTGGGTCTACTAATTTTTCATAGCAATAATAATAAGCCAAAGGGGCACCTGGGTGGATCAGTCGGTTAAGCGACCGGCTTCGGCTCAGGTTATGATCTCACGGTTCGTGGGTTCAAGCCCTATGTCAGGCTCTGTGCTGACAGCTAGCTCAGAGCCTGAAGCCTGCTTCAGATTCTGTGTCTCCCTCTCTCTCTGACCCTCCCCTGCTCACACTGTCTCTCTCTCTCAAAAATAAATAAAACATTAGAAAAAATTTAAATAACAGCCAAAAAAACCTGGCCACACTCTTCCACATGGCGACAGTGTTGGGTGCCCAGAGAGCACTCAGGACTTCTGACTGAACAAGGACCATCCTTCCTCTCACAGAGACCTGACTTATCAGTGATACATGGACAAGTGCCCTTTGGGAGAAATCCAGAAACCAGATTAGAGGCTCTTTCCCCCTGAGGTGAGCATGGCACCAGTCTCATCAAAGTCAGTAGGAAAATGTATGATTTTCACCCACCTTCGTCTCTAACTTCAGCACAGCAGCGTACTTCAGGAGAAAACTCCCAGCTCCCAAATTCTCCCTGGGGAGGGAAAGAAAATACCATACAGCAAATGTGCAGACTTTTCAGGGGGTTGTCGAAGGGACTGATTTCTGTCTCACTAAACTCAAACCACTAAAAACAAAACAAAACAAAACAAAACAAAAATAGCATGCTCTCAAAGCCTGGGGGCTTCTGAAAATTAAAGAGAGCTCCATGGCCTGCAGCAACTCCAGAGAACCTGCAGTACTGCAAACAGACACCAGAGGGAACAAGAGATTAAAAACTCCTGAAAAAAGATACTAGCAAATTTCCCTAATCTGGAATTTGCATGCATTAAATCTAGAGAAGACAAATGCACAGAAAAGGCTTGAGGGACCCCTAGAATCTCAAGGAAATGCAAATTAAAACAACGGTGAGTTATTACTATACAACTCTGTGGATGGCCAAAATCTGGAACAGTGACTACACCAAATGCTGATGAGGATGTGGAACAACAGGACTTCTCCTTCAGAATGGTATAGACACTTTGGAAGACAGTTCAGTTGTTTCTTATAAAGCTAAACTGACTCTGACCATACAGTTCAGCCATCATACTCTTTGGTATTTACCCAAAGAAGTTGAAAACTTATGTCCACATACAAACCTGCACAAGGATGCTTACAGAAGCTTTAATCATAATTACCAAAACTTGGAAGCAACAAAGATTTCCATTGTAGGTGAATGGATAAATGGGAGGCACATCCAGACAGTGGGATATTATTCAGCACTAAAAAGAAATGATCCAACAAGCCATGAAAAGACACAAAGGAAGCCTAAAGGCATATCACTTAAGTAAATGTAGCCATTCTGAAAGACTGCATATTATGAGTCCAAATCTATGACCTTCTGGAAAAGGAAAGACTATGGAGGCAGTGAAAAGATTTGTGGTTTCCAGGAATTAGGCAGTGGGAAGGAGACGAAAGCATGAATAGGGAGAGCACAGAAAAATTTTAAAGCTGTAGAAATATCTGTGAGATACTAAAATGATGGGTGTGTGTCATTATGCATTTATCCAAACCCACAGGATGCGCAATACATGGAGTGGATACTAATGTAAACTATGGACTTTGGGTGATCATGATGAGTCAAGGTCAGTTCACTGGTTGTGGTAAGAAATACACCACTGTTGTGGTGGATGTGGATAATGAAAGAGGCAATTCACGTGTGGGACAGGGGAGGCTATGAGAACTCTCTGTACCTTTTCCTCAGTATTGCTGTGAGGCCAAAGCTGCTCTAGAAAAATAAAGTCTTTCAAACACCATATCTATTATAATAATGGGCACATAATCTAAAAAGATATAATTTAGTAGTAACTTAAAGTGTGGGATGGAGTATAATAGTATAAAGTTTTTGTATTCAATTGAAGTGATCAATTTAAAATAGATCATTATAACTATAAGGTGTTTTATGTCGCCCCAAGGTAAACACAAAGAAAATACCTATAGAAGGTTCAAAAAATAAAATGAGAATAGAATCAAAGTAATCAGTAAAAACAAAACAAGAATCACAAAGGAAGAGAGCAGGAGAGGAAATGAGGAACAAAGAGGCTGTAAGATAGAAAACACTTACAAGTGGCAGTAGTAAGGCTCTCCCTTTGTAGTAAGGCTCTGATGTCATTGCTTTAATGACATAGAAGGAAATCCAGTTCTATTCTAGGTTGCAAAGATAATTTCTAGAAGCCTTATTATTTTAGCTTTTAAATTTTAAACTAAATTGCATATTAATTTTTGTAAGCGGCACATCGTAGTGGTTGAAGTTCATTTTTTCCAATAGCAATTTGTTGAAAAAGCTTTCACTCCTTTTTAGCTAATGTTAAAAATGAATGGTCTGGGTAAATGTAGATCTATTTTGGAACTCTTTAATAATCCATTGATACTTGTCTACCCTTAAGGAATACCATAGTAAGTGATAAGAACCATTGTATATTGACCGAATATATTCTTGGATCAATCTAGATATTTAAAATGATGTTTGGGGGCCAATTTTCTTTGGCATCTCACAGAATTGCTTTAGATGAACTATGCTTTGGCATTATGACATTGGCCTTCATCAAGGAACAGTTATTTGAAACTCACTATTATATTTGACATGAAAATGTACTATGTCTCCTTTGTAAGCCATAGTAGAAATTTCTTACAAGTTTCAATACCAGGAAAAATGCTATGTTGGTCTGGTCCCCTCTGTAATCCATAGGCATTCACTTTGTGGACCTGCACATCCAGACAACTAGGAAAATAAGAAACTCCTTGGGGCTCCTGGGGGCTCAGTCAGTTGAGTGTCTGACTTCAGCTCAGGTCATGATCTCGTGTTCATGGATTCAAGCCCCACATCAGGCTCTGTGCTGACAGCTCACATCCCAGAGCCTGCTTCAGATTCTCTGTCTCCCTCTCTCTCTGTCCCTCACCTGCTCTCTTGCTCTCTCTCTCAAAAGTAAATAAACATTAAAACAATTTTTAAAAAAATAAACTACTTTAAATTGCTCTAAAATTCCATAGAAAACCTTATTGTATGGTCCTATCCTTTGCTTGTGAACTACCTTTACATTAGGTTACAACTTATTTTTCAAACTCTATTATCAATTTTCTCTTAGTTTACCACTCATTTATGTATATATGCAGTTCAAGTAAAATCCCTTTTTGAAATGACTCAGAATGTAAATAAAGCACTATATTAAGTGTGTCTTTGGAAATAGATTTTACAATTGAGCATAGCATTGCATTTAGTTTAAATTTATAAATGTCTAAATAGGATCCCCCATCTTTTGCCTGCTATCATATAAACTAATGGCAGAGTAGAGCAAAGGCTTAGTAATTCTATTACAAGTGTGGTTCATGTTGATTTCCTGCTTTTCTCCTGTCTCCCCAGCTGGACCATGGTCTCTCCTTGTGTTTACTTCATAGTGTACAGACAAGCAGCATTTTAAAGGAAAAGTGGCATGGGGCTCTGCTCTTATACTATTAACCCTAAGAGGGAGCACTGAAAGGGATTGAAAGGGAATTTAGTTTATACTCTTTGTAAAAGAAGGACAAAGAGAGCACAGAGCTAGAGTCCCATTTACATACATCAGGAAGTACCAATGAATTTATAGTGTCCACTGTTTCTAACTTTTGGCAGGCAAGGTGATGCTAACTGTAGTAAACGATATCTTTCTCTGTTTCCTGTTTCCTAACCCATGTAGAGCTTCGACTTCAAGAATAAGATATCTGAAGTATATTCCCAGAAATATCAGCTGTAGGACGCTTTCTAATGTAATGCCTATTTTTCCATCAGACACTATTGATCTTTCTTTCATTTGAAAAGTTATTGGTTATCCTCTATATTCTTGGCATTGCTCTATGTGTTGGGATTAAGAAAAGAAACAAGATATGAAGCTGGAGATGAAAAGTGCTTGACTCTGAAATAGCAACAGTCCTCAACTGGCACAGCTCTTTCTTCCCTGTCCTTTTCCACGTTGCAAATATGTCATTTAGCTTTTGAGAACTGGATATTACTCCTCTGAGGTACCGGACAGGTGAAAGTTGTTCCACACAATGAAATGAAATTAATCTAACAGTTCCCCCTCAGTCTGTGAAGAAGAAACCGAGAAACCATGCAGGAAAAAATAAAATTAGTCTGTTGAGTTAAAAAAAAATCTTATCCCAAGGGAAAAGAATTTTTAATGCAGTTTCTTTTTTTAAATTTTTTTATGTTCTTTATTTATTTTTATATTCTTTATTTTGAGAGACAGAGAGAGACAGTGGGAACAGGAGAGGATCAGAGAGAGAGGGAGACACAGAATCTGAAGCAGGCTCCAGGCTCTGAGCTAGCTGTCAGCACAGAGCCCGACGCAGGGCTCAAACCCACGAATGTGAGATCATGACCTGAGCTGAAGCCGGACGCTTAACCGACTGAGCCACCCAGGCACCCCTGGGAAAGAATTTTTAAATAAGCTTAAGCACAGATACATCCAGGAATACAACAGTGACAAAGATAGTATTTCAAAGTTGTATAATCCAAATAGTAATATTTCTCATGTATAACTTTTCACTTAATTCCAGTCAGCAAAACAATATAGTATGTATGGATAATATTAAAAATCTCAGGATATTCAAAAAACTACTAGCTCTGATAAGTTAATTCAGTAAAGTTGCAGGCTGCAAAATCAATGTGAAGAAATCTGATTGCACTTCTATATACTAATAATGAAACAACAGAAACAAAAATTAAGAAGATGGTACCATTTAAAATTACACCAAATACTCTGGTTTCTTTTCAGATTGTATAAATCTTTCACCTTTTGCTAAAATTACACCAAAAATAATAAGATATTTCAGAATAAACCTAACCAAAAAGATGAAAAATCTATACTCTGAAAACTGCAAAACATTAATGAAAGACATTGAAGATGATACAAAAGAAATGGAGAGACATTTCATGCCCATGGATTGGAAGAACAAGCATTGTGAAAATGTCTATATTACCCAAAACGATCTGTACATTTAATGCAATCCCTATCAAAATACCAACAGCATTTTTCACAGAACTAGAACAAATAATTCTAAAATGTATGTGGAACCACAAAATACCCTGAATAGCCAAAGCAATTTTGAAAAAGAAAAGCAAAGCTGGAGGCATTACAATTCCAGACTTCAAGTTATACCAAAAAGATAACTGGGAAAACTGGTTAGCTACATGCAAAAGAATGAAACTGGACCACTTTTATACCATAAACAAAAATGGATTCAAAACGGATTAAAAACCTCAATGTGAAAACTGAAACCATAAAAATCTAGAAGAGAGCACAGGCAGGACTTTCTCTGACTTCAGCCATGGCAACGTTTTTCTAGATATGTTTCCTGAGGCAAGGGAAATGAAGCAAAAATAAACTATATCAAATAAAAAGCTTCTGTACAGCAAAGGAAACAACCAACAAAACTAATAAGCAATCTACTGAAATGTAGGAAATATTTGTAAATGTTTTATCCAATAAAAGATTAGTATCCAAAATATATAAAGAACTTATACAATCCAACACCCAAAAAACAAATAATCCAATTTAAAAATGAGCAGAAGACATGAACAAACATTTCTCCAAAGAAGACAGACAAACAGTTAGTCAACAGACACATGAAAAGATGTTCAACGTCAATCATCATGAGGGAAATGCAAATGAAAATTGCAATGAGATATCACCTCATACCTATCAGAATGGCTAAAATCAACAACACAAGAAACAGCAAGTGTTGGCGAGGATGTGGAGAAAAGGGAACCTTCCTGCACTGTTGATGGAAATGCAAACTGGCACAGCCACTGTGGAAAACTATATGGAGTTTTCTCAAAAAGTTAAAAATAGAACTTCCCTATGGTCTGGTAATTGCACTACTAAGTATTTACCCAAAGAATACAAAAAAAAGCACTAATTCAAAGGGATACATGCACTCCTTTGTTTATAGCAGCATTATTCACAATAGCCAAGTTATGGAAGCAACCCAAATGTCCATCCACAGATGAATGGATAGAGAAGATGGATAGAGAAAAATTGAATATTATTCAGCCCTAAAAAGAATGCAGTCTTGTCATTTGCAACAACATGGATGGAGCTAGAGAGTATACTGCTAAGTGAAATAAAGAAAAAATACCATATAATTTCACTCATACGTCAATTTTAAGACACAAAAGGAATAATCAAAAGGAAAAAAGCGGGGAGACACAAACCAAGAAACATTCCCTTAACTATAGAGAACAAACTGATGTTTACCAGAGGGGAGGTGAGCAGGGGGATGGGGGAAATAGGTGATGCAGCTTAAAGTGTGCTCCTGTTGTGATGCGCACCGGGTGAAGTATGGAAGTGTTGAACCACTATATTGTGTACATGAAATTAGTGTGACCATATAAAAGAACTCAGGGTATTATTCAATAGTTGAGTGAGCTCAGTTGTTAATAGCTCAAGTTTAATAGGTTAATGGCCAAGGCAGTCAATGAAAATTGTTTCTTAAGAAACAAAGATCCAAGATTTGAGGAAGAATGAGCTAAATCGCCATAGGTATCTTCAGGCATAACCTGTGCTTCCCACTGTGGCTCACTTCATGACCTTCAGTGAGCAGTCACCTCCTGGCTGCCATCTTGTGGCAGCTGGTTTGACAGAGACAAGTGACACTGGAGTCTAACTGTCAGAGATGGAGGACCCAGCAAAGATGAGCAGTAGGAGCATATCTAACAGAGGGGAGCACTTGGAATCATAGCCATTTATCTCAAAGTTTAGAGCCCATAAAGTATAAACTTATTCAGCAATAAAGGGAAGCAATTAAGCTATCCTTTATTATTGAGAACACATGTGTTTTTCACTGATGCATCAAAATTTTACAGGTGATATTTGGGTAACTAACTTGCCATGACAATCCTCTCTGTTTGCTTGCAAATAAGAGAAAGAAAAATTCAAATTAAAGCCTAATGATAACACATTAATTTTTGCAGCTTTATTGAGGTATACTTGACAGATATTATGTGTAGTTAAGACAGACAATGTGATGTTTTGATATACGTATACATTGTGAAGTAATCGCCACAATCAGGCCAATTACCATATTTATCCCCTCACATAGTTAGGGTTTTCATGTGTGTGTGCTGAGAACACTTAAGATCGACTCTCTTAGCACATTTTAAGTATGTAATAGAGTGTTATTAACAATAGCTATCATGCTATATATTAGATCTCCAGCAATCTCATTTCTAGGTATATCCCCAAAGGAAATAAAATCAGCATTTCAAAGAGATACCTGCACTCCTATATTCACTGCAGCATTATTCTCAATGGCCAGGATATGGAAACAACCTAAGTATTGACAGATAAATGGACAAGGAGAATATGGTATATGGATAAAATGGAATATTATTCAGTCTTTAAAAAGAAGGAAATCCTACAATTTGTGGTAACATGTATGAACCTAGAGAACTTTATACTAAGTAAAATAAGGTATACACTGGTAAAGAAATACTGCATGATCTCACTTTTATACGGAAAGTAAAAAAAAATCAAAGTCATAAAAGCAGAGACTACCAGGGCAGAGAGGTGAAGGAAATGAGATATTGAATAAGTTCTGATGACACTCTTAAAAGCTGACTTCATCAGGATTAAGAAGATGTGGTATATATTCACGATGGAGTACTACATGGCAATGAGAGGGAATGACATATGGCCCTTTGTAGGAAAGTGGATGGACCTTGAGGGTGTCATGCTGAGTGAAGTAAGCCAGGCAGAGAAGGACAGAAACCATATGTTTGCACTCATAGGTCTAGCAGGAAAACAAGAGAGACCTAATGGAGAACCAGGGG
>NC_043701.1:26530481-26703872 GCF_006229205.1 Suricata suricatta
GTGGGGAAGAGCACTGGGTGTTGTATGGAAAACAATTTGACAATAAAATATTATGGAAAAAAAAAGCTGACTTCATCAAACCCAAAGATATTATCAAATGATGAAAATGATGAGTATTGATAACAAAATGCTTTCACAAATGTGATATCTATTTAATAATTACTATAGAACTTACCAGTTTTGATGGAAAATAAAGACAAAATATGCAAAAGGAAAGTGTTACAGAGTAATGTAATAGATGTAGCCGTCTCATGAATTTTGGAGATAAGCCAACTATTTTTCCAGCACTACCAGCTCACTAACATAAATAGGGCTTCTGTAACTGATTATGTTTAGAATAGTGCAATAGTGATCCTTTCACGTATACTGCCAGAAGTTAACAGAAAATAAAATATTCAGTGATTACATTTTCCTGTGTTTGTCCTTTATTCAAAGTCTCTCCTCTCATCTTTAAGTTGAAGCTATCCTTTGTAAAAGCACTCTGATAGATGAATCAGAGACATTGCATGAATTCAGTATTAATAATGTAATATTAGCCAAAAGAATTAGCAATGAATTAGCTGGAGTTTCTTCATATAATGCTTAGCAGAAGTATGGTACATAGCAATTGCTTTCGTTTTTAGCTATTATTTACTAACTTTGATAATAGTTGATCCAAGTCATGGGAATGAGAGGTACAGCATAGGGAATATATTCAGTGGTATAACAATAGCATTGTAGGGTGACAGGTGGTAGCTACACTTGTGGTGAGCATAGCATAACATAGAGTCATCAAATCACTGTGGTGTATGCCTGAAAGTAGTGTAACATTGTGTACCAACTATAATCCAATTTTTTTAAGTTTTTAATTAAATTAGACCTAAAAATATTAATAGTTGATCCAAAATGAAAATCTGAAATCATTGTTATTTGGTGGTGAAATGGCTTTTATTTTTGCATATATTTACCGACCATTTGACTCCAGAGGTAAACATTTCCAATTCCTTTCATTGACTGGCCCCATGAGACTGGAGGAAAGCTGATCATTGCATTTTTCTGAAGAAAACTCAGGTAACTAAATTGGAGCATATTTTGAAATAAGGAGAACCAGTAGAACAAAAGAATATATCTTCTTGGTTAACTAACAGTTTGATTTCATGAATTCAAAAGCACTGATTGCTGACCTACTTCCAAAAACTGGAGATCCAAGTTGATACATTTGCCGTCAAGTGATTTCGAATCTACTGCAAGACGCAGGTGTGTATGCAGTCACACGGAAAAGTAAGGACTCTGCAGAACTAACACAGAGCATTACAGGAGCACAGTGGAGGACCACAAACAGGAGAGACTTCTTGACCTTCACACTTAAGCCCAAACCTGAAGCAAAGTATCAGATCAGTTAAACAGCAGAAGAATCAGTAAATGTTGACAGGTAACAAACGCCAACCACTATGATTCTTAGAGACAATGTGCAAAATAACAAAGTATAGTACCTATAAATACTATTAGGCATCTCTGTGTTCCAAAATATGTAATAATTGCACGTTGTGGTACCAACAATACTGTGCCCACTTCATGGACTATTGTATAGGCATAAAATAAAAGTGACTGCGGTAGAATGGTACCATGCTCCCTGGAGCAAGATACGTACATATCCTTTTTCTGCACAGCTGTGAGTTAGGAGTGCCAGAACTGGGTGCTTTGTGTGAGATTTGCAAAGTGAAGTAAAGCCAAGGCGGCCCTCTGCTTCTCTCACGGAGAAGGGCAGTGCAGAGGACCCCATGCTGTTGCAGCTCCTGCTTGTCCACGTTGGGTGGGTCAACCGCCAGGAGGGAGCTTCTCCAGCTCCCGGGGGTGCTCCTTCAGCAGCTCCTTCAGCTCAGGGCCAAGAGTGTGTTTTGCTGTTCAGAGCAGATGTCTGCTTCTCTTTGCATCTTATTTCCATCGTCGGAGCTGGAGGTTTGGAGGCTGTGGGAAACCAGTCCAGCCTCCTCAGTCCCATTCACCCTGGTAGGTTCCTAGCGTATTCTGCCCCTCCTCTTCTTTATGGCTCTCCTTCCCTCCAGATAGTCTGCTCTGCTGGCTTCAGGCTCTTGCACCAGAGAGAGAAGGACAGCTTCACATAGACTGTTTAACCTGCTTTCTCAGTTGCATAAAATCAAATCCTTATAATAAAGTATCTTCTTATTTTATCTTCTGATCAAGCCCTGACTGCTGCAAGGATGCTTTCACATCCTATATGATGACAACATCAGAAAGGCATTATGGCATTATATTAGGTTAAAAGCATCCCTATGCAAATTTCATGTAAATTTTTAATTCAATTGTTTAAATGTAAATAGATCTAAAATTCACCAAAATATTAAGTGTGATTTTATTTGGAAAAGTGGGACAATGTGTGAATTTTTGTCTTCTTTGTATCTTTTAGTGTTTCCGTTTAAAAATGAATATTCATTAATTTTGTAATTTAAATCAGGAATAAAATATAAACTTATTTTTGTGACAGTAAATCTTTAGAGAGGAAAAAAAAAGGCAGTTACCTAACCATGTGATTGTAAGTCCTCTTTATTCACCTAAATGCATCCTCAGGGGCTTTCTAAATGCTGATATTAAAAAAGAAAGGAGAGAAGGGGTTGTAAACAATTAGAGCTTCATTTTCCATATGTTCTGCTAAAACTCAACCACTAAACTTCATGAATGCTAATTTGAAAAACTGGGTCATATTCCCCAGCACAACTTTATATATCTTTTCCTATGGAAGAGGTAAGTTTAAAAGACTTGTCAGCAAATTCATTGAAACCATATATTTAAAATGTAAATTTAAGCTTCTTGCAAATATATATACATCTATCTTATGTCCTATATCCACAAACACATATACATTCAAATAAATTCCTATTCCCAATACCTAATTCCAAATTTTGAATAAATCCAATAGCCATCTATTGTATGTTTCACTTAAAAATTGTACATGTATATGTTATATACACACGATTTTTGCACTTTGAAATAGGTACTTAATTTAAGTAATAATTTTTTTATGTTTATAGCAAGTCAGCATTTGCAAAGAATTTACATAAAGCCATGAAAGGCATTATTGTTTCAAATTGTTGAAGATACCAAGGCATAAAGAGATTAAGAAATGAGGTTAGGGTTCTACTCATACTTCATTGCCACCATTACTGACTTTATAAAAATATCATCATTTGGTTGTTTACAAAAGTGAACTTCCTTGATACCTCAAAAATTAAAGAAGGAACAAACTTTCATATATCCTGCAATAAATTCATTTTCTGCTATTACATATATCTATTCTTATAGTTATTTTATATGTAGGCATAATAGTATGATTTGGACTAATGAATGAATTTGATATTATTAATGACACAGGAATATTAATTTGTCTTTGTAAGTCAAAATAAATTATATATTGGTATCCCTAGGGAACATCGACCATGAATGTGAATTCTTTCCTATAAGATAAGATCTATATTACTTTAAAAAAAGATTTAGCTTTGTCAAATAATTACTTGTTCAAGAGGGCATCTGCATACTACACTGTTTTAGTGGAGTAGTTTAGTGGAAAGATCCAGTGAATGACCAGGTTATCTTTGCACAAGATAAATATTCATAGATGTGCACTTTGTTCATGCAAATCAAAAGCACAATAACGTTCATTCTTTTGATTCAATCATCTATCTGGTGCAGAAGTGAGTACATTATAGCTAACCTATGGGCGAAATCCACCTGTTTTGTATGGTAGATGAGCTAAGAAGTGTTTTCATTTTTGTTTATTTATTCATTTTGAGAGAGAGAGAGAGGGAGAGAGAGAGAGGGAGAGAATCTCAAGCAGGCTCCATGCTGCCAGCAGAGAGCCTGACATGGGACTCAAATTCATGAACCATGAAATCATGTCCTGAGCCAAAATTGAGTCCAATGCCTAGCCGACTAAGCCACTGAGGCATCCCTTTTTCACTTTTAAATGCTTACAAAAAATAAAAGAATATATCTTGATACAGGAAAAGTATATGAGATTCAAATTTGAGAGCCCATAAATAAAGTTTTATTGGAGCACAGTTTGGCTCCTTGTTAGGTATTGTCCCTAATGAGAACAAAATAAGACACTGTAATGGCCTCTCTAACCCACAAGGTCTTCTGTGGATGATGACAACTATAAACTTGACACAGAATTACTATGTAAGATGTTTCTGATAAAATTAAAAAATACTTTGTTACACTCTAAAAAAATATTCCCGCTAGACTTGTATTCACATGGGGGAGGCAGGAAACGTTCATGTATAGTCTATTTTACTTAAATGATTAGAGGCAAAATGACAGATTTTTCATTGTGGAATCAAATTGGAAACACTAGGCTTCCTATCCCTTTTAAAGATTTGAAACGCTTTCTTTTCTACAGACAAAATGCAGCATGATGTCTCTCCCTGTTCCAGTTTATGACCTAGATAAGATTAAGAGGGTGACATATTCTGTGGGTCACTATGCAAAGTAGGCAAAAGAGAAAGAAATTAAAAATAATGATAAGCAAATGACTCCTGCTGTGACACCATGAGGAGCTGAAAGAACTCTCAGTGCTTGGAACTGTGGTCATGACAACCTGTCAATTCAGCCTTGGCTTAGTCAATGACACCAGTTTGAAATAGTCACTGATGAGCTGAAATAAAATGCTAAACTTGATGAATTCCTTTGTTCCTTTCAGCTACAAGTCATTTATTTATAGTTCATTGTAGCTGTTTATTGTAGAGGTTCCTCCTACATCACTGGTGTGCAGAAAACTCTACACCAAACAATTGCAAGTGGCTCAAAGTCTTATTAAGTTCCTAGATTTCAATAAGGATGGTTTCACAATTGATATTCATGGTTTGTAGCCCTTATTAGATGCAGAGGAATAGCCAAGCAGAGAATCAATGAAATGGACATTTTAAGTCTTTAGTTACTTGGTCAGTCTAGACCATTAATGACGGGGCACCTGGATGGCTCAGTCAGTTGAACATCGACTTTGGCTCAGGTCATATCTCGCAGTTTTAAGTTCGAGCCCTCAGAGGATCTTTGTGCTGACAGCGCAAAGTTCTGTGTGTGTGTGTGTCTCTCTGCCCCTCCCCCATCATGCTGTCTCTCTTTCTCCCTCAAAAACAAATAAACATTAAAATAAATAAATAAAGTCCACTAAGGGCAAGCAAATGCAACTGTGCTTGCACTGTCATTTTTATTCCCAGTTGAAGGATTACTTGTGCTTTTAAATGAAGATCAGTTCCTTTATTGGTAAGGACCAGCCCATCACAGTTATGCTTTTTAGATTTAGCACAGCGGTAAATCATAACTTTTTTTTAATTTGTATTAATCGGAAGATTGTTTTAAATAATTTTTACATGTGTTAAAGTCCATAAGAGATACTGTAATTATAGCTAATGTTTTGCACTATATGTAATGCAGTGTTAAGCACTTAATTTTCATTATCTTATTTATAACATAACCTTATGATCTAGATGTTATTATTATTCCCATTTTACACATGAGAAAGCAGAACGTCGCAGAGGCTAGTTTAGTTTGATAGTCTAATAGGTATTAGAGATAGAGTAATTAATCAGGATTACAGTCAGGAGTGGAATCTACGCTTGCTGACATTTAGAATTGTGCTCTTACCCACTATTATGCCATCCTGTTTCCCATGCATGGAGACAAACAGGTTAGAAAAAAATCACCTGCATAGATTTATTGTATTATTTGTCTGTTTATTAACAGACATCAACATTAGTTACAAGAGTGGCAAGGCGAATTTTGTGTGAAAGGGTCAGGGACTTTGGAAGCAGGCCTACTACCTGAGTTCGATCTTAAATTCCACATCTGTAGCCACTGACTGTGAGTACTTACACTTGCTCTCTTTAATACCCACTTACTCGTTTGCAAAAATAGAGGTGACAGTGACTACCTTGAGAGTTTTTGTGTTAAATAAGGTAATGTATGTAGAGTAGCTAGCACAAGGTAGGCACAAAATAATTATTTTTCCTTCTGTCTCTATTTCTTCAACTGTGCATAACTTATTTTCCACAAAAAGGGTGAACTAATGGCTTAAGCATTTCTTAATAGGAAAAATCCGGGTCCTACATTAAATTCAGAGTTTTTCATATTTATCACAGGTTCATTAAACACCATGCTAAAATTAAGTTTACATTTTTTTAAATCACAGGAAGAGCATTGACCTGAAAATCCTTTGAAATGTTAAAGCATAGCCCAACTCTTCTGGAAGTTGATTACAAACAGTAACAATTCTGGCCCGGGGAATCCTGGGGGAAAGAAACTGAGTATAAGAACCCAAGGGCACAGTGGTCGTGCGAGGCAGGGAGGAGGAAATAAGAAAAAGGAGTCTCAGTGCAATCCTCAGAGACTTCCTGCTCAGATCAAACAAGGAGAAGAAAGCGCACACTTCTGTGACTTTCTGACATTGATGTTGATAAATCTCTTTGTCCCTGGATTTATGTGTTACTTTCCTGGACCTTGAACAGATAGGATTCTCCAAGAATGTCTTGGTGACTTCTAATTCCCTATGGGTGTTTGCACTCAACAAGTAAAAACAAAATCTGCAATATTTCACATTAAATTCATAATGGCAGTCAACTACTTCCCTGGCACTAATAAGGTTTCCCCACATAGGAAACAAACAGTAATATCAGAATTTGATTGATTGTTTTTACAGATGATTTTAAACACTAAGAAAATGTATATGTAAAGGGATAATGCTAACATTTTTTAAAATTTTTATTTATTTATTTATTTATTTTTGAGAGAGACAGAGTGTGAATGGGGGAGGGGCAGAGAGATAAAGACAAAGAATCTGAAGCAGGCTCCAGGCTCTGAGCTGTCAGTGCAGAGCCTGAGATGGGGCTCCAACTCATAGACTGTGAGACCAGGACCTGAGCAGAAGTCCGGATGGTTAACCAACTGAGCCACCCAGGCGCTCCAGGGATAAGGCTTACATTTAAAAGTGGGAGTATCAGTAGCAACTGGCTATTTTAAAGTTTAAAATGATTCAGATTTTTCTGGCTAATGTTGACACTTTTCAGTTTTTTTGTTATGTTAACACTTTTCAGATAATTTTGAACGTTAGCAGCAGCGTATATCCCAAATCATGTAAATCACTTAATTTCTGTTAACATTTGCCAAGGAGCAAAAACCATGAATATTTTAAGAAATAAAGTCAATAGTATTTATTAAAAGGTTTAGATTTCCCCAAATCATTTTAGTTTTATATTAAAAATCCTCAGTTTTATGTTAGAAATCTTTTATTTCGGAAGTAACTCAAGATAGGTATTTATGACTTGCTGACTTCTTTGATTATCATTTTTTTGTTTTTTTTAAATTTTTTATGGTTTTTATTTATTTTTGAGAGACAGAGACAGTGCAAGCAGGGGAGGGTCAGAGAGAGAGGGAGACACAGAATCTGAAACAGGCTCCAGGCTCTGAGCTAGCTGTCAGCACAGAGCCCAACGCAGGGCTAAAATCCACAAACTGTGAGATCATGACCTGAGGTGAGGCTGAACAGTTAACCCACTGAACCACCCAGGCGCCCCGATTATAATTTTTTTAAAAGAGAGAAGAAAATATATTCTAAATTATATATATACATAAAATATACACATATACAAATATATATATAAAGAAAGGGGGAAGAACACATTTCAAATGGATTATAGGTACATACACAAGTAAGTGTATGCATGTGTGTGTGTACAGATATATGAGTTTCCTGATTGGAAGAATTTGTAAAATTACAGTTAAATATTCTTAGAGTAAGATATATCCATTTGTTAAGTAGAATTATAAAATCTCTCTGTTTTTTGGGGCATCTGGGTGGCTCACTTGGTTAAGTGTCTGACTTCGGCCTAGGTCATGATCTCACCATTCCTGAGTTCGAGCCCTGCATCAGGCTCTATGTAGGCTCTGTCAGAGCCTAGAACCTGTTTCAGATTCTGTGTCTCCCTCTCTCTCTCTCTCTCTGACCCTCCCCCACTCAGGCTCTGTCACTCTCTCAAAAATAAATAAACATTAAAATTTTAAAAATTTTATAAAACCTATCTGTTTTCTATCTTTTATATTTAAATAGCAAATGTCAGCAGTCTGCTACCATAAAAGGCACTGTGATGCTCTGAAAATGGTATGGACTTTGGGATTAAATAAACTTGATTCCATGCCCTCCCCAGCTTCCTAAATCTGTGACTCTGACCTTGGCCACAATGCTTACTTTCTCTCCTCTTCCCTTCACTCCTCTCTCTTCCCCTTTTCTTCCCTTTTCTCTCTCAAATATGTTTTTGAGGAGAAAATGAGATAAGGTATATAAAATGCCTAGCACATAAGAGGTACTACTATATGAACATATACAGTACAAATGCTTATAAAAAATTATAACTGGGGATGCTTTTCTCTCCAGGGCCTCTGGTGAAACTAGAAGAGACTGAAAAGACACAGAAGCAAAGCAGAGCATTGGGCAGACTTGTGAACTACAGGAAGAGGCAGGTGGGACACATATTAAGCAAATAGTGATATTATGGATTTATATTACAAAAAATCAAAATATGAGCTATAAATGTATGAAATGTTCCAATGAAAAGAAAACATTTCTCAGACTAACACATTAATGTAACTCTGCTCTATACTGCTTATAAAAAGGTTGGCAAAAATGTGGGTAATGGGAACTTTCAGGTACTGCTGGTAAGAATGGCAAGCTGAATAACCAATTTTACAAATGATTTGGCATGGCTTTAAAATAAAATGTAAGTCTACCATTTGGTGCAGCAATTTCCATCCCTTAGTATATACCAACAAAGTGTGAGTATATAGTTTTTCATAACAGCCATATGCTAGGGGAAAATAGTGTATAGTCTTAGAAATTAAGATCATGCTTACCTTGGGAGTAACTAAATGAAAATATTACCTTCATAATAAATTATTGAGATGTATAATCATTATATACTCTTTTTTCTGCATGTCTGCTATTCTTAATTAAAACAAGTTTAAAAATAAAATATAATGATTAAATCATTTTATTAAAAAATACAGAAGGGCACCTGGGTGGTTCAGTCAGTTGAGCGTCAGACTCCTGATCTTGGCTCAATTCATAATCTCATGGTCATGAGATCAAGCTCCTGTGGAGCTCTGAGCTGACAGCACAAAGCCTGCTTGGGATTCTCTCTCTCCCTCACTCCCTTCCTCTGCCCCATTCACACTCTCTCTCTCTCCTTCAAAATAAATATTTTTAAAAATACAGAGATTAAGTAAAAATATTACTGATAAATCAGGGCATGTATTTTGAGTAAATTGATGAGAGTAGGGTGGTGGTCTTTGTTTGCTCTATTTAGTGGTATTTGGTTTTCACAACAGAAATGGTCTTGCCCAACACAATACAACACATTCAGATAAAAGCTAGAAAGGCTCAAGGTTAAAGGTACAGAGAATGAGTTTATGAAACTAAATTTTCTTGGTGTAGAGCTAAGTGGTCTTTGGAGGAATGAAGCTATAGGTAGGTCTTCGTGGTCATGCCCTAAAGCAAAGGAGTAAAATGGACTATACTAATTACCAATGAACGCCCATTCCATCAGCAGTAGGAGACACATCATGTATGTCTAGGCTATTGAAAAGCCAAACAGAAGGCTGGGCTTCTGTTACACGAGCACCCCATAGAGCCACGCTTTGCAAGAGGTATTTTCAAATCAGCATCTAAACTGGGAACTCATGTATACTTAATTCTTTAGCATTAATAACTAAATAATAACTTATAAATGTTTAATTCACTTTGATTTTATTAAAAATAGTAACTTTTTAACTACTTCTTTTAAACCCTGATGTTTTCCTGAAGGGAATATTTTAGCTTTTTTTTTTTTTTTTTTTTTTGCAAGAATAGGCCTGTCACTTCTATGTTAAATATGTATCTGTTCACATTCACTCCACAAAAAGCCTGTCTTGCAAGTGCTCCCTGACAAAGACTGAATGACTGTTTCACTACTGAAAACAAGTAAAATGTTGACTCCTTTAAAAATTAAAACAAAAAGCTCCAGAAACATCTGTAACCACTAATGAAAATGTTTTCATAGTTTTGAGTTCAGTAACCATATGTGGTCGGTGGCCTGACAAGTGTACAAAGCACCCCAGTCTGCTTTTGATGACATCACCAAATAAGAAATGTGCACTTGTCTTCAAATTCTATGGGATTAGGGTTAAATTCTCTGGGTTTAAGTAATCAACCTAATAATTTTGAATGTGACTTTGAAAAATTATTTAACCTTATCTCTTTGGATTCTTTGGATTCTTCTATCTGTAAAATAAAAATAAATACCTCCAAAACTACTATAAAGATTAAAGAAGAGATGCCATGGAAAGTGCTTCATACAGAGTCTGGCATTTAAATGCTAAATAAATGTTGAGTATTATTATTTTTATTATCTTACTGGATCATTCTCAATACATTCTGTTGTATTGTGGTAGGTCCAATTCACCAGAATTTATATTATATTCTGCACTTGTAGATTAAAAAAATCTTTGGAACATCTTTCCCTGAATTTAGTACATGGCTCAAATAATCAACTAAGACATATTCTAATTGTTTGATTGACAAACCAATAATGTGCTGCACTGTGAATTCCAACAGGACGAGTACTGTGTTACTGTGTGTCCTTTCATTGATTCATTCATTATCAAGGATGTATTTATTATGAATTATAAGGAAGTTGTGCATAAATAGTGTGTCAATTGTATTCTAAAAGATCTTACAATCCAGTAGGAGAAGCAAAAATGTGTGAAACTAATTGATAGAAAGAAAATAAATATGTGATGACAAGGTCAATTCAAAAATAATAATATCTGATGGATCAATCATTTTATAGTTGGAGAAGAAGATTCCCAAACTAAAACTCATGATTTACAAAAGTCCTCCCTATCGTCCTCTGAACAGTATGGCTCCTCTGCTTCTGTTGCCTGAGCCCTTGCTCCCTGTCTTTGTGGCTTTTCCAATCACTTCAACCCCGCATCCTGCTTTGGAGTCACGGCATAGACAGCATTTGCTACTCTTGCTTACTCAGCATCTATTTCCCCCACTTTCTGGTAACAGCTTCCTTTGGAATAAAAGCATTAAAACATGAATTGCCCCCAAATCTGGTTAGAACAGAAAGCTAACTAAAATGTTTGCATTTCTTTTTTTTTTTTTAATTTATTTATTATAGAAACAGAGAGAAACAGAGCATGAGAGGGGGAGGGGCAGAGAGAGAGAGAGAGAGAGACACAGAATCAGAAGCAGGCTCCAGGCTCTGAGCTGTCAGCACAGAGCCCGACACGGGGCTCGAACCCACAAACAGTGAGATCATGATCTGAGCCAAAGTTGGCTGTTTAACTGACTGAGCCACCCAGGAACCCCAAAATATTTCAGTTTCTAAAGGAGAATTGGGACTTTTATATTCATTATTTTTAATGTAGTTATGTAATGCCCAAGATTTCAATATCACCCCAAAACCAGAAGCCGCCAGGGAGACCGAGGCACGCATGTAAAAGCAAAGGGCATTTATTATTATGGCTTAGGCTCACCGGGCCTAAGTTCCATCTCACAGCCTTCACCAACGCAGTGGATCCATGCTGAGAGCCCCGAACAAGGGCTGAGTAGGGTTTTTATGGGGCTTAGGAAGGGGGAGTTACAGGAAACTGTGACATAGGTACAGTGACCCAATCATAATGGTACAACAGTATTGGCAGCAGCTCTAACCATACACACTGTTCAGAGCGTTCGTTACTTTTGGCGGGACCCAATTACAACATTTAGAGTACCTTTGAAATTAACCAATTACAGAGCGAGTTCAGGGTCTTATTCGGTGACTATCAGGTTAACTTTAACACTAGGTAGCAGGGTCCTATCTAAAGTTCCCATCTGTAGGCCTCACCTTTAGGAATGTGGGGAGAGGTAGCTGGCCTTCCCTGATTGGATACCGCAAAGTGGTCTCTTCTGCCCCCGGGTAATGAATGTATAACCGCCTAATGGTTCCGGAGAGACTGACCCTTGGACCCTCTAGTTTAGAGGGGAAACTTAAAGCCTGTCATGGCATCTGTTTGGTTCAGACTCGTGTTCTTACAGTTAGGATATTTCTAATTGTGGTAATACATATAACTTAAGATGTACTTCCTTAACTATTTTTAAGTGTCCAGTGGCATTAAGTATATTCATGTCATTTTCCAAATGGAAACTCTGTACTCATTAAATCCTAGTTTCTCATTCTCCACTCCTTGCAGCAATCACCATTCTGCTTTCTGTCTCTAAAACTTTGATTACTCCAGATACCTCATGTAAGAGGAATCATACAATATTTGTCCTTTTGTGAAAGTCTTTTTTCATTTAGTATAACGTCTCCAAGGTTCAACCCTGTTGTAGAATGTGTTAAATTTCCTTTTTTTTTTAATTCTATTGTTTGCATACAGCACATTTTGTTTATCTGTTCATCCTTCAGTGGACACTTGGGTATTGTCTGCCTTTTGTGAATTGTGCTATTGTGAATAATGCTGCTATGAACATGGTTGTACAAATACTGATTTAATTCCCTGTTTTCATTTCCTTGGGGGTATATATCCAAGAGTGAAATTTTTGCTAGATCATATGGTAATTCTATATTTAATTTTTGAGGAATAATCATACTATTTTTCACATTAAGGACACCATTTTACATTCTCATCAACAGTGCAGACAGGTTCCAATTTCATTCACCAATATTTTTTATTTTCTGATTTTTTTCTTTTTGAGAGAAAGAGTTCACACATACAAATGGAGCAGGGACAGAGGGAGAGGAAGAGAGAGAAACTTAAGCAGGCTCCAAGCCCAGTTCAGAGCCCATGGGCCTCAGTATAATGACTGTGAGACTATGACCTGAGTCGAAATCAAGAGTCAGATGCTTAACTGGCCGAGCCACCCAGGCACCCCTAGATTTTTTATAATAGATGTCATATTGGTGAATAATAAAATATTTTTAAATTTGTTATGTTTTATTTATTATTGAGACAGAAACAGAGGATGAGTGGGAGAGGGGCAAAGCGGGGGGGGGGGGGGGGGGGGGGAGCGGGAAACACAGAATCCGAAGCAGGCTCCAGGCTCTGAGCTGTCAGCACAGAGCCCAACGCAGGGCTCAAACCCACGAACTATGAGATCATGATCTGAGCCAAAGTCGGATGCTTAACCTACTGAGCCACCCAGGTGCCCCTAAAATATTTTTAATATAAACAGAGACACAGTGTGGTTTTTACCTCATACATATGGATATAGAATATACTTGCATAAAAACACATAAACAGGGGCACCTGCGTGGTCCAGTTGGTTCAGTGACCAACTTCGGCTTAGGTCATGATCTTGCAGTTCATGAATTTGAGCCCTGCATCGGGCTTGCTCATCTCAGAGCAGAGTCAACTTCAGGTCTTCTATCCCCCCGCCCTGTCCCTCCCCTACTTGTGTTATCTCTCAAAAATAAATAAAACACTTAAAAACAGCCCATATATATAAAAACAAATATAACAAAAATAAATAAATCTTCTTGGTATTTTGTATATATTGCAAGATAATGTTTTGATAGTATTATGACTTGGTATTAAGTTGCAGCTATTATTCTATATATTTGGTTTTATTTTTCATTGAAGGGTCTGATGTCAGTCTATAGTTTTGGTAGGAAATAGAGTCATACATAGTCCCTTTCTTATTTCATGGAATCCTAGAACAAGAAGGACCTTGAAGTTCACCTGTTGCTAATCCAGCTTGTTCACCTTACAAACCTGTGGTTTTGGAATACCCAGGACTAGGAGAGGTAGCAGCAAAAGCAGGAGGCTCCTTATTCTTAGTCTCTTCCTTGGTGTTTGGTGCTCTTCACCATGACTGTCTCTAAACATCAATGGTGAATAATTAAGCATAGAGAGGCACATGGGCTCAAGAAGCAAAAGACAACAAATCTGATTTTGTTAACCTGCTCTTTAGCAAATATCCTTATTGACAGAAAGGAAAGCTTAATATGTAACTAGAGCTTCACCTTCATGGATTTGGAATGCCTGCAGAAATATTCTGTGTGGTTTATGATGATAACGTACATTCAATTGGTCTGAAAGGTCTCATTACAACCCTGTCTGAGGCTCATCCATAATGCCATAGCTGTGACAAAAGTTAAGACTGCAGTTCCTGAAATCCACTCCATTACAACACATATTTCAGTTCATAAATCCCAGCTCTTTCTCCGTACACCCCCCACAAGGCTGCCTTTCACTTCCTCACTAAATCCGCTGGAGTGACAGTAAGCTACCCCGTCCACCGTTCCCCTGCCTCACTGCTGAGGTGATAAATCTCCATCTCCCTCCTGAGAGTTTGACACTCGGGGGCCCTCCCTCTTCTGCAATTATAATGCTCTCACAACCTCTTATGATTAGAATTTCTGATTATGTCCAAATCACATGTGCAGCAAAACCCACATAACAACTTGCTAACTTCTTTCCATTTCATTATAACTGCACCATGCTTTTAAAAAATGACTTTAATGGGCCTCTTCCTGGAAGGGCAATGCCATATCCTTTTAGTGTTAACACACTGTGCATTTTGCCCCATCATGTCCATTTACATTGAAAGTTGTTTTAGCCTCAGGAACATAGCCTTGTCTTTGGAGTGCTGTTTGACTTAATGTCTAAGAGGCTTTGTAAAGCTTGCCTAGGGATATTCTGCATTTGTCTTGGTCCTAAATAGGGTGAGGATAGCAAGCCAGACTCAAAACATATGGATTGAATGGAAAAAAAATGTTTTTCTTTGGAAAATAATGTCAACTTGAAATATAGATTATTTCCACCTTATATTTTATGAGAAAAACAAAGCTAACTTAGGACTTGAGGGCCTAAGTGCACATGCTGGTGAAAGGATTGACTAAGGGATAAATGAGAACAGGAGGTGTGCCCTACAAGTATAATAATACCCCCTGAGGATTTTAAGTTTTATGATTAATTTTTCATTGGTTTTCATATAACTTAATTTGTATGAATGCTTGATGCATTATTATACTGTAAAAGAAATATTTTTGTGTGACCATCTGAGAGAAATAAGTGACAGTCCTACTGTGCAAAATGCCAGAAATCTATAAGTACATTAGTGCCTCTATGTTTATACCAGTATTAAAACTTAATATAGGTTCTCATTGACTTGAGTGTAACCTATATTTATATTGAGACGTACCTTTCAAGGAAATTATAGTGTTAAATCAAAGATAATAAAAAAGAAACATTTTTTAATTCCTTGAACAGATCACATTGCTTTACTTAAAGCAAATTTTACTGCCACAGGGGGAAAAAACCCTGTTATTTGAAATTTATTTAATTTTTAGGAAAGATGATCTTCCTAGCTTTGAACTCTTGGTACCAACCAACTTCCAACTTCCTGAAGAGTAAGAATTTTTAATATTTAGGAACAGAACTCTGACTTATTCAGAATATCTGGAGTAATCAATGCCAGATGAAGGAAAAAGGCAACACTCCATCCTCCCTCCAAATCCCTAGATTAAAGATACACATTAAGAATGTTTTCAGACAGACAGGACACAGCTGATTACAAACAGTACTGTGGAGGGTTATTACTTATCACAGGACTCTCACAGACCAGGCAGGAGAATCAGAAATTACATGCTAGTAGCAGAGTCCCAAAGTCAATGACACAGCCCCTAATCTTGTGGAGTCTCCAGTCTTGCAGTGAGTCATTAAGTTGGCAAAGTCTACAGTATCTGTGGATAGTGCGACCTAACACTATGATGCTGGATCAGAAACATGATTAAGTATATGCTGACCTCACTGTAGTCACAGTGAATTTGTGTCAAGATCTGAAGACACACATGCATTTATATCCCCATCCCTTTATATATGTTTCATAGATTATATTGCCTATATCTTTTTTATCCACCTACTTATTCCTTAAGGCACAGCTGATTGTATATATAGCATTTGTATATTATTTGTAAAACTGGGTGACAATTCTTAATGACTACCTATGGTAGAGAGGGGATAATGAAGACTTAACGAGGTAGAAATATGTGTGAGGACTCAGCCTAAAAAAGGAATGATCCATCTAGCCTTTGGAGTGGAGAATTAAATCAGTATTGGCAGTAAGTCGAAAGCTCCTTTAAGGGCTCCCCTGATGTTCTCTCAGCTTCCTTGATTGAATCATCCTCACGAAGACTTCCTTCTACATCCTTCCTCTTCTCATACCCGTTGTTCCTCTCTTCCTTCCACATCATCCTCATCAGAGTACCCATACATAGTGAACAGTATTAGTAGAATGAACACAGACTGAGTTATCAGGACTAGGACACTACAGAGCAACTCATTATTCTTGAAAAAGAGACACTTTTAAGAGAAATAGAAGTTAAGGCAGTGGAAAGCGTCTTTAGTATATATTTCGCTGACTAGAGCAAAAGCAGAAAAGGGAAGAAGTGCATTCAAGATCACGAAAGTAGCACGTGTGAAATCATGGAACAATAATTATGTCTCTAGGAGGAAATTCATGATGCCTGGAAGAGAACACAAAAGGTAGTGTTAGGACACAAACCTGGAAATGTAAGCAGATGATGCAAAGGGCATTTGGGTTTCATTCAATTGCCAATGGGAGCCGTTAAAACGTTTAGCTAGGGCAGTGATGCATTTTAACTTGTGTTTTGGAAGAATAACTCTGCCGGTAGTGTGGAGGGTGGACTAGAAGGAACATTTGCTGGAGGCAGGGGGAGAGTCCAGAAGATTTTTGCAGGAATCCATATAAAAGATACTGACTTCCCTGTCTGCTTTGTATATCCTGGTGTATGATAGGCACTCAATAAATATTTTTAATCAAATAAATAAACTACAACATGAAGCTCCCCCACAACAAAGATGTGCACTACATCTAAATTATCATTTAAAATTTTTTTAATGTTTTATTTATTTTTGATACAGAGAGAGACAGAGCATAAGAGGGGGAGGGGCAGAGTGAGAAGGAGACACAGAACCGGAAGCAGGCTCCAGGCTCTGAGCTATCTGTCAGCACAGAGCCTGACGCGGGGCTCGAACCCACAAACGTGAGATCTGACCTGAGCCGAAGCTGGACACTTAACCGACTGAGCCACCCACGGGATCATTTTAAAGTCCTAAAAGGAGAGAAGGTTTATTCTTTGATAAAGAAGTCAGAAAGTATTTTCTGTGTATTTTTATTCCTTTTATACAATAGCAGATAAATATTAAATTACTGACTGCAACCTTCTTATTCATCAACTTTGGCCTCCCTGACCATAACATCTCACCTGACTTTTACAATTATGTATCAATTCAGTCTGCTGCAAGAATTCTTAGACCATCTTGATATTTAAGGCTTCTACTGATTTTCATGAGGTTTCAGTAAAATTGCATCAGCAAAAATCATAGATTATTATCATTCATATGCCATTGTTCTGCATTCCTCTGTAAAATGGGAATATGGGGATTAACTAAATTAAAACTGATATAAACACTGAGTATTATTGTGAGAATATTACAGAGCAGATGGATGAGCATATGTGCTTAGTTTTAATTATTCTAAAGATAGTACCTAATAAGATGCTTTGAGCCAAACATTATTTAAAAATATCATTGAACATGTTTACATATTTTCCTTTTATATATATCACTCTGAATTTCCTTCCAATCTGTTATGAAACTTGATAAATAGTAACAACAGATCGGTCTTTAATGCCTTAATCAAGTAATCATAGAACATCATCTTCAAATGCAACTCTACATATCCAATGCAGAAATCTCTTCTGCCACTTCCCTCACAAAATCATCTGGACTGTCCTTGCAAGAAATAAAGATTCACTCTTTCATGAGCCTGCCTGATTTTGAACCCAGTGCTCTCCTGAGTAGCTTAGATGTTCCATATTCTGAATGCCATCTGAAGGAATCTGCAGCTCCTACTCCACATCCACAGTTCTTCAGATATTTAAAAAGAGCTACTATATTTTTCCTGTGTCTGGAAGCTAATGCAGTAGTTCAGGGGTGCATTTACAAGGCTAAATAGAATCAGTCTTGGAAGAAAGAAATGAGCATCATGAAGAATGCTTTCTGTTTTCTTCCTATGTGCGGGTAAAGGAGGTTCAAAATACCCCAAAGCCTAAGGAGTTTTAATTTGGAGTAAGAGAAAAAGGATATACCATTCAGAGAGATAGAAAGTCAGGAGCAAGTTGGCACAGTGGGAAGTTCCCTCTCTCCTAGGAAGGGACAGGAGATCCATGAAACTCATTCTTCCCAGGACTGAACTGATTGAGAAGCACCAGACATTGGAAACAGGAAACTCTTCAGGTTTCAGGGCTCACCTGAGTGTGTGTGTGTGTGTGTGTGTGTGTGTGTGTGTGTGTGAGGACCGGACCACTGGTTCTTGCAAGCCCTGACTCAGTGCTCTGCATCGTTTTGATGCTCAACCGCAGGGCGAATCACAAAACCGGCAGTCTCTCGGGACCATAAACCCCAAGCTCCTCAGAACAGGACAGCAAATCCCCTGAGTTTGTGTGCTCATTTTTAAAATTGGTTAAGAGACTTTTACTAAGAGTCTATATCATCTCGGGTCTACAACATGCTTGATTTGCAATTTCTGAGGCCTTAGAGAACCGCCATGTTTTCCTGCCTAGACAGTTTCACGTATTACACTAATCACCCTCCTTGGGCCAATGTAATTATGCAAAATTAGTTGGTACCTTTATTTCTTGGCCTCCTCCCCTGGAGTCATTTTACTTGGAAGTTTATTGTCTTGTTCCAGCACTAGTATTTAAATAATAAATATAAAATTCCTAGGAGAATTCATTAAGAAATATCTGCAGACTACTTTTAAAAACCTATGATAAATGTACTGCACGGCACCGAGTGAGAAGGGAGGTGTCTGGAGTGAGCAAGATTAGCTGAGCTGGGCCTGATCATCAATATAGTGACAGACAAACATGAGAAAAACCATGAAGCCAGTAGGACTTGTTAAATGCCTCTAATAATGACCTTGACAAGTGCCTGCCTTAAACTCCAACGACTGCTTCCCATAAGCCTTCCTTGCGATGGCTTGTAAGACCCTCCAATACCTTCTGCCCCTCCTCTCCACCCCTTGCCATTCCGTAGACAATGTGCTATAGTCAAATTAGCTTTGTGATCAGATGCACTTTGCTCTCAGCTCAAGATATGCTTTACTCAGTCTCCTCACTGCACTCCTCAGGCTCCTCTCACGTGAGACCTAACTCGTCCAGGTCTTGTCCATTAGGTCTCGGGTTACAGGTCTTCCTGTCTGTGAAGCTTCTCCTTGAATTCCTTTATAGTAGATAAGCCCTTGTTTCTGCTCTTCTCTTATAACACTTCTAATATAACAGTAATAGCTCTGTGCTGCATTCTTGTTTGAATTGTCTGCCTCCTGCCCACCCTTGACTGGAAGCAAAGAATGTCTCATTTCATCTTTATATGCAGAAAACTTAGGCCAATGCCTAGTAAAAAGTAGGGTTCCAAAAAATGTGTTACATGAATGAATGAATGAGTTGCTAACAGAATCTGCCCTAAAAAAAACCCCATCTATGTCTTAGAACACACACACACACAACACACACACACACACACACACACACACACACACACTCAATATTTTCTTACCTTTTCAGGACACCTCCTTAGGCAGGAATTAATTTATGTAGTACTCTGTTCTGACGTTTATTATCGACACAGTGGAATCCTGAAAAAATCAGCCAACCAGTCAACATTTATGGAGAATCTGTTAAATGTTTAACTGTGAATTACACAAGTTTTCTGGCTCTAAGCTCGTAGGGATGCGGAATAGAAGTTGAGTACTTTCAGTGATGTCTTAATGTTTACACAACAGTGCAACAAGTTTAGTAGTAAAATGTTAAATGCTTATCACAAAATCAGTTTCCCCCAAATTCCAGCAATATATGTGGCCCCTCTTATAATTATAATCATCTTCCATTTTAAGACCCTTCTCTTTTGTACTTCTTTTGGTTCACCTCAGTGCTTAAGTAGGCAGAAGTCTAATGCTCATATGATTTTCTTGCAAAAAATTGTTTGGTTTTATGGCTCCTATAGAATATGGAAAATAATTTTCCAAAATTTTGATGTATGGATAAAGTTCTAATGATCTTATAGGTGATCTAATATCATTATAACCCTGAGATATTGTAGTGTAGTATTGTTGTTTTTTTCCTTTTTTGTAACGTAAGTGCCGGATTTACGTTTGGATTGCTGAGGGATCTCTTTCAAAGAGACATCCACTTCAGAGGCAGCTCATATAAACACGTTGCCAGAGACAGGACTAGCCACAGAGCCAGCACACCTCCCCACCCTGAGACTCCTTTATTTGAGATGTTTATTTCGATAATTGGCCATTGGGGCCACTTGGGGTTTTTTTCTTCCCAAGCTTCAAATTCCCACTCTCATGTTTTAAATTCACCAGTGAAGATTGACCCTTGAAGCCCTAGGTCCCGACCCTGAACCTCAGTGAAAGCAGAACTCCCCAGCCGCTGTGTACAACCCCCGCCCGTAACGTCCCTGTGTGTGCTATGTAACTCTCAGGTGTTGTAAGTAATAAACTTCTATTTGTTTTTTCAAAGTTTCCTGATGGTTGTTGCTGATAGAAAGAACTGCAGGATCAGTTCAGTTGTACCACTGGTTTGGAAGGAGAGATGTCTGCGGGAAGCTCACCAGGGCCCAGGCGAGTGCCCACAGAGATTTCTAGCTGAAGCCTTACATTCAATAGCTGAGACCAGCGCAAAAATAGATATGAACTAAAATCTCAATTTCATCAGTTGTCAGGAGTGCAAAAAAGCACTGGATGAGAGATGTCTAGGGAGAGATCTACAGGATAAGGCAGGAGAGGATGTTTCAGAAGTCATAAATTATTACGTAAATTTAAACATATCTACTTCTTAATTCTTAGAAATATTCTGAAAGGGAATTTTCTGTCTTTGGAGACCTTCCCAACATGGAAGAATCTGAGAGTTTGAAATTTTTGAGATTTGGTTACTAAGATAAGGAATGAAGGCAGTTTTAGGATGAAGGACATGAATGATCGCTGGGAAATTCGGTCAAGCAGCCGAGAAGTCAGGATGTTAGATGGATTCTCTATGTCAACACTGAATTTCACTAAGGATTATGGCAGATAAAATTGGAAAGCATGCCAATGAACCTGGAAATAAGTACAAGAAAGAGGTGGCCTAGGGATCAGTGACTTAACTCAGAGAGGTGGATGATATAGAACAGAAAAGTAGTGTTTTTAAAAGTACTTGTCTTTTATTAAGCATAGCAGCTATGTGAAAAATAATTCAGAAACACACCTATGAAGACAATATGTGGTACATGCTTTGGGGTTTACGGGACTGTGTAATAATTCCACCAGCCTCTATTCCCAACATGTAGGGCATGGCTATACCGTATCAAGCTCAATTTGATATCCCAACTGAATTATTTAAGATCTACCAAATTGTGGCATGGTTGAATGATTCTCAAATACAACATTTTTTATTCTATGCCCCTTCTATAATAATTTTTAGGTATTCTTCTAAGATCTGAGTATAAAAATCTTCCTGTTCCTTGGTTTCTCTTACGCATCTTCTCTGTTGTTCCTTTTTTTTCTTAACTAGAAATATTTCAAGAGTATGTTCAGAATTTCACTTTCTAACGAAGTTTCAATTTCTGTTCCAATCCAGAAACCACACTTGCATGTACCTTCCTATGTAAGGCCTTTGCCTACTATGCCTTTTTTATAGTCTGCTTAATTTCTCTTTATCTTTCAAATCCTGGCTTAAAATATGCCCCCCTCCCTTGACCTCCTAGTTCCCAGATAGGTCACACAGCCCGTTGAATGCACTAGCAGCATGTAACTCTGCTCCTAGCATTTATCACTGCTAGAACTAAATGTTTAATGGAATAATTTTTGGTTATTTTTCGTCTTGACCATCACTGCCAGCACCAAACTTGGTACTTTACATAGAGTAGGTGCTCAATCGATAATTCCTCAGTCAGTGAAGAAATGCAAGAATGAATGAGTAGTTCAGCATAGGGAAATACTATTCATTCATTAAGAGTTTTATCACTAAGTGAAAAGATTACAAAGCAGTTTCAGAAAATTACACCACTTTTGTTAATAAAAATAAAACTGGGGGTGCCTGAGTGACTTGGTTGGTTAAGCATCCAACTCTTGACTTCGGCTCAGGTCTTCATCTCATGGTTCATGAATTCAAGCCCTGCATTGGGCTCTGCTCAGCACAGAGCCTGCTCAGGATTCTTTGTCTCCCACTCTCTCTCTGCCCCTCCCCTGCTGTCTTTCTCAAAATAAATGAACTAAAAAAAACAATAAAATAAAAACAAAAATTAAATCTCAAAATAGCTACAAAATATTAAAAAGTATTCTTTTAAAAGTTATAAAATTAAAGGAAATTTTATTTTCTCCTTTTTAAAATCTTAATTGCATGCATTTTCTATAATTAACTTTTATTATTTCAGGACTAAAATAAGGGCTTTGACCTACTTCACTTGTATTTTTAGACGTCCTTTTCCTTATTTGGCTTATCTCTATTATTTTCTTTAAGTTTGTTTATTTGTTTTGAGAGAGAGAGAAAGAGAGACAGAGAGAGAGAATATGCACACCCATAAACACAAGCCAGGGATGGGCAGAGAGAGAAAATCTCTCCACGCTGTCAGTGCAGAGCCAGACATGGGGCTTGATCTCAGGACCACGAGATCATGACCTGAGCCAAAAGCAAGTCAGACATTTAATCACTGAGCCACCAGGTGCTCCTGTCTTTCCTATTTATTTAAATATGTGAAGTATCCTCTTCCCAAACTGGCATCCTGCAACTACCAGCTTAAGCTGTACAGTTTTTACAAGCTTTGTATGCTTTAGTTTGTCCTTCAGAGAGACTACAGAATACAAGCAGAACAGGTCTTGTTCCCGTTCTACAGATGAGTCTGTGAAGATGCTTTTATACTTAGTAATTTCTTCCTTTCCTACTGCTAGATCCTCCGAAGTTCCTATCACTAAAAAGTACTTACTCATATCTAAATTTAGAAAGGCAGATGTTTATGTTGTTTCATCTACTCTTTGAGGAATTAATTTGTTAGAGAAGTGAGTCAAAATTTTATCCTAAGCTCCATTTTAACCTTTTACAAATACTATTTAAAGAGTTGAAATTTTTCTGATTACGAACTTTTTAATTCATTTGGTAAATACTGAGCAATTTGCAGTATTCCTTACAGTTACAAGGATGAAGTATTTTCCCTGGCGTCGTGGAACTTGCAGTTTATAGGAAGATAAGCATATAAGGAAACACATGATTAGATTTGGAAAAAGCTAAAGTGGGGGAGAAAATCCAGGTGAAATGAAAGAGATTGATAAGAAATTTTTCACGTAGGGCGAGGAAAGGACTTTTTGAGGTATAAGTAAGCGTTGTCCAGGTGAAGAGCTGGAGGAAGGTGTTTCAATCAGAGGGAATAGAATGTACAAACATCCTGAGGCAAGAAAGGGTTTGGACCATCTTGAAGAAATAAGAAGGGTTTGCAAGAGTAGAGAAAGTAAGCAAGAGTGGTACAAGATCAAGGAGGGGTGATAAACTACATCTCTTCCCATTAAATGAGCTTTTACTGTATTCACAGAAGTCAGCCCATGATTTGTTATGACGAGTCAGCCTCTATCATAAGTCTTTTCTATTAATTCCTTGCACTAACTGTAAGATAAGTTACCTTCTTACATAAAAAAGCCAACTCACCTTATTATCCTCACTTTGGGCATTGCACAGAGAAAATTGAGATTGCTATTGTGGTATGAGAGAGTATTTCTTAATTAGCAAATTATCTTTAATTTTAAGAAGTTCCTAGAACCTTTTATCTTTGATTTTATATAGAGTGGGTGATAAATATGTTCCAAATTAAGGTGTCTGGCAATTTATTTATGAAGAAATTAAATGATAGTAATGAAAACTTAATTTGCTGTAGAAATGCCATAGTTAAAGAATACTCTAGCAAACTTTTTTAAATATAAGAAATACTAATCAACTGGGGTGGCCCAGTTGGTTAAGCCTCTGACTTCAGCTCAGATCATGATCTCACAGTTTGTGGGTTCGAGCCCCACATTGGGCTCTATGCTGACAGCTCAGAGCCTGGAGCCCGCTTCACATTCTGTGAATCCCTCTTTCTCTGCTCCTCCCCTGTTCATGCTCGCTCTCTCTCTCTCTCTCTCTCTCTCTCTCTCTCTCTCTCTCAAAATAAATAAAACATTAAAAATTAAAAAAAAAAGAAATACTAACCAATTATATATCTGGATTTTCATGTACTGGAATCTTAATCACATTTTATCAATATGCCTTTCTCAGAGCAGGGCATATAAGCACAACATCATTGAGTGAGCAGAATAGATGGCACTTAGGAGTGTAAGTTATCTGGAAGACAGAGCTGGGTAAAGGAATCATCTCTGTGTGTTCTGAATCCATGTAAAAGAGGAGATTTCCAAGAGAGAGCATGTAGAGGCCATCTAAGCTTGGGGAAAGGAAACCCCTTGCTGTTTATCACAGAAAGAAAAAACCAGGAAGGAGAGAAATGCAATTACAGAAATGAGAGTATCACTGGAAGTCTCTGTGGAAGTTGAACTTCCAGACATCAGCAGTCAATAGTGCCATAGTCAATGTGCACACGTATTTGTCCATCTGTTAGTGATGGGGAGCAAAACTGACAAATGCTTTAAAGGTTGGCTTTAAAGACAACTTTTAGTGATCTTATAACTTTCTAAAAGAAATCAAAATTTATATACATGTATATTTGAGTGTTTGCTTAACTATATCACTTCTATAACTGATACTTATGACACACTGGCCACTAGAATATTCTGAATACCAAATATTCACTCCACCTGTAGATGGTAAAATGTCTATTATCAGTGTGACATATTAAGAAAATTCTCAGACACAAAAGCAATGTTAGACTAGACATGGGGGAATTTTTATAGCTCAAACACAGTTTTTGCTTTGAGTATATTTGCCATTGCTGATTTTATTAAAGAGTGTGTTTGCAGCACATTATATATATATTTTTTTAAAAAACACAGAAATGAGTCTGTCTCAAAGACTACAGTTGCATTGTAAAGATTTATTCTCTAAGGGCAAAAAACACATGGAATGTTCTTAACACTTCTATTTGTTCTTCAGGAATCAATTCCAGTTAAGCCTCCTGAGTCTTGATAAGTCAATTTTAGGTACATTTTTGGAATGTTCTCATGCTCTGTGATCAATGGTTTCAACATAGGAATCTTTCCACAGATTTTTCAAAAACTATCATATAGACTATTTGTGAGAGTTAGCTAAATTAATTCTACAATGACTGAAGCCTGGATTTCCTTATTTGTGAAATAATATAAAACACATCTATTTTCTCTTAGACATTACCAATATTATAACAATTTTCTTAAGGAAATACTACAGGTGTGGCCACATCAGTTTTCTCTATATCTGCTTTATCTGTGTCAACTGATAATCTGTTTTTGGAGGAAATGATCTCATTCCAGTTACTTCACGTGCATTCCCTGTAGGGCATGGAAGCTATTTTTGAAGACGGTGAATCTGTTCACAAATGGCTGAGTCTGAGGAAAAGCTACAGAGCCAAGTATTTGTGTAACATTGGCTAAGCATTCTGGAGTGTCATGGTACTCTAGGAAGAAGGCTTTATATTTTTTAAATTCTTATTATGACCATTTCTGATTAATAACAGAAACTTACTTGCGTATACTAGAAATGTAGAACTATGTATCAAAAATGGTGAACTTTTAATAAACCTATACTTTTATTTATTATTATTTTTATTGTTTATATTTGAGAGAGAAAGAGAGAGACAGAGCATGAATGGGGGAGGGGCAGAGAGACAAAGAGAGAATCCAAAGCAGGTCCAGGCTCTGAGCTGTCAACACAGAGCCCTACAAGGGGCTGAAACCCATGAGCTGTGAGATCATGACCTGAGTCAAAATCGGATGCTTAATCTATTGAGCTTAATCTATTGGGGCACCCAGGTGCCCCAATAAGCCTATACTTTGAAACATTCTACTTTTCAATTTTTAATTCAGGAAAGACAAACACTGCCAGTAACTTTCCATGTAGTAATCAGTCCTTAAATTAGAAATCTTGATAGGGTCTATTGGTCTGTTTGACAACATTTTGCCATTTGAGTTTGGTATTTTAGCTAGCATTTTCTCATGAATCTTAGTGTGTTAGCTACACAGACAAAAACATTAGATCATTAATCTAGTTAGTTCATTTAATTGAATACATTTCTAATGTGAATAAAGTCATTCAATCTCCTAGAAGCCAATTGCCTTTGTTCTAAGGGCACAGTCTACACTGAAATAATAGAAACTTTTTTTATTATGTGTACCTTTAGCCCCAAGGTATACTCACTTGGAAAAATGAGGATGACAGAGCTCAAACCTATCAGCATTAGTAAAAAAGCAACTCAGTTCGTACATTCTTCTAACAATGTATGGGAATACTATCTTCACATAGAAAAGAATATGCAATTATTGACATCATAGCCTCTTGTAATTAGACCAATCATCAGTTGCTTTTACTTGAATAGTTATATATCTATAAAAGCATATTTGTGTAGAAGATAATAGAAAAATGAAGAAGATACTACATCAGAGAAAGTGATATTGTGAGATTGGGATATAAGGGGACTCAGAAATCATCTGTCCTCATTTTACAAAAGGGAAAACTGAAGACTGCAAAGAATGAGTGAGTGACTTACCCACTTCACTAGGATTATAGGAAAAAAAGTAAGAGTCGATGCTAACTCTGAATTTTATGTCACTTTGACTGAGCCAGCATACCCAGATACATGGCCAAACATTCTGCTAGATGTTTCTGTGATAGTGCTTTTAGATGAGATGAACATTTAAATCACTGGACATTGAGTGAAGCAGATTACCTTCTGTAACATGAGTGTGCCTCCTTCAATTAGCTGAAGACTTGAATAGAACAAAATGGCTGACCTCCCCAAAGGAGGAAGGAATTCTGTAGAAGACAGCCTTTGGACTTGAACTGCAGCACTGCCTCATCTCTGATCTACAGACTGCTAACCCACTCTACTGATTTAGCAGCTTCCATAATACTATGAGCCAGTGTCTTGAGATAAATCTCTCACTCACACCTCTTATTGGTTCTGCTTCTCTGAACTAATAGAGCATTGTGAATTACATGTGCCTACATGTGAAAAGAATGGGTAAAAACATCAAGGGTCTTTCCTCCCCCAATTTTTTTTTCTTTTTAACTCTTTGCATGGGACCTGCAAAAACCAGAGAAATAATCATTATACAAAGAGATAGCATTTCCCTTTAAATTCGTATCTCAGGTCATGAACTAACTTTCTTATACTTTTTGACGATGAAGTGTTCAACTCAGTAGTCTAAACAACCCACATAATTGTAAGACTGTCAATTTTTTAAGAACATAGCAAAAATTATCTCTTTATTGCAGAGGGGAAGAATCGGTGTTTTTAGCCCATAGCTGGGTACCCAAATCACATAGATGTATGTGGTTATTCATTTCTCTTGCCGCTCTTCCTTTGAAGTGTATCCCTAGCCTCACCTTGACCATAATACTTTGTTTCTGGTTACAGCTCAGGTGGAACTCTCCCTTCTCAAACTCCTTTTTCACTTTAGCTCTTATCTACCATCATTGTCTGTCTGAGTCACTCAATATAGTGTTTAATCCTATTGTCTTATTCTTTTTTTTAATTTTTTAAATGTTTGTTTATTTTTGAGAGAGAGAGAGAGCAGGGGAGGGGCAGAGAGAGAGAGAGAGAGAGAGAGAGGGAGATGCAGAATCCTAAGTAGGCTCCAAGCTCTGAGCTGTCAGTACAGAGCCTGATACAAGGCTCTAACTCAAGAACTGTGAGATCATGACCTGAGCTGAAGTCAGAGGCTTACCTGACTGAGCCACCCAGGCACCCCTTCTATTGTCTTATTCTTTAAGATGAAAGAGAGGCATTAATGTGAAGAGATGTGCCTAAGTAACTTCATCCTGCAGGAATTGATCATACAAATGGTGTCATTATGGGACTCAGAGTTTAGCAGGAAGTATAATTACAGAAATATGAACCTGGATTCTGCTTCTAGAGAATTCAGGTAAGTATAGTATAAGATATGAGGAACCCAGAGCTTGGTAGGGGTACTAACATGTACTAACATCTCCCTTATCCCAACAACCACAGCGCCATGTCTTAGTACGAAACAGTACAGAGCTGCGGTCCTTTCCCAGGCCTATTCCTGAACAGGGTCCTGAATCTTGTGCACAGGAGAAAGGAAAAAAATAACGAGCTGGAACATCAAAGGGCCTTGCTTTCTGAAGCAAGAAGATTTTAGAAAAGTGGGAGCATACATCACTGTCAAATTTAGTAGAGTGGGTATGACAGTGTGGTTTCCCAAAGGAGGGTAAAGATGGAAATGGAGAACACTTTTAAGGGGCTTCATTAAGTATTTGGTATAGCAAGCTGACAGAGCAATATCTTTCATAGCCGGGCAGACAGTTTTCGTACGGTGCAGATGTAGGGAGCTGCAATGGTCTCTCTTGAGAGTCCCGCTGAAGGCCAGTGGACAGCCTTGACAGGGTGTGGATGGTGGCAAAGTGGGAGTCATGGAGTGGGAACTTAGAAAGCGGAAGCTGCGGGGTGGTCTCCCAGCTAGGGCAGCATGGAGCTGCAGCCATTGAAGTAGCGGCACCATTACTGTAGAATCGGTGGTAGCCAATAGGGATTTGGGGTGAATTATGGAAGTTAAGGGCCCCAACTGGGCAAAATATGATGTAAACTCAAATAAAGCGGAAGTGGAGCGTGTTGATAAATCTCATGACCTGGCCCCATGCGACATGCGATAGAGCTCTTGGAGAGGTGAGACTCCCCAAGGAGTTCTGCGCTGTGGATCGTCCCCGGTCCCTAGTCTGTTTCTGTTCTTAAAAACACTCCTTCTTTCAAGGCAAAAATCTTTTAAGGCCCAGCACTGCCTTCCAGCTCTGTGGTTCCAGATGTTTCTAGGGTAGCATTAGACAAGACGCAAAACTTTCCTTTGCCCAGGGCTTCATTTTAGAAAAAGACAGCTTTCTGTCTTTGCTTCTTTCTTTTTTTCCTTGAGAAAATGAGGCATGATTACTGAAGTGCTTCTGAGAGAATGCCACGGTCTTGAATTTAGAATTCCTTTGGGTGGAATTCAGTAAGAAATATGCAGGAGAAATCTCACTTTTCAAAATGTGCCTTGTTTGCATGATGCTCATGGAGATCACTTAGCATCAGTTATCCTATGAACCACAGCTGCTCCTTGCACACGTTCTAAATGCCATCCCAACATGCAATTCCTGGCGTTTGATTTCCGGCTTTGCTGCTCTTCAGTTCTGAAGGGATGTCTGTCTCTGACAGAAGCTTGGGCTATTTATTCATTAATGGTCATGGGGCTCCATGTCATGCCAGGAGGAAAGGCACAGGCTACACCTCAAACAGAAATGTGATTAATCTTAAGCACATCTGTTAAGTTTTGTCTGGAGACATTACCACATCTTTCATTAACATCCTGTTTCCCTCCCCCAAGCATACTGGAGCTTTTGAACTATCCTCTAAGACTTAGATATGTAAAACTCAGCATTAAAACAATGCCAATACGCAAGTTTCTAGAGGAAAAAATTAAGAAAAATTCTGAGAAGTTTTTAAAGAACATAAACCATATGATTCATTATCATTAGCAAAGCATTTCTCAGGTTTAACAACATAAGTAATATGGATTATAAAAGTATAGATCCTTTTATGTTGCTTGAGACTGACTTCCATCTTTTTCATACTCCTTTTGCCCCGTCACTCACTCTAATGAAACCAGTTCCCATGTTCTGAGCTGCCGTATGGGCCCATATGGCAAAAAACAGAGGGTAGCCTGTCATCCACAGCCAAGAGAGTTGAAGTCTTCAGTCCAAGAGCCTTCAATGAACTGAATTGTATCAAAGCCCATGGAGAAAATTTGCAAACAGATCCTGCACCAGCGGAATCTTAAGATGACTGTGGTCCTAGCCTGTACCTTAGAGCATTATAAAAGACCTTGACCTTGAGCTAGAGGACTCAACTGAATTGTGCTTAGATTCATGATCCACAGTAATTGTAAGTTAATAAACGTTGTTGTTTTAAGCTTCTAAATTTTGGTATTAATTTTATATACAGTAATAGATAGCTTATACATATTTGACAAAATGTTCCTAGTGGATATTAATCTTCCCCATCACTAAATGACACCACTCATTTGGGAAGTTTTCTTAGTGTCAACTGGTCATTTGTTAAATGGTGTTCTGCAGAATCCTAAGGGAGTTGTGTGTATGTGTATGAGTATGAGTATGTTTGGTGTATGTGGCATGCATCTATTTGGGAGAAAAGTTTAAATGATGAAGTTAAATGAGCAGGGCTCTGGGTCCATTTCCCCGGCCTTAACTGGAACAATTTCTCCTTTACCTTCTAAGTGTATTAGGACATGATATAATGTTTAATTGTGGACAAAACGTCCTGTTTAAAAAATTTTTTAGGGGCGCCTAGGTGGCTCAGTCAGTTAAGTGTCCAACTTCGGCTCAGGTCATGATCTCATGGTTTGTGGGTTCGAGCCCTGCTTTGGGCTCTGTGTTGACAGCTCAGAGCCTGAAGCCTGCTTCAGATTCTGTGTCTCCCTCTTTCTCTGCCCCTCTTCCACTCAGTCTGTCTCTCTCTCAAAATAAAATAAAGACATTAAAATTTTTTTTATTATTTTAATTATGGACTTAAATATTTCATGTAGTATGTCTTGTTCACCATTGAATTTAATTCAATATATGCTTTTTAAAGACCTGGAACTATAGCATACTTTAGACAATCTGGAATTTTCTTTCAGGTATCCAAATCTAAAGTTTCCAACCTACATCTCTTAAATCCCACTTTGTAAAATATACCCCAGTAAAATAAAACTAGAGAGTCTGTAAATCAGGAAATAGTATTACCACTTTACAACTTAAAATTGTGATTAGCTTGACAATAAATTTAAGGAATAAAATTTATTCTATGCTTGAATGACCATTTAAACTATAAAATAATAGAATCTCAGAGTTGAAAGAGATCATAAAGGTTATGATCATTGAAAATCCCACCAGACATATTCAGCCTCCTTTGAGCTTTTTATGAAATTGCTAGTCTTTTCTTGAAAAACTCCTATAATCCCAAACTAGAGGCTTTAAAAACAAGCTAATGAGTTGGACTGAGGATATTATCCCTGAAAATCCAGGATTTTGGCTCATGCATCCTCAATAAGAATTCAATAAGCTTAATGTAGCAGATAAAGCCACTGCCTGTGGAAGTAAAACTTCCTATAACAGGGTGCAACACAGTTATTACATTAATTCATTCATTTGTACTTTCATTTATTATTCTCCACTGCTCATGCAAATTTTCAAAAAGGTTGTCTGTATTCACCTACTCCTTTCTCAACCTTCCATGCATTACTCAACACTCAGCACTATATCCATCACTTACACCACTCCACTGAAATTGTTCTTGCTAAGATTAACAATGATTTTGTATGACAGTATTTCTTCCTGAAACTCTCTTATACTTGTTTCAACACGTAGAAAGCCAAATCAACAAGATATACTTTACCAGACACTAAAGGTAAAAAAAGTCAGGGCCAAACATGATTCCTAAGTGCTCTGTTTTAATAACCTGGTTACCACTTCTTTTTCTATCTTTATCCCAAGGAAATTTCTATAATGCTTGGTTAGATTTTCCCCTTTCCTTAATATCTCTTAGACCTCATTGTGATGATTTCAGGACTTTGTAGAGAGTGAACAACAACAACAAAAAAAAAAAAAAACAAGGAGAGATAGATGCTTGTTGACAAAAGAGAAAAATTAGCAGAAGCATAAGGGAAGAAAAAGAAGAAATAAAAGGAAGAGTTTTGATTGGGAGTTGAAAGTGAGGAGTGACAGCAGAAAGGTCTGGGCATGGCTACCGTATGCAAGGGACTTAATTAGCAGTTAGAATAATGAGACAAATGCTAAAAAGTATATTGTTATTGGGGTTCCTGGGTGGCTCAGTCTATTAAGCATCCTACCTAACTTCCGCTCATGTCACAATCTCACGGTTTGTAGGTTCTAGCCTCATGTCAGGCTCTGCACTGACAGCATGGAGTCTGCTTGGAATTCTCTCTCTCTCTTCCTCTCTCTCTCTCTCTCTCTCTCTCTCCCCCCCTCCCCCATTCACTCTCTCTTAAAATAAAGAAACTCGGGGGTGCCTGGATGGCTCAGTGGGTTAAGCGTATGGCTTTGGCTCAGGTCATGATCTCATGGTTGGTGGGTTTGAACCCCGACTCGGGCTCTGTGCTGACAGCTAGCTCAGAACCTGAAGCCTGCTTCAGATTTTGTATCTCCTTCTCTCTCTGACCCTCCCCTGCTCGCACTGTCTCTCAAAAATAAATAAAAAACATAAAAAAATTTAAAAAAAGAAACTTAAGAAAAAGTGTGTGTTATCAATTGGACATTCTTTATGTTCTAAAAAATCACCAAAGAAAATCAACAGATGAGAATTAAAAATTGTTTTCATCAGATACACTATATATTCTTTTTATGTCACTTAGGCTGACACTTATAGTATTCCAAGACTAGTAATCAGTATCCTTATACTAAGGTAAAAAGTGCCCCTTTCCTTAGTCCTGTGGTTTGAGATTCCCTCCCTTGTCTCTTCTGGCCACATCCAACCTTATAGGACGAGAAGTCTGTAGGGCCAAGATAATAGACTACACAGAACCATAACTCCCAAGTTTCAAGTATACTGAACCTTGTAACTCCTCTCTCCAAATGTCATCACATCTAGTTCCAGAGCCTACGTGGTTATTTTTTGTGGTCCCACCTTCAAGAGAGTGGTTGTAACAGCTTGTCTGGCCCAAGGAGTGGCAGGAGACAACTGTTTGCAGAAGAGAAATAAATGGGCTTTGATCGTGAACCTCTAGTTATGTGCATGCATGCAAGACCCTTTGTAATATGGAATGGAAACAGGAATAAGAAGAGAAGGGATGCAGGACCATAGACTGAAAAGCCAGAAATTGGGGCCAGGGTATGCATCACCTCATACTCCCATTCTAGAATGGAACTCTACTAAGTCCAAGGATTCCAAATTCAAACCTAGGGTGTTATAAAAGTCTGGAAGATCATCTATATTTTATTTGACAGTTTGTCAACTTGGTTTCTAACTTTTAAATATTTAATACTTAGCTTTAGAAATATTTTAAAATGTTAATCATTTCAATATGACATTTTGGCCTTCATTTCAACCTTTCCTCTGGGTCCAGCAGATGCTAGGTGTAGGCTTTTATATTATTATTGTATTTCGAATGGTGTGAGGGGGGTGAACAAGACGAGAAAAACATTTGAGGCAGAATTTTGTATTCATGGAGGTGGAAAACTGACTAGCATATTTGTCTAATTTTACAATCTCTACCTTTTGATTATTTAATCCATTCACATTAATGTTGTTATCAATATGGTTATGTTTATATGTGCCATTTTACTTTATATTTTCTGTGTCCCATATCTTTTTTCTGTCTCTGTTTTTCTTTATATGCCTTCTTCATATTAAGTTAATATTTTCTAATGTATCATAATATTTATTAAATGATTTTTTCCATTATTTTTGAGATTTTGGTATTGGGTTTGGAGTTTTTTTAGTCGTAGCTCTAGAGTTTACCATACATATCTTAATTTATCAGAATTAGTTTCGGATTCATACTAGCTTAATTGTAAGAACACATAGAAACATCTCTCCGTATAGCTCTATTCTCTTTTCCCTCTTTTTGTGGTATTGTTATACATAGTATATCAATTAATTTGATAAACCTAGTAATACAGTGTTCTAATTATTACTTTATCGCCTTAGTCATTTTCTTAGCCCATTACAGCTTTGCTCCTACCCACCTCCTTTGTGCTGTTATTGGCAAATATATTATATGTCTATATAAGTCCAACAATATATACAGACATATTTTTTATACAATTGCTTTATAGATCAGTTCAAGAAAGGAAGGAGAAAATGATCTACTTATGCTGTTACAGTTACCTCTCCTGGTGCTTTTTGGTTTTTTGTATTTGTGGATTCAAAATGCCATCTGGGGTCATTTGCATTTAGCCAAAAGAATTTCTAGTGTTCCTAGTAAGGTGGGTCTATCAACAAGAAATTCTGTTTTGTTTATCCAGGAATGTCTGTGTTTCACCTTCATTTATAAAAACAGTCTTGCTGGATATAGAATGCTTAGTTAACAGATTTGCTAGGAATTTGGGGTGGGGGGTGCTTTGAATATGTTATCCTATTGCCTTCAGGCCTCCCCTGCTTCTACTAGGAAAATCAGCTGTTAATCTTCTTGGCGTCCCCTTATATAAGTGATAGGTCATCTTTCTTTTGCTGCTTTCAGGATTTTGTCTGACTTTCAGCATTTTTACTGTGACATATCAGTTTATAGATCCTATTCAAAGTTTATTTATTCTCCTTGGAATATGTTGAGCTTCTTGAATGTATAGGTTAGTGTTCTTCCAAAAACAAATGGGGGAGTTTTTAACCATTATTTCTTAGAAAAAAATTTTCTACCCCTTTCTTTCTCTCTGAATGACATCTCCATGTTAGGAGCCAAGCACTTGCTAGGAATAAGTGGCCTGAGGTCTCCTCTAAGCCAGGGTAAGAGTGATGAAGTCCCTAATATTGTCACCAGTTCCTTGCCCTAGGTAGAGCCTTCATTCTGTGGGCAGGATTTGGCAGAAGGGAGTCCCATTAAAAAACCAAACCCATCTGAAATTTAATATCAGCAATAGGTACCCGGGGGGCAAGGTAGAGAAATGATCTCCTGTTCCTCCCAGGAGGAAAACCCTTGACTGGGGGCTTGAGTGAGAGAGAGCCCTTTGGTCTTGGTTGCATACATCGAAAACAAAGTGTCTGCCTTACTGAGCTGAGAGGAGGCAGAGGGAGGAGTCTTGGCTCAAATATTACAGGTTCATCCTTTTCTTACCAAATTTTCACGAATAAAATTGCTATTTCCCCTTAGAGCCATTTTCAGAGTCCTTAAAATGATTGACTTTTAAAAAGTTTGTTTCCCTGGGGAGCAGATCTGCAGAGCTCTGACACTATCATGCCGGATCAGTCTGACACAGTTGGCCTGTTAGGTGATCTGTAAGCCTTCTGATGCTGCTGGAGCGTTCGCAGCATGTGTGGATGAGTCCAGAAATGTAAGAGGCAGACATGAATTTATTCTCTTAGTAACAAATAGCTACTGAGGGTGAGCAAAAAGAAATAGGAACAAATTTGCATTATAGAGCAATGTTTAAGAAAATTAAAGAAGCTGATGAGAATTTTCAGTGTACTTTAGCATCTGTGTCTCTCTTTACACTGAGTTCTGCTGATATATTAGATCATCCTTTAAAAGAAAGAAGGAAAAGAATAGAGAAAAAGACAAGAGATATCTTTGCTGCATTATAAATTAATGCTCTTATTTGAATATTGTACACTTTGGGAGGGATAGAAAATAAATGATAAAAAAGGAAAGAGGGAATTCAGTTAACTAGCCCAATCTGGAAAATGTTGTGTAGTGTATCTTAGATATTCACAGTGCACATTAGCATATAAAAGTTTATCACAAATACGGAAACAAAGAAATTTGCTTAACTTCGTTTATGCATGATTCTCAAACTTATTTATCACTCACGCCTTTTTTCATGTATCAGCTCTAAACTGTTCCCAGTACAAGTCTGTGATGAAACATAGTTTGGAAAATTAATAATATTAAAAGATTTTTAAAGGTGAATGACAAGTATCTAACTCATAAAATATTCATAAAATAAAATAACTCATACAAATGAAATGGGTAATTATGCCTAATATTAATTCTAAGAGATATAGTTGTATCCTTGGGGAAAAATAGCAAAGTAATATACCTTTTGAGCTGTCTATAAGAAAGGAAAAAGGAATATACTTGGGACATTTATTTTGAAAATCCTTAGTAGTGTTAAGTTTTCAGTATTTAGTGATTAATTTTCAAATATGGTCCAAAATTATTCAGTGACTGAAGGGAAAGGCAAGTGCTTGAATGGGATCATTTTACATTAGAAAATGGAATGTGACTATGAAGTAATTAAGTGGATTTTATATGTCACAACAAACGTTAATCCTAAACTTATTCCCAAAGGAGGGATTTTTAAGTAATTTTTGAAAAGTATCATTAGTGTTAGCATATTATCTCTTAAAGTAGTTACCTTGAAGGGCAATGTGTACATTTTGCTCATTTGAAAACTAATGTAGGAGATTTCTGAGTTGAAATAAGAGAATAAATAGACGATTTGCCAAAGAAGCTAGAGAGTTGGCCAATAAGCACATAAAAAGATGCCAGCCGTCATTAGTCATTAGGAAAATGCAAATAAAATCACAATGAGATACTGCTATACCTCTATAGGAATGGCTAAACTTAAAGTCTGACCATACCAAGGTTTAGTAAGAATAGGAAGAAACTAGAGGTTCATAGATGACTGGTAGAAATGCTAAATAGTATAACAACGTTGGATGTGTGGCAATTTTTTAAAAAGTTAAACATTTATCTGCCATATGATTAATCTATTCACCTCCTAGATATTTAGCCAAGAGAAAGGAAAACATATGTCCATACAAGCACTGGTATACAAATGCGCAGCTTTATTTGTAATAGCCCCAGAGTGAGTGGATAAACAAACTAGGATGTGTCCGTATAATGGAGCACAACTCAGAAATGGAAGGAAATGAACTTTTCTACAAAAGTCCTAACTGGTATTTTTAAAAACTATAAAGGTCATAAAAATCATTGTTTTTGATAATGACCTTCTGGATTTGGGCAATTTTGAATAAGAAATAGAAATAAAATTCAGGGACCCGTAGGTGGGTCAGTCAGTTAAGCATCTGACTCCTGGTTTAGGCTCAAGTCATGATCTCATGGTTCATGACATTCTGACAATGCAGAGCCTGCTTCGGATTGTCTCTCTCTCTCTCCCTCTCTCTCTCTTCCTCTCTCTCATTGTCCTTGCCCTGCTTGTGCATTCACTCTCTCAAAAATAAATGTTAAAAAAAAAAAAGAAGAAAGGAAGTTCTGTAGAAGATCAGTGAAAACTCCATTAAGAAATGGTAGAATATAGGGACGCCTGAGTGGCTCAGTCAGTTGAGCCTCTGACTTCAGCTCAGGTCATGATCTCATGGTTCCTGAGTTTGAGCCCCACATGAGGCTCACTGCTGTCAGCACAGAGTCTGCTTCGGATCCTCTGTCTCCCCCCTCTCTGCCCCTCCCCAACTTGTGCTCTCACTGTCTCTCTCAAAAGTAACATTAAAAAAGGAGAGAAAACTGGGAGAATACATCTGAAGAAATCACACTATTTTTGCCACCACTTAGAGCCAGTATGGATTTTCCATCCAAAATTTGGTTTGATGACATCGCATAAACATCAGGAAGACATGGAAGCGTTGATTATTCACATTATGAAGCTGTGCTGGGAGACAGAATAGGATCCAAAGCTTTCCTAAACTGGCTTGAGAGCAGGCAGAGTAGGGGAACCGGCCTGGAGTTTTATCATGGTTGGAGGGAAGACTGGGGTGAGTCTTCCTTTGTGTGAGTTAGGGTTAGGGAAGTTTAAGTCCACTGGCACCGAAAGAGAGAGCATTAGGTTTTCTTATCAGCCTGACTAGGTGTGGGAGCAGAAGGGGAATGGGAAGTATTGGGGTTTGAAAGCTATTAGCAAACATAAACAAAAAATAGAGAAAAACAGCAACATGATAACCTTTCTCCAACTGCCTCTGAGTCATCAGTCACTGGATAAATTCACAAATATCTCAAGCCAAGTTATTTGGTTCTTTTCCCTCAAACCAGCTTCCCCTCCTATATTTACAATGTTATTTAATGATCCACCCAATTACCCAAAACCAGTAGCCTGAGAGAAGTCTCACCTTTAATAACTGTGGGCCCCAGGACGAAATTATAAATGGAGGCTCCCAGCCTGAGGCTCACTCTTCTCTCTTCCCATAAAACAATTAAGTGGTCCAAGGATGGTACATATCATCTTAGGTCATCTTGGACTCCACTTTTTCTGTTTCTCACCTTATCTACTAGACTTTCTAAGTCCCACCTCAAAAGATATTTCTCGAGTTTCTTGCATCCTCTACAGCTTCAGTTGAGGATCTCGACTTCTCTCATTATGAGTATTTCCATGCCCTTCCAATTTCCCAATCATAACCATTCTCCAGACTGCCAATACAGTGACCTTCCTGAAATGGCAGTCTGACTATGTTTCCATGCTTAGCACCTAAAGTGAGTCACTGTTATCATTACAATAAAGTCCAAACTCTGGACAATGTCGTTTTATGGCATGGCCTTCCTCAACTCACACCCTTGCTTCTCTCATCTACCCACTAACCTCAACAGTACTGAGCAATCTAGTCACACTTGATAAACTATTAATTCCTGCCCTTTTTGCTTTAGCACCCACACTGATGCCCCCGCCTACAATTGTTCCCCAACTTGCTCTATGCTTGCCTCCATTGGCCAGAGTGCTGCTGTTCCTTCTAAACATGGTAAGAATGCTTGAAGTAAAAACTGGATGTGAACTGGCTTTTCACCAGTTATTGTAACTTTGGGTAAGAAAATGTAATTTTCTCTCTTTTCTTAAAGAAGAAAAAAATGTCTACTTCTTAGGACTTCTGTGATTTATACATGAGATGATATGTGTGAAGCACAGTGCATGGCACGTGGTGGGTCCCTAAAAAATAGTAGCATTTGTATTAATACATATGTGTGTGTGTGTATATGTGTATATATACATATATATATATACATGATTACATATATAGATATATATATATACTTGTCTCTATTGTTGCATTCCATCCGATCTTTTATTTTCTGCAGTGTATAATAACTGGACAGTGAGTTCTCTTGTGTAAATGTTCGATATGTATCCATGGCATGAGTTGCTCTCCTGTACCTGACGGTGTGTTTCCAATGATCGGCATGTGGTGCCACAGTCCCTTTCCTGCATTGCTTTTACGTTGCTTTTTGTTCAGTGTCTGCAGCTGCTGCCTTCAGGGCCTTTTTCTGTTTATAGTCTTGTCTCTTCAGTACTGATGTATTTGGATAAAGATGAAAGCATAAATGTGAATTTTTATTTTATAGATTGTGAAGCACTCTCTTCAGAATTTCTCATGTATGACTTTTTGAAGAACATGATGATTTTTAGACCCAGGCTGAAAGCCACTTTGGCTTCTCAAAGGATTGACTTAATCTTAAAATTTTTTTGAAGAACCATTTTTTTTATACCAATTATTTTAGAGTGAGCAAGACTATCCTTACCAAGAACCTGAATATGATATTTAAGTCCCAACAGGGAGCCATAATCAGTCAACTGCCAAAAAAAAAATCAGTACTTACTATGTGCAAAAATAAGTACTTTTCTATCCTCTCTTAAGGAATAGGTCCCAGAACTTCATGAAACATGAATATACATGAGACACTCAGAGAACAATTAAGTAATAGTTTGTGAATTTCTGTCTTTACCCATTTCAGAGAAGGAAGAAATCAAGATGAACATGAGTAATTGGGGAGGCTGCATCAGAGCTCAAATTGACCCCTTTGAACTGGCAGCAAACTGAGTCATTATTTTTATATAACAGAAGAGGAAATGGAGGACATTTGCATACTGTTGAGTGTGGCATGTATAGGAGAAGCAGCAGGATCTTATGACCTAGATGGGTGTGCATTGATGTGTGTCAGCACGGTGGCCTGGGTCTGGAAGTAAAGTTGAGTTGATAGATAGAGTGGAAACAAGAAACAGACAACCTTGAAAATCAGACAGAAGAATGTGAGTCTATGGATTAAGTAACAAAGTTACTAAACTCCTAAGTAAAGCAAGACGAAGAGTGTGCCTTCAAAAGATCCACCTTCCTGCCTCATGGATTAAAGATAGGGGAAGCTTAATGCTATTGTAAGAATAGGCTAAATCTGAAAGACACTTCAAAGGGCTATATACGAGAGGGGAAACAGAAAAGAGGAATTTGAGTTTTCTTGTCTGTGGAAAGGATGTTTCAATTGACAAAGTGAATAATTAAGATTGTTTCTTTGTTTTTTGTTTGATTGGTGGTTTGGGTTTTGTTGTTGTTTTGGAAAGGGGAACATACAAATTCAGTTTTAGACATTGGAATTATGATAAAATAATGAGTAGAAAAACTCAGAAAAGAATAGTAAGAAATACAATTAAGAATAGAAGTGATGCTGGGGCACCTGGGTGGCTCAGTTGGTTAAACATCAGACTTCAGCTCAGGTCATGATCCTGCTGTCCATGAATTTGAGCCCCATGTCGGGCGGGCTCTGTGCTGATAGCTCAGATTCTGGATCCTGCTTCAAATTCTGTGTCTCCCTCTCTCTCACGCTTTGTCTCTCTTTCTCTCAAAAATAAATAAACATTTAAAAAATTTTTAAAAAGATAGAAGTAATGTTATATCTGGAGACTCATATTTAGGAAAGGATGGGTGAGAAGCGATTGCTAACTCCATAAAAGTGAATGAAAGATAAGAAAACTGCTGTTCATTTTGAAATGGAACAATTGAAACAGCAAGTTCTGTAAACTGACCCTGTGTTTGGTTCCTGTCCTCAAATTACCATTCACAGGTAGTCCAATGCAAAGGAGCATACTCTAAAAGTGACTACAAATATTTAAAGCAGACATGTGAGTGTCCAGAGTTGAGTGGGAATGCATTTCCCAATTTTTATCTCTTTGAAGACATTATGGAAGAGGTGGGCCCTTACAGCCTTTGGAAATGCAATTGGTAAGGAAACATTCAAGAAGATCCCACTGCACAATGGGGTCAAAATTAAGTTTAATGCTATTCACACAAAAGTCTACCCAATCTCCAAAGAAATACCTTAAATATATCCTACCACTTTAGCCTAAAACATTCTAAAAGTAAAGGCTCATTTCCAAATGCTTTTTAGTATTGCAAAAGCTGAAGGCAAAAATAGGAAGTCCTGCAAAAACGCCTTTGATGCTGTTAATGAAATGCAAAACAGATGCATTTGTATACTACTGCCACAGTCTTCAAGGAATAGGGCATTTGTTCTTTTAATAAAACAGGCTTAAAGCATGTCTTTGGATTCATTTTAATGTCTGTGGACTTTAATGTTTGGGACAGAAAGAAATCTCCACAATGTAAAAGCAAGTCGCTGTTTTAAACTTTTCACTAAAACAATTGAGAAGAGCTTAGTTTTGAAAAGGTTGTTTGCTCTTCATTTTGTACCAACTTTTTACAGTCAGAATAAATGCCAACCACTTACTTTATTAAGTAGAAGACCTACAACTTCAGATCCCATGATCATTCTACAAAATGTCTCTGCATACCTGCTTCATTCCTGTCCTGATTTCTAGCCTTCAAGGGATAGCAAAAACCTAACTGGTCCATGAAGCTTTCCTAAACACCTGCATAGAGAGAGCATGTATGTCCCATTACCTCTCCCTTGTTTAAACTGATACAACTTACCATTTAATTTTGTTGTATTCTCATTTAATATGTCATATGTGTATGTGTATATTACATATACACATTTATATAGTTATATGTTTGGATATATACATCTATACATTCATATATATACATATTACATGTAAATACAAAGTATATTATATATAAATATTATATATTATATATAATTTATTTGTATAAACAGTGTATATACAACTTCTATATGTATGATCTATACATGAATATATGTTACTTATAGTGTCTTATATATATAAGTTTATATAAAGAATAAGTTACCATTTATTAAGTGCCAGGGACTAATGCATACATAATGTTATTCAGTCCTCTCCATAACCCTATAAATGGGTTCTTTGTATTATTTCCACTTACATTAGAGGTCACTGAAATTTAAAGAAGCTAAGCAAGTTTCATGCAGTCTCACAGCTCATAGAGACTATTGTCACTGGTATTAGAAATTCAGGCATAGGAAGGGCACCCTGGTGATTCAGTCAGGTAAGCACCCAGCTCTTGGTTCTGGCTCAGGTCATGATCTCACAGTTCATGAGATGGAGCCCTGCAATGGCTCTCAGCACAGAAGGATTCTCCCTCTCTCCCTCTCTCTCTCTCTCTCTTTCTCTGCCCCTCCCCTGCTCACGCACACGTGCAAATGCATACACGCACTCTCTCTTAAATAAATAAGCTTCAAAAAAAGAAAGGAAGAAATTCAGGCGTAGCATGTCTAGGTCAGGCAGAAAGCATAAAAGTCATCTATTAATTCATTCTTTAGAGGTTTACCTACACTATGAAGACTAGAACAAAACGTATGGAAAATAATGTTTCATAATGGAAAGCAAAGAGGAACTGAGAACTGTGTGCGCTATAGAAGGTCAAAGGGCCACAGTTGTGGCAGAGGGTGGCAGCTCATGGGGACCCACTCTTTTTCTCCCAGTGAAATCGCCCTCATGGTCACCCCCAGCAGCCAGGCACAGGGCCTCCTACTCACCCACTGGCCTCTGTCCTTAACATGTCAAAAGCCACCCGGTATGTGGAGGTCAAGAATTACCAAACTTTTGGCTTCATGGACCAGTTAAATATAGTATTATCAATTATTTTTTTTCAAATAAAGATGATAAAAGAAAAAATGTACCATATATTAGCATAATTATTTCATAAGATAATGTGTTTTAATATCAGAAAAATGGAAAGGAGTTCATCTCAGGAAAAAGGGGATTATAAGTTAAATTGAATTTAAAATCTTTAGGAATTATTTCATTTTTCCTATTTTTATTAAACTTTCATTTAGCCTTGGACTGAAAAAAGAAATTTGTTGCGAATTAACACCACTCTGCAGGCAGTTCTGGGGGGGCACTGCTCTAAGCAGTGTGGAGTCAGACGGGGGCAGGACCAGAATGCCGTTCCCCACATTATCTCTTCGTTTTATGAGTTACCTCTTCCAGAGGAGCGCTTGGAAATGCCTTAGCTCACAACAGGATGTCTCCTTTGGTAGCCATTTTAGGCAGCCCTTCAAAGGATCACATTTTGTGTTACTAATTCAATCAACAAATGCACGTTCCGGTCATGGTACTTTAGACCAAGGGCCTTTTTAGTGTTCCTGTGCATTTTTGCTTTTAGAGAAGACAAATCCTGCCCCCAAAGCCCCTGGGAGCCACTTAAGGCCATCACCTCGCTCAGTTTGTGTTTCCAAAAACACACTCAGAATTTCTAAGCATGACAGAAAAAATCCTCACTAGAAGACCTCCATTTCTTTTATTTTTCAGATGTAAAATGATGAACTAGAACTGGACTATGTCCAAGATCTGTGTCAATTCTAAAATAATGCGGTTCTACAAGCTCACAGGCATCAGAGCTTGATATTTATGGTCTCTGGATGCACAGCAGCACAGCAGCCACGGATAAAAACAATACCTTCGTCAATTAATTTTCCAACACCAGACTACGTGACAAGGATCCCAGGGAGGACAGACTCAGGCAGAAAATGTTAACCTGTAAGAAACTGCAAAGATTGAAAGCCACGGAAATCCTATGGTGGTGTTGTGGGTGGGGAATGCTCCAGAAATTGTCTCCCCACCCATTTCATTTTTCCCTCCACTGAAGAAAGTCCCCTTTTTCGGTTTGCCCACCTTTGTTCATGCAGGTGGCCTCTTGCCTCTGGCCATGTTTGCTATTGGTAACAAAGCTTTAAACCTTCTCGAGTAAAAAGGAACAAATAACAAACACCGTGTATTCATAAAGAAGCATAAATACCCTTCACAAACAGAATGAAAAGGCCCATTCCTCATTTGGAAGACGGAGCATTGCCTTTCTGACAAGCTTTACTTTGGAGCCCAGAGGACACCATTAGAGCACTTTCCCCTTCTTCCCAATAAAACCACTGAGACCGGAGTGGCCAACATTACTGTCTCACAGTTGCAGTGCATTAGAGAAATGGAAGATGTCCCTTGCTCCCTGACATGTGCTTTCACCATTACGATAGCTTACAGTGAGGCACAGAAACGAAAGCAGCTGCGAGATGAATTCCGCTTTCTTCCTCAGCTTTTTATTGTGGTTGTATTGTGGGAGAATAAAAACATGTCCTCCATTTTAATATAGGCCAAATTCTGATGAACTGGAAATAGAAGGAGAACGTATATGAAAGACCTCATGTGTCAGGTGGACCATTTGTGTCTGACACGTGTTATATTTTCCACTTAACTGTATTTAGGCTATTAATTATGGTCCACTGCTGCTTTCCTGCCTGAGAAGCAATGGGAGAAAAAAAATACCCCGCAATGTTTTTGAATAGAAAGAGAATAAAAAGTGAAGCATCTTTTGAAATATGTTGGATTCTTAAAATGAAAAAAAAATCTCTTAGCTATCACGGCAGGGCTAAATATGGAAAATAGGACTAGTCTGATATCTCTTCATTCACTTATAGGAAAACCCACAGAGGTACTCATTTATATTAAATGTCAAAATCCAGGTTGGTGAAGATGCTTTTGTAGCCCTTTCACCGAGTGACTTACCCAAATAGATAAGAACCTAATCATTTTTTTAAAAAGTCCTATATGTAAAAAAGATGGTTCCTCTACCACACAGAACATTCTATTCCTAATGAATCCTATATTTGTTAAGGTTCTGTTATCTTCAGTTACTGCTGTGACTCTTCTGTTCTTGAGCCATAGGCAGTATGGCAGGCACTTATAACTAGTGGAAAGTCCTTCAGAAGGATATATTGAAGTATATTAAAAATTATGACCTGAGAAAGATGACAATGTCACAGAACCATCAGTTTCTGGGGAGTTCTCTGCAATTTTTTAAGTGTGCCAAGAGTTACAACCTGAAGTGTGAACACAAAGAGAAAAAAGAAATCCAAGTTCTTAAAGTAGTCACATTGAGCAGGAATGTCAATCTATTCTAGAATGTCTATTCTCAGCTAGAATATTTTTTGAATTCCCTTTATTATGTCCAACTATCCAACCAGGGATTAATGCTTTAAAAGGTCATCACCAAAAAAACAAAAAAGTCAATTGATGCATAATCAAATGTTTGGGTATTATATTTAGAATCTAGGGATTTGGGTGCATAGGATAAGGATAAAGCATATCTTGCAACTTAGATATTAACTTTATAGCTACTAGTTTAGAACATAGTATCTCCCTGCATAATAAAATTGCTAATGATTATGATTTAAGAAGTAAAGTGGCTGCCATTCTGACAGGCAATGAATCTTGTGGTGCAGTTTTAAAGAACACTATCATTACATCGACATTGCCAAAGCAGTGATGCATTGGGAAACTTTGTCATTTTCCATACATAGAAAAATAGTCTGAGCCTTTCTTCTTATTTATAATCCCCTTGGTTTGTTCAGATGCATCCAAAGCCCACCAGTACTTACTGCCTTCCATCGCTTTCTGAACAAAACCATTCTGAAGCAATTAATGAGGTTCCCTCCCTGTCTGTTATCCACTTTCAGAACAAACTAAGATCACTGCTCAATTTCTTCTTGCTTTATATGTCTTCAGACCCCATCATACCCTGAGTACATTTAAATCATTCCTCCTGAAATATATCTCTTGTGTCTATATCACAAGTAAAGTGAGATTCATGAACCTACAGACAAATGCATATCATCTCAGGTTTCGAAGTATGGCTACTTTTTGAAATATGAGAAAATTGTCTGGAAGAATTTAATATGGTTTAGTCATGCTGACCTTGCACAATTTGTAGTTTTTAGTCCTTTCAATTTAACATAGAGTAACTACCAGCTCAATAACTTACAGTGCCTCACCTATGATATGTGCATGCCTGTGGAAATCTCTGGAATATTAAAATCACCTGGAAGGATTTTTAAAAAGTGATGCCAAGACCCACCCCATATCAATTAAATCCGCATCTTTGGTGAGGAATGGGGAGACAAGATTTGAGGCATCAGTACTTTTAGAAAGCTTCCCAGATGACCATTGTCTGGTGGTTCAATAAGTTGGTCTGACTTTAGCTCAGGTCATGATCTCATGGATCTCCTAGCCCCCTGTCAGGCTCTCTGCTGTCAGCACAGAACCCGCTTTGGTCTTCTGTCCCCTTCTCTCTCCGCCCCTCCCCTGCTCATGCACACACGTGCACTCTCTGCCAAAAATAAAAGAAACATTTAAAAAATTTTGAAAAGAAAAGCTTCCTAGAGATATAAATGTGCAGTTGAGTGCCACTCTTCTAGGATATATAAGGGTGTTCTGTTCAGCAATGATTTTTACTGTCAAGAAAAGAAATAACGATGTATATTGCTATTTGTGATTATCATTTGGCTAGAAAATCATAGTGTATTGGAAGAAAGCTTCCTCAAATGAGGACCATTATGTCATGAATTTTTCCACTCTATCTGTGAAGGACTCTGTTTATCCTCTATTTATAAACTTCCCTTATTTAGAAGGCAACATTCTAAAGGTGGGGGGGGGGTGCAAGGCCATGAGCCTGCTCCCTCCAGCCCTAACCAGGGCACCTTTTGCTACGCCACGTTTGCTAATGGACATCCTAATCCAATACTGTGGTAGGCAGAACAATGCCCCCGCAGCAATGTCCATGTGGGAATCCCCCACACCTGTGGATAGTTGGCTAGCATGGCAAAGGGACTTGGAAGGTGTGATTAAGGATCTTGAATTATCCAGGCAGCCCCACTAAAATCACAGAGGCCCTTATATGTGGCGGAAGAGGGCCAGAATCAGAGAGAGATGAAGATACTACCCAACTGACTTTGGAGTTAAAAAAAAAAAAGGAGGCTCCCCAAACCAAAGAATGCAGGTGGCTGGCCTCCAGCATCTGGAAGGCACAAGGAAACAGATTCTTTCCCTGAACTTCTGTAAGAAATGCAGTACCGCCAACACTTGATTTTAGAACTTCTACCTTCTAAAACTAAAAGGAAACAAGCTGGTGTTGTTTTTAGGCCACTAAGTTTGTGGTAATTTATTATAACAGTAATGGGAACCTAACACAGACATCTTGAATTACTTCTAACATTGCCCACCCTGAAGATCCCTTCTACTTCTCTCCAGGTCCAGCACTCATTCATTTATTTATCCAGAAAACTGAATTAAGTGTTGAACATACACATATAAAAACATGGCCCCTGCTCTCAAGGAATTCACAGTTGAGTGTGGGTATAGAAAGCACCACAAAACAATTTCATGCAGGATATCAAAGAGGTTTGCAGAGTGCTATGCATGGAGTGTCTCATCCAGGCTAGTGAAGTAGTAAAAGGGTGCTTGGGGACATGAGACCTGATCTGTTTCTTGACGCATGGGCAGAGGGAACATTAGGGGATGATGAATGAGGTGGGAAAGCTAGACTATTAAAACTAAAAAGTATTCAGTAGAAACTAGAAGTAGAGAATTAATTGTGTATGGGCAAAGAGTTTAAGTAATTAGTGTATAGGGCTGTGTAGTCTAGGGAAGGCGTGTGACTACATAGTATGTATCCTTGGAGCTCAGGTGCAAATTAAGCAATGTTGAAATCTGAGACATTCTAGCTGCACATCTGTTCAACATGCCGTTATTTAGCAACACCTCACAGGTAGACAGCACACACATTTTACTTAAAGAGTGCATCACCAAATAAAAAGGTACTCCAGGAACACCCTGATTTCGTTGTCACCCGGTATTTTGGTTCTCATTCAAATTAGCCTCCCTATAGGCCTAATTTCCTAGGTTTCCAGATGCATTCAGGTAGAGCCAGCTTTAAATTAGACACAAGCTGAGAAAGCTGACAATCCTGTTCCGCTGTACATGTGCCCAGTCTGGTCTCCTTTGCTATTGTGAAGAGCGAATGCATTTTGAATCATATGGCCAGACTAGAAGTACCACCCCACTCCCACTCCATTCTTGTCAGAAAATTAGTAATGGGAGTATTAGTGGGGAGAGAGTTCTGCTACAGTAACCAATTCAGCATCTCTAATAGGAAGAGAAACAAGATTCAGATTGTGTGTGTGTGTGTGTGTGTGTGTGTGTGCGTGTAATCGTGCTCCACTTCTCAAGTAAAACTTTCTCAGATTGTCTCCCCTTTTCTCTCTCCGCAGCTTACTATTTTCTGCTACTAGACCTAGGTTAGAATCTACCATCTAACGTGCTGTTAAGAGTGGCCCACAATAGATTATACCAGAGTCTATTTTGAACCCTGAAGGTGGTTATTTATATAACCAGTTATCAGCACTTCCCACCTTACTTTCCTTCATTACTATACGTTTTTTATTTTTTGCGTACATCTCCCCTGAGGGCTTTTTGAAAGAAAAACACGGGTCTTACACTTTCATCCATCTGCATTCAGCTTACAATACAGTTAGTAAGTCCTCACTAAAAATCTGTTCATAACAAATCCAGAGTCCTCTGAGGTGGAGGTTTAGATGGATCTTGATGATGAGGTATTAGGCCTAGAAAGAAATTTCATGCCCACTCAGGAAAATTAAGATTTGAGTCAGTTGTGGGGTTTGTGCTTCATCCTTTAAAAAGTTGTCTTTGTAGCATTTGAACCTCTTAGACAAAAACCAACTTGGTACCTGATTCCTTTGTAGCGAAGATTCTCATTGCAACCTCATTCTGGAAAAATTTCTAAAACATAGGTTTGACTGTAGTGCATGAATCTACTTTCTGAATACTGAGATATTATGATTCAGCAAAATATCTTCCAACCACGTGGTTGTTGTGCTGACATAGCCAAAAATTTCTGAGAGGGAATATATGAAACAGTCAACTCACTTTCAAGGGGGCTGATGATTTTCTGATTTCTTCCCTCTTGCTCATGATGGCATGTAGGAGCCTCAGGGAATTAGAATGTAACCAGGGACTGCTATTATTTTTTTACTGTTTATTTATATTTGAAAGAGAGAGAGTGTAAGGGGGAAAAATGCCTAATTGGGGAAAGGCAGAGAGAAATGGAGACAGAATCTGAAGCAGGCTCCAGGCTCTGAGCTGTCAGCAAAGAGTCCGACGTGGGACTTGAACTCATGAACCATGAGATCATGACCTGAGCCAAAGTTGGATGCTTAACCAACCTAGTCACCCAGGTGCTCCCAGGACTGCTATTGTTGATATCAACTTGGTAACTCAGAATTTTAGATCCCCACAATACTTTAGATCATTTTGTCCCACTCATTCATTTTAAAGATAATGAAACCAAGACCCAGGCAGGTTAACTGACTCTTTCAAGTGACTACACCTTGGAGTTGTAGATGTAGGGCTTGATGTGAGTCAGGAGAAATTCTCTCTCCAGAAATATTTTGTTCAACAAAACTATATGTTTGAGGGATATTTTATGTTCCTGCTATGAAACTAATAAGGTGGCTATGGGCTGGTTCTTTTTCAATCATTACTGAGTCTTCCAATTACCTACTTAGTACTGTGTAAGAAACTACTCCAAAACTTAGTAGCTCCATTCTTCATCATTCATGGTCCTGTAGGTTCATATGTTCAGCCCGGGGTCCCTCTTAAAGTTGAAGCCATTATAGCACCTGAGGCTGGAGTCCAATCTGGAGGCTTCTTCACTCACACCTGGTACATAGGCCATACCTAGGCAGGTCAGGCATCTGTTTCTCTTCAGGTTTCTGAGCTTGGGCTTCCTCACAATATGGAGTCTTAGAGTTGTACTTCTTACATGGAAGTCATCTTCCACCAGGACAAACCATCTACAAGATCACAGCAAAAGTCACAAGGTTTTTTCCTAATCTTAGAAATCCAGAAATGCTGCTTTTCATGCATTTTCTCTTGTATTCTATCAGTCAAGCAATAGATTCTATTTATTTTTACATAAATTATATGTATACTTATGAATGCCTTATTTTACCTAGAATTTTATTTTATTTTAAATGTTTTATTTATTTATTTTGTGTGAGAGAGAGGGGCAGAGAGAGAGAGGGAGAGAGAATCCCAAGTAGACTCCACACTGTCAGTGCAGAGCCCAACACTGGGTTCAATCTCATGAACCGTGAGATCATGACCTGAGTGGAAATCAAGGGTCATACACTTAACCGACTGAACCACCCAGGTGCCTTTAGAAGTTTAAATCCCTGGAATGGTAAAAATGCAACCTCTATTCAGGAAAAACCAGAAGAAATCATAGTTTCTCTATAAACGGAGGAATATTTTCTACCCCCAAATTATCCAAGGACTACTCTGAATGATTGGTCCCCAATACTGCTAACTTATTTACCTTGATATCTGCAGATAAGTTTTCATATTCTTAGACAAAGTTTATCTAGGTTTTTTAAATGGATTCCTTTCCTCTCTTATAATTATAGTTATAAGCCCATTAGCTAACTAGACATTCAATGTAAAATATATTACATTATTTCCTCTTTAATAAATTAAACACTAAGTCTTCCCCAGTCAATGGACTGCACTGAGAGCCGATACGTTATAGGTAGAGTATTTCTACTAAAATATGCTCTATTCTGAACAACTCATAGAAAATCTGTAACAAACACAAATAGCTAAGTTGACACATTTTGTTTTCTGTGAAGTATAAGTTATATATATATATAAAAGGCCTATGAGTAAAAGATAAAAATATAAGTGTTTTTCTCTTGTTGATAGGAATATATGTCTTTTATTTTTTACTCTTTTTTATCTACCAAGATCATAAATGATTTCTGTAATATAACAATGTTTAAAACGTTTTAAAAGAAGGGTTATGGACAGATTCTCAGAAAACAGAAATTTCTGGCAGTTTCCCTCTCTGCTGTGTTTGAACCCATAGGTCCAGCCACCTATGAGGATCCTTCACTGATTGTCTAAGAACCCAAAACTTCCAAACCTGAACTCATTAAATTCCTCTAAAACTTCTTCCTCCTCCTCCAATTCCTTTCCTCTTCCTTCCCTGCCTCCCAATGCCCATGAACTATACCACTAGCCTCCCATTTTCCTAAGGAAGACACAGTGCTCTGAATTCACCCACCTTCCTGTGTCTTTCACTCCTAGCCCCCAAATGGTGGGCTTTAGCTGCAAAATAACCTTCAAATCTATCCATTTATTTCCATCTCTAACATCTTCAGGCCACTTCAAGACAGGATCATCTGTCATATATATTTCTGTGGTTATCTTCCCATATTCTTTGAACCTGCCCCATTTCAACTCCAAGTCGTAGTCAAATTGGTTTTTGCAAGATGGAAACCAGGACAATAACACCCCTACTTGAAATCTTTAATGGCTTCTCATGGACTTTAGGATAAATCCCAAATTCCTAAGGTGGTCTGTATGGCTCTGTATAATCTGGTTTCTTCCTCACCTTCTAGCTCATCCCTGGCATCTCTTTCATCCTCTCTAGATCCAGTCATGATAAAGAACTTTCAGGAGGTTTATTCTTATTTCTAGGCTTCTGTTTTTGAAATGGCTTCTTCATTTTCTTTTTCTGAAGGATATTGTTATTCACCCTTCAAACTCCATTTTATTATTAGTCATAATAAGAGTAATAATAATGGTTACCATTTATTACGTACTTTATGTGCCTGGCACTGTATATGTAATATTATTTTTGCTTTCACAGCAGATCTAGAAGGGAATGTATTAGTTGAAACTTTAAGATGAAGATACTGAGGTTAAATAATGTAAAATAAGTTATTTATTACAAATTTCTTGCCTCTTAGCCATCATCTCCCAGGGCCACCAGGACCTGGGTTGGGTCTCTGCTCTTATGTTTCATTTGATCTGTATATCCCCCAGTTGTGTACTTCTCAAACAGCTGTATCTTTTTTTCTATTTGCTGTTTTTCTGTTTCCCTTACTAAAATGTCCTTACATTCTAGAAGCAAATCTATCCCATTTTGTATTCCTTATACTAGCACCTGTCACAATGGCTGACACAGAAAGCATTCAGAAAGGTATTTGTTGACTTGATAAAATAATAAACGTTCTTCTATCTGAAGTTGCCCAGATTCTCAAAAAGCAGACACTATCATATTTCATTATTTATTAACCTTCACCTGTCCCCCAACCCCAAGATATCAAGGCTTCGTGGAGTGAAAAAAAAAGCTTCTTTTCACACAAATGTTGGAAATGCCCTGCTCTTTACTTCACTCCTTAATTCAGAAAGATTAAGAAAAATGAATTTGATCCAGAAAATACCAACTGCAGAAAAATAGAAAGAAAAGGAAAAACATATTAAAACAAAAGTTGCTATTTTGAAATTTGTTTACATTTTAAAATAGCCAAATTCTGCATAAGCTATGCTGATGAAACAAAAGCGCCTTTTCTTTTCCTCTGTGTCACTTGCAACTCGTGCATTATTTAGTGAAAAAGAATCTTCTCACCAACTTGAGCCAAGTAATATGCACTCACTGAACAAAACAGAAAGGTAGGAGTGACATTTCATCCATAATTTCAGTATACATTATAGGAAAAAGAGACCTATTCAATCCAATCATGTAACGGAAGACCAGAGTTCTGGTTATAGTATTACAAACTCTTCCCTATTTAATTATACGAACACAAACCATTTAGCCTCTTGGTGTTTTGTTTTGTTTTGTTTTAAATAGAATGTGATACATTATCCTATTTGCCTCTGATTGTGTTAGGATTATAAATTAAACAATATGTTGGAAATGCTTTTAAAATTATATAAGAACAATAAGGAGTTGTACACTCTAGTGCCAAAACCTTTAGTCAAGTATTCGTTTATTTAGATCGAATCATAAAGAATGTACCACGTTTTCTATTATAAAGGGTTGTTAATCATTTAGTGATTTAAACAAATTTAAATATAAGTACTCACAAAATAAATTTTAAGGTGAATGTTACATTTAGTATATGAACTTTTCTGAAATATCCTTTTTTATTATTAACAACAACAAAACTAAGCTAAAAGAATCATTGCCATCTTGCCAAAATGCAGATGTGCTTAGGTCAATTTTTATTTTGCTTAAATACAATTTTTAAAATAGTAAGCCATGATTCTCACACAAATATAAAGATTTCATTTAACTCATTAATTTGTGAGGAAATTAGTAAGAAATTATAACCAGTTTACAGCAAATTTGAAAACAGGCACATGTGTATATAGTCCACTACAAATACTGAAACACATTTGCTGATAAATGCAAAGCAATTTAATATCCTGTAAAGTAATAAAATGTAAAGCTTGTAGTCATCTTTTCTACAGGGTATAAATCACCAAGGATGAGAATGATTTGCATTACTCGCAGTTTTCTACAGCTTAGTATTTTACCTCTGCAGAGTCATAAATCACTCTGTGGCTGGAGAGACAGTCAGAGATGCACATCTCTACATGTGGATGGGAAAATCAGGTAACTCCCCAGAGATCACGCCGTAATACCTACCAGTCTCCTGAAAGGATCCCCAGGGACATTTTGCCCATTTCAAAGTCTGATGAATTTTTCTGAAAATAGCTATGGAAATAAAATATAGAAAGGTGTGGCTGGAAGGAGCCCTTTCCTGTTTAACATATTTTTGTTCTTAAATACTCACACTGAAATCTAAGCGATTACCAAATGAGAATCTTTAGCTGCTTCAGGATACATCCCCTTCCCCTCAAATTTTTAGAACTAGAAAGTGGTGGAGGAACTAATTATTGTACAAGTCTCTATAATGACACCATCTTTAAGATATCTGTAAGTGGACCTTTCAAAGAAATAGCTCATACAGTCAATCAATCAATCAATCAATCAGTTGTAGGACATCATCTAAAATCAAGATTTTGCTATTCTTGTTTGATTTGCTTTCTATTTCTTATATGTCCTGTGTTGGAATATAATTTGAGTTTGGTTTTGCATCTGCTTTTCCTTAGATCTCCCCTGCCATGTAATCTTTGGTTATATTTAAGCAATATCAATAATTTCAATTCCATTTGTGTACCTCAAACTGCACAATTAATTGGTTTGGCTTTCTCTCCTGCTGGAAAGTAAGCTCCATGCAACAGAGCCATCTTCTTATTCATCAGTGCCACACCCTTCATATGCCTGCCAAGGAGTAGGGGCCTCATAAACATTTGTTAAATGACTGTGGTGGCTGAACTGCATTCTAGAATCTTATGAAAAGCAAAACTACAGAATTGACTATCATCATCATGTATACATACAACTTTTAAATGAATACACATAAAGTTAAGCCTATGAAAACTTTACTCTAACTTTTCCATTGAGAAGATCAGCTCATATCATACTTTTTTTTTCAATTATCCTTCTCTGTGTTTAATAGATTGACATAAAATCACTTACTATATAATTTTCTAACAGGGTCAAAAAATAAATGCATTACTGAAAAATAATGACATTTAATGTCCTATTATTTTCCTTTTTCAGAATTTAGCCAAAAAGGAAAGAAAATATCTCTGTATAGAAAGAGAAAAAAAGTATTTTTTTGTTTTTTAATTAACTGGAATTAGGGTAAAGTTAGGTCAATACTTTAAAATGTTACATGGAGTATATTATGAATTTTAAACTCATGACAATGCTGAATTAGATAACCTAGAAAATGGATAATTTTCTAGAAGAAAATATTCTTCATGATTCATTTTTGAATCATGAAGAAATGGAAGATCTGAACGCACCAATAATGAGTAAGGAAATTGAATCAGTAATGAAAAACCTCCCAACAAAGAAAAGTCCAGGATCAGATAGCTTCATATATTTACACATTTATTTTCATCATGTTTAATATAGGATTCTTTGTCAAAATTTCTGTATGTTCTAATGCGATATAGGTAAATTCTCTCTTATAGCTCCCGAGGCTATCCTACTCGTGCAGTGCTGTGCCCTGTAGTTCTGGGGGAGTGGAGGTTGGGGAATATGGAGACGAAAAGACTCTTCTGAAGTGAAGCTATATGAAACTTTTGTTGATGGAACTTGGGCCTTTCCTCTCTGGGATGGGGTGAATGTCCAGAATGCTCTTGGAGTTCAAATCTTTCCCCCAAAGGACTGTAGAGTATTTCATGAAAGGGCTCTAGCTGTGATTACTTTATCTGTATCTCCTCATCGGCCATTTCTGCTCTCCCTCATCTGAAATGGGGAAACGGTGATTTTCTGCAATGCTCAGACTGTTTGAGAGTGTTCTCGGATGCTGTCAACTCACTTGCGGTGCTTCCAGCACGTGGTAGTGGAAGTGGGGCTAGGACCCCCCGCTGAGTCCTTGGATTCTGTCCTCCTACCACCTCTTGAGGTTGAAGATATGCAGTAAGACTTCCTCTGTTTTGTCATTGCTGGTGAATTTTCTATTTGTTTTCACTATTTTCAGGTGTTTTTAATTTCATCAGATATTGGCAGTGTGTGTGTGTGTGTGTGTGTGTGTGTGTGTGTGTGTGTGTGTTTCAAGAGCATTAAACACCGAGATTGCCATAAGGGTTAATAAAAGAAAATCCATTGTCTATTTCCTGTCCCACCTGAAGGAACTGTCAGAATGTTAACAGATACATATACATATATATATGTATACACACACACACATATTCCTCTTTTTATCAAATAATTATACATTTTGAGAATAATTTGGAGAAAATAGAAGGAAAATAAATAGGCAGAGAGAGAAAGAAAGGGCACTCCCTTAGAGTGTGTTGCTTGAGGCACTTCCCAAGTAGGAAAAGCTCACCAAAAACTTGCTTCTTGATTAAAACCCCAAATTAAATTCCTGACACGCTACAGAGGCTGTACTCAAATTATCCTAATTATAGTTTTCAAGTCTCTGAAAAATATTTATGTTGCAAATAGCCTTGTATTCGCATGGCACAGAACCTATTCTCCCCAATTATTATTATTGGAATTTTTCCGTGGCCCTGGACATGCTTGCCGCGTCCTATTCATCAGAACAACTAAATAATAAACCTGTTCCCTGCAGTTCATCAAGGAAGTGCTGGCTATGTTCAGGAGTGAGAGACAAAGAGAAGATGGTGATGGTGGTTATTAATAATAATTAATTATTTATACAGAGCTGACAGAGGCCTCATTGATGGAGAAGACACAGAATCAGAGGCTGACTCTTCTCTGCCTCCAGGACTGAATTCTAAGAGAAGCAATTCAGATATGAAATAAGCTTGTCAAGCTTAGGTTGCAGCTTATAATTTCAAAACTTCTTTGGCATAAATTTTATTCTAAAAAGTTAATGAAAGGGTCGCCTGGGTGGCTCAATTGGTTAAGCTTCCAACTTCGGCTCAGGCCATGTGTTCAGCCCTGCGTATGGCTCTGTGCTGACAGCTCAGAGCCTGCAGCCTGCTTCAGATTCTGTCTCCCCCTCTCTCTGCCGCTCCCTTGCTCGTGCTCTGTCTCTCTCTCTCAAAAATAAACATTAAAAACATTAAAAAATAAAATAAAATATAAAAAGTTAATGAGAGTATATTCTATTCTAGTGACAGTTTCCCTTCAATATTATACATGTGTAGATACAATACAATACATCCTCTTCTTTCTCTTTGCCTCAATTTTGTTAAAGCAGCAACTTAAAATGTGAATAACTATACTAAACCATACAATTGTTTTGGCTAGAATGTTTAAGATGTAGTTTGGTTATAATTTTTCTTCATTTTTAGCTCTAATAGGGGTGGGTTTCATTAAACACAGTTAATATGACTGAGGCAAATGCTAGATGCAGGTAGGCTGGAAAGAGTATCATAGCATGTTTTTCATTAGCATTATCTATTCCAATGATGAATAACAGGAAATTTAGAAGCTATGACCCCCTCCCCCAGAACCTTTGCAGACAACAGTACTCTCCAAAGAAGATTCAGGGATCTGAGGGATCTGCGCACTTAGATTTCTTAGGAAATACTCTTTAGGTCTAAACTACTGCCAAGTTTAGTTACTCCTGAATAAGTAAACAATTTTTTAAATGTTTATTTATTTTTGAGAGAGAGTGAGCAAACAGGTGAGGGACAGAGAGAAAGGAGTCCGGACAGAGGATAGAGGATCCAAATTGGGCTCTGAGCTGACAGCAGGGAGCCTGATGTGGGGCTTGAACTCAACAACTGTGGGATCATGACCTGAGCTGAAGTTGGACGCTCAACTGACTGAGCCACCCAGGAGCCCCTAAACAAACAATTCTTATAGCCATTTTAGGACTTTGCAATTTTCCCTGGGAAAATAGAAAAGCATAGGAAAGCAGGCAGCCATCTGTCACAATCCTGCTTCATTCCCCGGTGTAGATAGGAAATGTGCAGAGAGGACTTCAAACACTACTCTCTGGTTAGAGAAGTTCTCCTCTCTCAAACTGAAATGAAAACCCTATTCTATGGTTGCTCTTTTCAGACTTCTTGGTCTAAATATATTTTTTCCTAACGTTTATCATTGTGGTAAGATATATATAACAAATTTTACCATCTGAAACGATTTTTGCATATATAGTTCCATGGTATTAAAAACATGTATAATGTTGTGCAAACATCATCACCATCCATTTCCAGAACTCTCTTCATCTTGTAAACTGTAACTCTGTACTCATTAAACACTAAGCCCTCATGCCTCTCCTCAGCCCCTGGCAACAACTATTCTGTTTTCTCTGCCTACGATTTTGACTATTCGATATACCTGAGATAAGTGGATCTTATAATATTTGTCCTTTTGTGGCTGGCTTATTTCACCTTGCATAACGTATTCAACGTTCATCCATGTTGTACCAAACGTCAGAACTTCCTTTGTTTTTTAGACTGAATAATATTCGATTGTATGTATATACCACAGTTTGCTTGTCCATTCATCCGTCAATGGGCACTTGCGTTCTTGCCATGTTTTAGCTATCATGAATAGTGTTGCTATGGACATGGGTGTACAAATATCTCTTCAAAACCTCGTCAGTTCTTCAGGTATTTACTCAGAAGTGAAATTTCTAGGTAAGATTGTAGTTCTAATTTTAATTTTTTGAGGAACTGTGTGACAGTTTTCCACAAGCAACTGTCCCATTTTACATTTCCACCAACAGTGTGTAAGTAAACTTTTCTCCATATCCTTCCCAGTGCTTGTTATATCTCATCTTTTTTTTCTTTTATAGTTAGAGAGGGTTTTTTTTTTTGTCTTATTTCATAAGGTATCCCACCTATACCTACTTTATAAAGATAGTCAACTTTTTTTCACCAAACTTTTTTGGGGAAAAATTTTTCCCCAAAACTTTTTTTTATTTGTTTGTTTGTTTAAGTTTCAGGAGCAGAATTTAGTGATTCATCACTTACACATAACACCCATGCTCATCACAAGGAGTGCCGTCCTTAATACCCATCACCCATTTAACCCATCCCCCTGCCCTCTCCCAAACTTCGAGTCTTGCTTTTGATATGTAAATTTGTAACATATTTTGTGTTTAGATTTTGAACGCTCTGAAATAGAATCCAAATTCATTTTCTCTACATGGATACCAAGTTTTCCAGCTACATTTACTGAAATATCCTTCCTTCCCTCACAGATTTGCCATGCTACTCCTATTATATATCAAAGTTTTAGATATGTGTGGTTCTGTTAAAAAAAGTTCAGTTTCTTGATGCCTTCACTAGTTTTATACTACCTTAATTACCACAGTTTTATAATAATGTCTTTATATTTATCATGAAAAGTCCTTCTTATTCCTCTTCCTTTTCCTCCAGGAATTAGGCATGGAAGGATGATCTGTCCAATGATCACTCCCCTAAGGGCTGGGCACAGGGTTAATGAATCCAAGGTTGTGTTATCAGAATTGTAAGGAGACCAAGTCTTCTAGGATTACAATCTCTACATCCAGACACTTGTCCTTCGAATGGCTGCCAGCTGTCACATGAGGTGAAAGGAGGAGTGACTAAAACCTACTTTCATTATTAGAAGTACTATATGGCACTTTCAGCAGCGATGTCTCTGGGCTAGATATTAGCATATTATCACAGCATAGCCTGACGTTTTGAGCAGTTATTGGTTACTGAGTGTTGGGCAAGGCCTGGCAGAAGACAGTTTGGATGTTCCCCCAGGCACAATTTCTTAGCATATGCTCAAGTCTCTAAGAAAATTTGATTGACTGTCAGTGTGTGAAGAATCAGTGTAGGTGAATAGTTTTTAAGAAAGAAAATATGAATTCTTCTCCCTTACAGTTTATAAGTGTATTTTGGAACCCTGGAAAGAAAAAGAAGAGTGAAAATGTTCATTTTTCCAGAGTATGATTTCTTTCAAGTGTTGAGCCTGTAGACCTGCAACAATTTACAACTGAGCTAACATCTTTAATGTGTGAACTTGAGGCATCTTAAGACACAACACATGCTCCAGATAAACGCCCTCTGAGACGAGCATGTCATTTGGAAGACTTTCCCCATGAATAACATTACTGACACCTGCCCTGACAAAGTCTGTCAGATGTTTTCATTTTCAAGTAAAGGAGCAAACCATCTGGTACCCTGAGTAAAGAGTCTCAGGTCACTGAAAGAGAAACCCAGTATTTTACTCCAGCTGGAACTTAAGCAAATTCAAAGAAAACAGGTCAATCTTTGATCCCTAGAGTAATTTTCCACCCAAGTTATCAGAATTTTGATAGAAATGTTCTCTAAGACATGAGATGCTCTATTGATCTGGGGTAACTTAAAACAGAGAACTATTTTCAGTAGTCTATTAAGTAGGCAGCACAGAAACCTGCCTTCATCTGGAGGCAGGTAAAGTGAATGGAGATTTATACATTCATTGACTCACTCAAGAATAAAAGGACAAGTATAGGGTTAAGCCTTAGCAACAAAAGGATCAGGGTTTTTCCCTCAGAGATCTTACAAAACAGCAGGAGAAATACACACACACACACACACACACACAATCACTCTAAACAATGTTGAATGGCATCTGAGTGGCTCAGTAGGTTAAGCATCTGACTTCTGCTCAGATCACCATCTCACAGTTTGTGAGTTCAAGCCCCACATCTGGCTCCATGCTGATGGTGTGGAGCCTGCTTGGGATTCTCTCTCCTTCCCTTTCTCTGCCCTTTGTGTGTGTTCTCCCTCTTTCTCTCTCTCTTTCTCTCTCTCAAAATAAATAAATAAACTTAAATTAATTAAATAAACAAATAAATAAATAAAATAAAATAACAGTGTTGAGGGGCTCCCGGGTGGCTCAGTCAGTTAAGTGTCTAACTTGATTTCAGCTTAGGTCATGATGTCATGGTTCATGAGATCAAGCCCCACACTGGGCTCTGAGCTGCCAGCACAGACCCTCCTTGGGATTCTCTCCCTTTCTCCCTCTCTCTGCTCCTTCCCTGTTTGCATCCTATCTTTCTCTCTTACAACATAAATAAATAAGCATTAAACAAATGTTGAAGAAATAGAAAGACTACACAGAGGAGAATAAAGAGAAGGAACACCTCACCTGGCTGAGTATCCAAAGATGGCCTCTGGGACCAGAATAAAGATTCACGCCACACAATTACTTACAAGTTAGTAAACTTTCGTAACAGCCCATAAAATGTTATGTGACTTTCCAGATGATTTTTTGTCTTTTTCTTAATACTCTGTTGCATCTAAAACCACACTAAATAAATATGCTTTGATATGTAGAAGTTTAAAAATATAATTTCAGGAAAAGACACTATGTTTACTTAACATTCAAGCTGAGACAATCATATGGAACAAATTTGAATTGTGTGCCATATTTAGATAAACCCAAAACCTTTTTCTTTTGGTATGTAAGTAAAGTAAATAGGATGAAAAGGTGAAATTTTCTGTGGTGTTTCATAGAAAATATGCATATGCAGTTTTTCCATAGACTTCATATTTTTTGTTTCTTAAGTAGGCTCCATGCCCAGGGCTCCAGTTCAGGGCTGAGATCAAGAACTGAGCTGAGATCAAGAGTCAGACACCCAATTGATTGAGCCATCCGGGAGCTCCTCCATAGTTTCAAAGCACTCTTGTATTTAGCCTTTATTTGGCCCTCAAAGGCATTTTTCTGCACTACAACTTTGTTTTTAACTGTAATTTGAGTGCAAGATAACAATGAGTCTCATTAACCTTGAAAACTTGATGAGGAACACATTACCGAAGAAAAAAATCTACAAAGAATCATCCATACCCTTCTATTCCCCAAAACGCAACATCCTGTCTTCTCTTCCTCATCTAGTTTGGACAGTAAATTTTCAGTACATTTCATTTTATATACAATCTACAATTCTTTACTTGCAAACTTATGTTTTGCTTATATAAGCTTGCTTTTGTGCCGTTATTGCTAAATGTTTCTATCTGTGAAAATTGTTTGCATAGCTTATGTTAAAATGGAAGACATCGTGACATTTCTCATTCAAATTGAAGGTTTTTTTTTTTTAATTTAACAACCTTTTACTTAGTAGCTTGGCTTTTCATGAAAAAAAATTAAAGTTTTTCAGTAAAGGATAAATGTACAAGTCTAAGTTAGATCTTAAAATATTCTTTCAAGTAAGCCAGGAAAATAGAGAATTCAGATGAGCATAGAGGAGTAAAGGAGTGGGAGAAACCTTAAGGGAGTCAGGTCAGTTTAAGTACAAATGTAAGGAATGAATATTTTTTTAAAATAGAGAAAGGAGAAAGGAGCCTGGGTGGCTCAGTTGGTTAAGTCTCTGGCTTCAGCTCAGGTCATAACCTCAGAGTTCATGAGTCCGAGCCCTGTGTTGGGATTTGTGCTGACAGCTCAGAGCCTGGAGCCTACTTTGGATTTTGTGTCTCTCTCTTTCCGTCCCTCCCCTGCTTACTCTCTGTCACTCTCTGTCTCTCAAAAAATAAAATTAAAATGTTTTTTTAAAAAAAGAGAAAAAATTTGATTATTTTTCTGGATGGCATGATTTCAGAGGTGCACGTAATGGATATCATTGAAAACCAACTTTCTAAAGATAATTTTAAAAAGCAATATGGTAAGTGATTGCATTGTGAAAATTTTTTTAAATGCACAAATACAGGATGCAAAGCAGGAGGAAAAGACTCCTACTGTCCAAATGTTACAAAGGCGGGTATCATGCTCAGGATAACATTTCCAGGAACAGAATGATACACAGATTCTAATTTTAGCCTGATATCTCAAACAGCTTAGTTGGAAGTAAAGATGATTTGCTCTAGGTAAACATTATTTGGCTCAAAAAGTAGTTATAAAAATTATGAAGTCACTGACGCTGAACATGCATATGAATAGTTTGAATAAAATAATTTTAAGAAAATGTGAGTTTCTCTTTTTCATTCAAGATGATAAGTTTCTCCAGAATAGGTATCAGGCCAAACTTTCTTGCAAGCACATTAAATTAGTAAGTGTTGAAATAAATTGCATTGGCATTTAAAGACATCATGAACCTAAAGCAGACAGAACACAGTCGACTTGGTGACGTTATTTTTGCTATCTTGTATGAAGTGATAACTGACATGCCATCAATAAAGTCTGATGTCCAGTTAGCTTCCTATTTGTAGGATGTTTGGCAGGGCAGAAGAGGGAAGAGTTGGCTGGCCCATATTGGACTTCAATACGGAATCTTGGCCTCTGTAACACAGTGATCCAACCATTTGAGCTCACATAGCCATATGTCCATCTTTACACTTGGCAGGAGAAACACCACCGTGACGTGTCTGTTTTTGTGCAATCATGATTAATGGGCCATTCCTTCCAACAGTGAGGGATTTTCCCATCTGATTTTTCACACTACTTGCAAACAATAAAAGCTAATTACTAGTTGCCATAATAAGGATGACAACTAAAGTCTCAGCACTCAAACTGTGTTTCTGTACTTTGGTGAGAATACCACCCCATCTTTATGCCCGTGTAAAAGGGCCTTAGCAAAATCCATTGTTTGTCATCTTTGGAAGTTAGAGAATTGCTATGCTTTCCTTTAGGCTTTGCTTCAAACTGTATAAAGGGGCCAGAAAGCCCTTTGATAGCAAAAGAAACTAAGAAGCTTGTTCAACATACTCACATACTTAAATCACTCATCTTTCCTTCTTTCCAATTAAAATAACTCTCTGGCTGTGTTTTTCAAGGCAAATAAAGACGTTGGAAGTGACTTTATTACTCAGTTTCATGAGCTGGGCTCCATGGCTTCATGGAATCCAATGCTGGAAAAGACCTTAAATATAATCAAAGCCCATTTCATGGTGAGAGCACTGAGGTTCAGGGTCACAGAGAGAACAGTCAGTGGCAGAAGCACTCTTAAAAATATCCAGTATCAGGCACATTGATAAAGACAATAAAGTAAATAGGTTTAAAAACAAGTCTATCTTTGGAATTGGGGTAGGTGATTAAAGACGAGAATTTCCCAACTAGTTCTATTTTTTTTTTTTTATTTTATTTGCTTGATTTCACTTTCAGGCTCTAAATATTTAACTAGTACATGCTAGGTGACTGGCTAAATACCTGATTAACTAGTACATGCTAGGTTAACTAGTACATGCTAGGTGACTGGCTAAATGCCTAGATAATTACAATAAGGAAGACATCTTAGGACAGCTCTTTTGGCTTCATTTAGGCACATTGAAAAAGCAAAGCTAGAGTGTAAAAGTGTTCTGTACATTGTAGGAATCCCTGACATCCATCCTGTCCTAGAGCCATACTTCCCCTCTGAGACTCTGGTGGGTAAGACTCCGGAGAAAGGTGTGGCATGAATTGACAGCTGTGAATGGAGTTGGGTCAGGCCACTTGTAGTAAAGAAACCATGTTTTCTGGACATTGTAAAATTAATCATATTAAATGTCAGGTACTTGGTATAAAAATAAATAAATTCTATTTTTGCCCTAAAACAATTATTTACTATTAAGATTACTTAAAAAGCTTCTTAACAGTTTCCCCTCGATTGAAAATTATGAACAACATGAGATTTTTACACTACATGCAGGTGACAAGTTAGTCTGCCGTGGTTTCATGAATGATGGCGAAAGACATAGACTGTTGGGTCAGAAACAAAGAAATTTCTTCCTCACAGAACAGAAAACAACAGAAGCAACATATCTCTCCCCACTCCCCTTACTTCTAAGTTCCACAGGAGCCGGGAGATAGAAGCAGGTGGATTCTTACATGGGCAGAGGGTTGCATTACAGGAGAGGAAAGCCTGATCTTAGGGAAACTGAATCTTTTGTAACAGACAGTGGGCTTGCCTGGCATTGCTCTGGAGAGAGACACTATCTCTGTCTTCCACTTCTATTCTCTAGAAAAGCATTCTTGAAAAAAATAGTTCAGTACAAAAGCAGTGCCCATGCTCACAAGATATGCAGAAATGTAAACAACACATGAGAGGCTGCTAAGCAACGTTCCCTGTCTCGTCTCTGCCTTCAATAACGTGTCATGATAATACCTTCAGATTCACATTCTTTTGGCACAGTTGTGATTTTGCCAGTCTCTTCTTGAGTAGCTCTCCGTGCATCCCCATCCTGTATGTGGTCAGCTCAAACCTTCTTAGCCTGACCTCGCAACCTGGCCTTGCCTTCCCCCGCAGCCTTCACCACCCACTGATCAGTCGTAGCTCCAGTGTCATGGGAGTTCACCTTTCTCCAAAAACATGCCACCAGCCCCAGCTCCGTGCCTCACTCTGCTCAAGCTCTCTCCTCAATCGTTCCCCTCCTCTGTGTCTGCTCTATGTCCTGGTTGTTCGTTATACTCAACAGCGGCTCCATGAGGCTTTTCCTACGCTCCCTCTGCTCCCATGCTGCCACCCGCTTGCATCTGTAGATGAAGATCCTGCTTCAGCGGGTTGGGAATCATTCTTCCTGATGCATGTGTCATCTCCTTGGCCATATCGCAATACTCCTAAAAACGGGGTCTGTGCTTTCCTCTCTCATCCCTCATGGCATGAAACAAGGTATCCGGCATACATTAAATGCCTTTTTATCCTGTTAATTTTATGCCGCTGCTTTCCGAAATCCAAAAAGGTAGATGGCAGAGGTACGTGGCTTTCTCCTTACTCTGCATCTTCTAATCGGGAGACGACTCTCCAGAGCCATCTCACATGCCCCTTGCTTGTGGCATTCTATTTACTCTTTGCTCTTTTCTGCTTTGCCTCTCCTCTCTTCCACACTTCTTACCCTTTTCTCCTAGAGCACAAGAAATGTTCATTAGAATTAGTGGTAGAACAGTAGCCACCCTGCTTTCTTTTCCTCTCATTTAAGCCCCCCTTCCAGTCATTATGTAACTGTCAGTTTGTTTCTTCCCCATCAGCAGGCAGGGCAGGATGGGGGAGACGCTGGTCCTGCTTCAGACGGCAGTTTTGCTCTCAGGCACAGGTTCTGGGGGCCCAGCAGGGCTCAGAAACAGTTCATGAAAGCCCTTGTCTAATTTGCATATGTTCGCAAAGATGGGATTGACCTGGGACTCTCCACCTGGTCTCCCTTCCAGATGTCTTTACTACTTCCAGATTCCTGGTGTCCTCACCTGGACTGTCTTCTAGGTGTCCCTACAGGGAGCCTTGTAGGGAAGCCTGGCCTTTAGAGGACATAGTCTCCACCTAGTGGCTGTGATCTGACCCCAATGAGAATGTCAGCTCAAGGGATTTGTACTTAGACATTGTTTTATTTTTATTCCACATCTGATTAGGCACATTTTTTGTCATTAATTATTACTTCTTTTGATCACTCTTCTGGTTGAGTCTAATTTGCAAATGCTCTGTGTAAATCCAGAGAGAACCTGTCTCTAGCTAAGTGCATTGTAGCTGCTGACATGCATGGGAAAAAGAGCGAGAACCTCAGTGACTGAGGTTCAGGAATATTCTGTGAACATGGGGGGATGTTTAGATCAAACCAAAGGAAGAAACCCAGCCACAGGCCCTAAGGTTTCAGAAGAACCAAGTCCCAGTCGGGTCTCCCTGGGGAAAGATGGAAATATATATATTAGTCTTTTCTTCTTATTTATATTAACATAAGTTTTCTATTTTCAATTGGAGACAGGGGGAACTAGAGAGGGCAAGTGGGAAGGAGTCTGCTCAGTCAGGAGGAGCTAGGAATCTGGAGCGTCGCACTAACCCTGGGTGGGCTTTCCCTGTGACTTGAAGCAGAAGCAGGATCTTCCACGAACCTTGTTCTATAACTAGAGTCAGGTCACAGACTGAAGGCTTAATTTTTTCCATTCAAGTGACTCAGGAGCTCCCCAGAGCAAATTACGCAGCAGAAATGTCGTAAGGCCAGTTTCGAAGGCAGCTCCGGGGAGTTGGTGGCCCAAAGCTCCTCTCTGGCTTTCCAGGATGAGTCAGTGCCTCTGTGAGGGTGTCTGTGCAGCAGAACCCAGGGCCCCCACTGTACAAGTGCCCTGACTGTGACCACTTCTGAGCAGGAAGTGTTACCTGGGCGCATGCATCCGGCTCTCTGTGATTTTCCAGCCAGGTCAAATTAAATATTTTAAAAAGATGTCTTGGGAAAAAGTGACCACAGAAGGACAGTATACAAGTAACCGAAAGTCTTTTTATGTTAACTTCCAGAATAATTTTTTAATGCTTATTTTATTTTTGAGAGAGAGCACACACACATAAGCAGGGGAGGGGCAGAAAGAGGTGGGAACAGGGGAACCGAAGTGGGCTCTGCACTGACAGCAGAGAGACTGATGCGGGGCTCAAACTCTTGAACTGTGAGATCATGACCTGAGCCTAAGTTGGACACCTAACCAACTGAGCCACACCGGTGCCTCCAGGATGAGTTTTAATAAATTGATTCATATGCTTTCAAGGCCTGGATCTAAAAGAATAGTAACTCATTAGTAGGTCTTCCTAGTTTCTACTCTCATGAGAATTAAGGCAAAGATGATTAGAATTCATATTATTTTCTTAAGTTTTGGGGTTTTTTTAGATTTTGTTTCATTTCTTCTCAGAAACCTAGGTCTATAAATCCTCAGATAATGAGAATCTTACAGAATAGAGACTCCTAAGTATGAGAAAACCCACATTACCTCCTGATCTCCTGAAGTTGCCTGTAACTTAGCAAAATAGGTGTTTGGAATTGCTTTATTCAATATGGGATGTAGAATGTTATAATGGGCAGACTTGAAGCCCGATGAGCAAAAAGGCATATATAAAGCTACTCATTATACCTACACTCAAATCTCACAAAAACACTAATACATGCTTATAGCTGTCCTTACGACTCAATACCAAAGAAAAATATAGGGAAAAATATTCTAAGGAAGGAGATGAAAAAAGTGTTTGCTGCATGCAAGACTATTTCTCCTCTTACTCTTACCGCTGCATTCCATAGTAGTATGACTGAGGTCATGGCCTTGAACTGAACTCAACTACATCAACTCTTTCCTCCTTGTACAGTTGGCATATGGTGACTGGGGAAAAAAATCTAACCAATATCCCTCAAAGAAGATACATTCTTCATGTTGGCTTGGATAACACCCAAGTCCCTCCTTCTCAAGGTAAGAATCTGCCATTTTACATACTGTCATCTTTGTCCTAAAGTGATCTCATTCCAAATCTCCCTCACCTCACCCCCCGCCATGCCTACCTGCTTCCAGCCTATGCCTCTAGGTTCATTCCTATCTGTATTCAATTCTACTTTTTACCAACCATAGACTGTCACCACAATTTATGTCTGTCTGGCTCCTCCCCCTCCTAGAGAAACTAGAGTAGAAAGCCAGGCAACCCTGTGAGGGGTATAGAACACCTTGTTCACTGGTTGTTACAAAGTGAATTAGAATGAACTCTCAGAGAAACTATTGGAAATATGAATCAAAAGTCTTACGATCAGATCAGCAATTTCATTTATAGTTATTGATACTTAGGAAATGCAAAACAATATGCCTAAAGGTAGGTTAATAAATGTAGCAGTAGCAAGTACAGATGAGTTGATATGCATAAGATTTTTGTTTTTCTGTTACAAGGAGAACGGGATAATTCTATTTGTGTGTGTGTGTGTGTGTGTGTGCATGAAGGGATGTTTGTGTATGTGTGCGTGCGTGTGTGTGTGTGTGTATGGTGTGTGTGTGTCTGTGTGTGTGTTCATGAATAGGATTACTCTGGAGAGAGAAATCAAACCAGTGGTTAAAATAACATGATGGTGTCTCTTACCTGTTCTGTGGACTGCTCGTGCGCCTCTGGAAGAGTAGCCGAGTTACACATTGTCTTCGGCCAGACTTCCTAGAATGAGAGCCTGTTACAGTGATTCGGTGTACTCTCCAATAAAACCTCTCTGGAGTTGGTGCGGGCTCCCTGGCATCTCTGGGCAGGAAGACAAATACAGTCCCGGGGAAAGAGCACAAGCATAAGCTGTTAACCACAGTGTTCGTAGAAGCTGAGAGAGGGCTGTGATTCCAGGACCAAAGATCTGCAAGAAGAACCAATCGGGTCTGCTACATACAGCAAAACTGATGTCCTTGGTAAACCTTGAAATGCACATCCTGTGGTTCCACCTGAGAGAGTATTTCAGCAGATCAGAAGTATGTGTGGGGCATCTCTATCTTCTAAAAGACCTGTGTGTGGTTCAACCAGGCTGGAAAACCACTTCTTTCAAGAGGGAGGCATTCTAGTCAGAAGCTGAAGGACTGTTTTCATGAAATGCCTCCCAAGACTCTGCATATAAGCATTACTGCCTTGGGACCCAGAAAACAAACTCCAGATGAAAATGGGAAAAGGCACATTCTGTCCTTTCTTTGTCGGAACACTGTCATAGTAGAGTCTGCAAATCCTGCGAAGGACATACAGAGGTGCAGTGTGGGCGCATCCCCCCAGAAGGGACCCTCATTATATTTCTGTGGCTGCTAATCCCTCAAAGATGCACTAGGGGAAGGACATATATTGACTTACTCTTGTATACAAGTAAGACTTCTCCAGGGCCTTCTAGAAACAACTAATGGGGTTGAATCATGCAAGAAGGCACTATGACACATCATAATTTGAAAACTAATGTTAGTGTTACCCCACATTCATTTATAGGCTGATAAAACTTGAGCCATTTTGGGTTCCCCAATGCTTAGGATAGCAAAGCCAAAAACAAAAACAAAAATGGAAGGCTCAAGTCCTAAGAAAAAGGTTCTATATGTACTGCAAGTTTGTATAATAGGAACACAACAACCATCAAAAATCCTGCTGTACAATATGTGCAATGATATTTCATGACATGGGGAGCGGCTGCTGATACATTGTTAAAGATAGGAGCAGCACATGCAATTCTCTGTAGCAAGTGTTAAAATGTGAATATTTATAATCTCTGGAATGGTGAACAAATTTCTTTCCTGGGTTTTTCTGCATTTGATATGTCTTATTTTAACAATGGATAAATATAATGAAAAATAAACTACAGTATACCAGAGTCCATAAGCTTTCCCACTGTAAGATGTTAGCTATCTATGTTCATCTTAGATAGGATGAGGGCAGCTCACCTTGGTGATGTCACAAAAATTCAGCTGTTGTAGAGGCATGGAAGGCTGCATTGCAGAAGAAAGTCACTGTCTGGTCCCTGCACAACCGTAGGAGGCCTTCAAGGTCATAATTCATCTTCCTAGGATTGATTCATGGCACAGGGCCAAAGAGGGGACTCTTTAGAATAAAACTCAGAAAGACGGATCATGCTAACTACCCAGAAGAGAACTAGAGTTTGGAAAGTGAATTCATTCCACGTAACTGTCTTAGTTCTTCTCTCTTTGGCAAGGTAATTTTCATAGAAACAAAGTTTAGACAGTATGATCTTTGTTTACATTGCATAGAAGAGGTAATACTGACACATCACTCCCCCCAAATAAAGAGAAAATAGTAAAAATTTCCAGAAAACAGGGCAAGTAACAGTGATTAGCAGTAAGAATAGCATTGGACTTACACAAACCCTGGTAGCTAGAAAACAATAAAGCAATACTTTACATTTAAAGTGTTGTGAGAAAATCATTACTTTAAAAAAAACAATTTTAAGTGTATTTTGAGAGAGGCGGAGACAGCATGAGTAGGGGAAGGGCAGGTGGAGAGAGAGAATCCTGAGCAGGCTCCTCACTGTCAGTGCACAGCCTAATGTGGGACTTGAACCCATGAAACTGGTGATCATGACCACAGCCAAAACTGAGAGTCAGACGCTTAACTGACTGAGCCACCCAGGGCCCCCCAGGAAAAATAATTTTTAACTAGAATTATTAGACCTGCAGGACTACCAACCAAATATGAGGTTAAAATAGAACTATTTTTAAATACGCAGATTGCAAAAGTTATTGCCCAGGCACTATTTCTCAGGAAGCTATTGGAAGATGTGCTGCACCAAGACTCAGGATTAGATCAGGAAAGGGGAAGATATGAGAATCAAGAAACTGAGAATCCAATAAAAGGAAGAGGCCGAGCAGCCAAATCACAGAGCAAAGAATTCTAATTAGCAGCATGGCGGAGGCTTCAAGGAGCGGGTCTCCAGAACAAAAATGCAACTGATAAGTGATCTAAAAGGTTGGATTGCGTGGAAAATAATTTCAGAGTTCCTTGAGGGTGCACAAAGCTAAAATATTCAAAGAGAATTAAGTAAATGTAAAAATAAGCCAATTATCTCCAGGAAAAGTAAATAAAAAGCCATTCAGGGAACAAACTATAATTATAGAATGTTATTTTGCTGAAAGTAAATAATATTTATATTGTAATAAGAACATATATGTGTGGGTTTTACCAAAATGTTTTAAAGTATGATGGCAAGGAAGAAAGCACTAAAGGAACCCAAATTCTCTTCTCTCAGAATAAAAATTCCAGGAATATGTCTGAAAGTCCTGAATCAACAAATAGCAGTAGCCAACATTATCTGGCTTAGTAGAGAGAAATATCAGAAGGAACATGAGAGTTGAAAGTCTTTGTCTTTGGGGAGTCTGTTGCAGGGTCAGGAGACTGACAGTTTTTAATGCCTCTTAGCACTCTATGGCTTTTTAAGTTGTCCCCTTAATGTTTGGTTACAAATAAAAATTAATTGAAAATGAAAAGACTCTTCAGTGTTCACTTCTATCAAACCTCTAAAGCAACAAATGAATCATATTCACTTTATCTTCCAAGTCAGTCCAAACTTAAAAGTTTTACTTCATCTCTAAAATTTATCCACCGGGTACAGCTACATTCCTGCCTCCGTAATTGAAGTTCATTCAGTAGGCTGAAAAGAACACCCCGATACAAACCAGTGCAAGCATATTATATTTTTAAAAACCAGTTAACTAGCTACATGTCAATTATTCTTCAATAAAAAAAGAAAAGAATAAAATAAAAGCAATTAACTAATATAACCTATCAGTAACATATATGGTGAATTATTCATACCGACACCTTGCAAATGAACATGGACATAAAAAAGAAGTAAAATTCTGGAATTCATTGTGCATAAAATTATGTATAATTTTGAAAAGCTTATAATCAAGTGACACACCCTCATAAAACTGACATTGTGTCTGAAAATTAACCAATGACATTTTGAAAGATATTGGTGTCTGCCTACCACCTGGAGGACAGGAAGCTGACTTCCTAAGCACCTAATGTGTTGTAAGATGACTTTGAACCTAGCTATATATTGAAATGCAATTTCTCCATCTTATATGATCTTGACTCACACAAATATCTTAGTGTATATTGACTTACTATACAAATCGGAAGTAAATACTGAAAAAACACAAAGAAGTTCAGAGTTTTCTCCCCGCTGGCCCTCTCACCATTAGGGATTTTACCATAGATGTCAATGAAGAATATTTTGACTGCCCAGAAATTCGAGTGGAACTGTATCTCAAAACTATATGTTTTCTAACTTTATAAGAATTCTAAGGGTAGTACTGACCACATGGGATTTTTGCCAGAGAGGCTAACGTGAGAACCTAATTCTTGCATAAGATGCAGCTCTACAAAGACTTCTTAAAAAGTTTTGGTTATGACATTACAGGAGCTACCACACCTGCAGAGTTTTCTGCTGTTGTAATCATTCTGTCAGGACAGAGACCACCAGATGCCACTTTATTTGATAGTATGTTAGAAGTTGATCTTGAGTATTTAGTATTTTTTCTCCTATTACGTACATCATTTATATTACATTATATCATATTAATGATATTATATTATGCATATCACTTGTTTTAAAAGTAGCAGCCCTCCTCATATTCAGCCCCCAGAATATGGCATAAAAATTAAGCCAAGTGAAGCAATCTACACCTTTTTGTCTGGCATCCCCAGAACTGAGAGAATGTTACATGATTTCTGTCTTCAAGTGAGCAAATGTCTATACTAGTTAAGATTTTCTGTAACTGATTGTGACCAAAAAGCATAATAATAGTGGCTTAGACAAGACATAAATTTATTTTCTTATGTACAGAAGAATTTGTTAGTAGGCAGCCCCAGTCTAGTAATGTGGTTCCACAAACCCAGCCAAGACCTTTCTCCACCATCCCTAGCTTGAGCAGAATTGCTGTCAGAGCTCCAGCGGCCACGTTCACGTTCCAGGTAGTCGGATGGAGGAAAAAGGCAAGAAAAAGCAGAGGTCCTCCTATAATCTGCCCCCTAAAATTTCTTCTCACATGACCCTGACTAATACAAAGAAGGCCAGAGAATGTGGTCTTTGGGGAAGTCTGGAGTTGATCTTGAGTATTTGGTATTTTTTTTCTCCTATCAGGTATATCATTTATATTATATTACATCATATTAATGATATTATATTATGCATATCACTTGTTTTAAAAGCAGCAGCCCTTCTCATAGTCAGCCCCGAGAATACTGCATAAAAATTAAGCCAAGGGAAGCCATCTACACCCTCTGGTCCGGCATCCCCGGCAAAGAGCTAGGTTCTCTCAGGAAAAAGGAGGGAAATTGCATCTGGGGATGATATTCAAGATGATATTGCAGGGATAACAGAAATGCTTTATGACATTTTCCTGCATAAAATACTTTGAAGATTTCAGGGGCTTTTTGTGTGGGTTTTTTTTTTTTTTGCTGTAAAAGTTGAACTCAAGTACAAATAAATGTCATTACGTTTTCACATCTCTCAGTGACTTGGTGTGAGTTTCCGCACATTGCCGGCGGTACATCATGTAGCTGCAGGAGCAGAAGGTGGGCATGGGCTGGAGGCGCCCGTGAGCTTTGTCTGACATTTTAATAAATTCAATTGCATATGTGCTCTACTGGGTACTTGTTCAAGTGCAAATTTAGCTCACCAGCTATGTGAAGGCTAGACTTCTTAAGAGTTTTGTACAACTACAGTCTTTATAATTCATTGTAGGCAGGAAAATCTTCCTTTTAGCTAGAGATGGCCCCAAATTCGATAGCCTAACAGTACAAATGAATGCACTGGTGGTTTCCAAGTTGTGGAAATTGTTACCTAACCTGTTTTAGAAAGTGTCGATCTTTATTACTGCTTTTAAATTATTTAATTAGAGTGTTCTAATACTTAAATCAGACATCTATAGATACTCTAAGCATCTAAGATGCCAGGCAGGCAGCCTGAGTAAATAAACGCCATGGTGACAAAAATAAGAACTGTATCACCCATCGAGGTTTTCCTTTTCCTTTTTTCTTTTTTTAAACCTCATTTATCCACACAACCCTGAATGGCACGATAACCCTCATTTTATCTCTTTCTACCTTCCTCCTTTTTTCTTTTAGCAGCGAGGCAATCTAGACCTCAGAGACGTGATATAATGTTCCCACCACCACACAGTGCAGGTGAGAACACAGCAAAAGGAAGCATAAACACCTGCTTCTCTGCACCTGGTGTCATGCCCCCCAAATTATCTTAGCACTCTGCAAACGTGCAGTCCTGAATCCGCCTGTGACAGACATTTATGACTTCCAGTAGGAAACCTGGCTTGTGGCTTCACACTTAACAGAGAAACAATTGTGCATAGCAGTCACCTTGTGAAAACAGAAGCCCCTCGGAGGTTGAGAGCTCTCGGCCACGCTTCACTCCAGATGAGCGGATTGGGGAGAAACAACAGAAATCAACAAAACAAAATTAAGTCTCTCGTGTGCCTGTGGTGTAATATTTTTTAAGTTTATTATTTTTAAGTTTATTTATTTTGAGAGAGAGCATGCGAGCAGGGGAGGGGCAGACAGAGAGAGAGGGAGAGAGAGAGTATCTGCACTCACAGTGCAGAGGGAGGGTGCGAACCCATAAACCATAAGACCATGACCTGAGATAAAACCCAGAGTTGGATGTTTCACTGACCGAGCCACCCCTTTGGCATTATTTTAAAAAGACAAACTAAATATGTTTTGTTGTTCTTGTCATTGTTGCTGATCTGAATGTTACCTCTGGGGCTCTTGGCTGCAAGTTGCTATGTCAGTTAATTAGTCCAAACCCGTTAAGATGAACTGAACTGAAGCTTTGAAGGTCAGGGATGGCTCTGAATGGAGAGTTCTCAGGGAACGACATGTTGAAAGAAATGTAGTTGACTTTCAGGAAGCACAAGGGTGCCCCTGTAAGCTGGGGGTGAAAAAAGATGCTCGTGCTCCTGAAGGCTGACCTACTTTTGCCGCCCCGCTCTGCTGACATTTCAAGTTGATGAACTTTGTCTGCAGCGCATCCTGCTTCCTCTAAGGTAGTCTGGTTACTTCCCTCCTCCTCAAGAAGGCTTTCCCTACGCACAAATACAACCAGAGGAAAGGTATTCAGCATAGTCACACTAAAGTGTGATTGGTTTAGTATTTTATGGCCTTCAGAAGTATTCTTATTCCTAAAAGGAGATACATTGGAGAAGAAGAAAACAAATAATGTTTACCAAACAATGACTATGTACTACACATTATCTTACATAACTCTGACATTAGTCCAAAGATTGAAATTCAAAGAGGTTAATTTTTCATCACACACGTACAGTTAGTACCTTTTAATCGTTTGTAAATAAAGGAGTCTATGCTTTTGACCCTAAACCGTGGCAATTCAGTCTGTCATTAGGATGAATTGCTGAGAAAAACAATGGTAGCTAAGGGAGATGTGAGCCACAGCATTCTAAACTACTGTGAGGCTCTGGCAAAAAAATAAACTGTGTGCCCGTGATGTCCAATATAATAGCCAATAGCCACCTGCGGCTATCTAAATTTAAATGTAAATTATTCACAATTAAATATCAGAATCTGGTCTGCCAGCTGCTCTAGGCACATTTCGAGTGCTCACTCTTGGCCATGGCCTTGAACTGTGCAGGTACGGAGCGGTCCCCTCATGCCAGAGGTTCATCTGTACAGAGCTCCTCTAAGCTATTTGAGACAGAGTGAGATGAAGTAATATATGCTCTTCCTCTTAATTTTGAAGATCTATAGCACTACCAAAATGAAAATAAGTGGTGTGCGTTTGTGTATGTGTATCTGTCTGACGTTTTCTCCCTTGAGAGGAGCAAGGGTTTAACACAAAGGGAGGAAGGGAAAAAAAGACCAAGAAGAGTCTTTCAAATGATAATGAGGGCAATTCCCACAGACTCTGTTTTGGATGGAGGGGCGATGCAAGGCCTAATTGGAGCTTGCAAGGAAATAAGTTGTTGCAAAAGTAAACTGTACAAAGAAGAGTTTAAAAGAGAAACTCCAGGGACTTTTGCTTCTGGCCAAGATGAAGTAACAAGGAACCTATTCACCTTCCTCCTTGAAACAACCAAAAAGCAAACAAAAACAGACATACTATATGAAATCACTATTCTCAAGACACTAGACATCAGAAAACAAAAGTCAAGGATCTCTGAAAGATGGAAAGCAGACAAAGTAAACCTTACAGTTGCCCCAGGTTATAGCTTAAGAGAGATTGAAGGTCACAGATCAAGAAAAGGAAAGCCAGCCAAAGCCTCACAGAATTACTGGAGCTGAAGAAACAGAGCTGAGCATCCTAGAAGACCAAGGCAAATAAGACTGTAAGACAGAGAAAGCTCCCCAGTGGGAGAAATCTGCAAATATGCATAGTCCTCAAGAATTCAGGAGAGTCCTCAGTAGTCCCTGCTGATGAGAACACTTCTCAGAGCTGAGTTATGCCTTTCCCTGCAACTGATATGGTGACTGACAGGAGCACAGCAGGAATCCAAAGGAGTGGCCACTTTCTCCTAACATGGTAGGGAGGCAGTGATCACTGGACAGCCCCCTGCCACCTTGACTGAAGCCCACTGCTGGGGCCATTACAAATGTTTACCTCCCCTCCACCCAGTCCTGCCTCCACCCCCTTCCTTTCACAGAGATTGACCCCTAATAAACATATGCACACCAAACTTCATCTCAGCTATGCGTCCAGAGAATCCAGCCTGTGACAGGAGATGATTCAGATGACAGCCTGTTTAAACCTGGTTTGAAAAACTGTGTGGATGGTTGTACAGTTTATTGAGATGAGAATTAACTTCAATTAAAAATAGTTTGTGTGTATGAACGTGTGGGGTGTACATAAAAAGACTGATTCTGTTATATGTTATGTTTGAGATGCCTATTAAATATCTAAATAAGGATGTGAAGACACTTAACTATGTGATTCCGGACCTCAAGGGAGAAATCAGAGCCAGAGATAAAAATATGCATATCAGGGTACCTGGGTGGCTCAGTCGGTATTGATTTTGGCTCAGGTCATGGTCGCACAGTCCATGGGATCGAGCCCCCAGTGCGGGCTCTGTGGAGCTTGCTTGGCGTTTTCTTTTTCCCAATCTCTCTGCTCCTCCCCAGCTCACATGCTTTCTTACGTACTCTTTTTCTCACTCTCTCAAAAAAAAAGAAGGGAAATATATGGAACTGGATGGAAAGAGTCTCTCAAAGTGATTTGAAAACACACTAGAGATCGCACAGCCCCATATTTGAATTTTTTTTAATTTTTTTAATGTTTTTTATTTATTTTTGAGAGACAGAGAGAGGCAGTGTGAGCAGGGGAGGGTCAGAGAGCAGAATGCGAAGCAGGCTCCAGGCTCTGAGCTAGCTGTCAGCACAGAGCCCTAGGCAAGGCTCCAACGCACGAACGGTGAGATCATGACCTGAGCTGAAGCAGGACGCTTAACCGGCTGAGCCACCCAGGTGCCCCTCATATTTGATTTTAAAAAAAAGGGGGGAGTTTCTGATTTTATGAATTTTGAGAAAGACTGGGAGAATGGTTCATATTCATTATCAATGTAAAACTTTTGAAAAATCCTACGATTAAAAAAAACTATTAGCTTTATTTCACTTGGAATTCTGTCTCTCTGTCTCTCTCTCTCCATACATATTTTGCAATAGGAACTTTTCTGGAAGGAAATTCATTAAAGTTTTTACTCCTGAATCAGTTTGAAATTTGGATCTAGACTTAAAGTCCAACCTAGAATTTTCATTTTGATTCAGGTTACATAAAAAATTAGAAGACTGCATTTTAAAATTCTATACCATTTGGAGCACCTGAGTGGCTCAGTCAGTTAGCATCTGACTTCAGCTCAGGTCATGATTCCGGGGTTCGTGGGTTCAAGCCCCACATTGGGCTCTGTGCTGACAGTTTGGATCCTGAAGCCTGCTTCAGATTCTTTATCTCCCTCTCTCTCTGCCCCTCCCCAACTCATGATCTGTCTCTGTTTCTCAAAGGTGAATAAATGGTACAAAAATAAATAAATAAAACAAAATAAAATAAAATTCTACAGTATTTGCCTATATCTATATAAACTATACCTTCTGGTCTGTACTTATTCAGAACTAAAATTCTATAATTTCCCAATCTTGATATTTACTGATTTTGTTTTTCTTTTATTCTCCTTCCTCATAGCTGACCCAGACCATATGTCTAAAAATGAGAGAAAACAAGCCACAGAAACACACTGGGATTTAGAGGACACTGTGCTGTTTTATCGGTCAAATAGCCAATTTCTGTCCCTAGAAATTAGAATGAGACATTCTGTCCAAGTCACAGATCCGGACCTTCGTTTACTTAATGTAGAGAGTGGAAGGTGAGCAGATGTACTTCACCATCCCTTCCACTGTTCACTTTGGCAGCACCTGTATGAAAAGGCTCTAACATGAAGTAAAATGAAGTTAATGATAGTAAGGAAGAAAGAGAAAAATACAAGACACAAAAGCTTTTTGTTGAAGAACATCAGTATCTAAACCTTCTCCTTGTTCTGCAACACACTGTGGGTATTTTATTAATACCTCTGACACAGAAAGTACAGGATATTCCTAGTTAGTGTCTTACTCATTGTGAGCAGATATTTTAAAAAGAGAGAGACAGAGATTATTGTCTAAAGTAAAATTTGCAGACTCCTAGATCTACATTCTTCTTTATATTACAATGAAGAGATCAGAGCTATCTATGTTTTCCATTTTAAGCTTACTGTTTTCTAGAGCTCTGGAGACACCCATATTTGTGGCTGCTAAATACAGTGTCAAATTCATGGATTAATGAAAGAATTTTCCTTAAGCTTCAACAGTTTTCATAGGAGGCCTGGTAGTAATAGTGAATATGCCCTAATCCTTTCAAAGAGGATTAATGCTGGAGACATGTGAAGAGCAGACATATAGAAAATAAACAGTGGATCAGGGGATATCCAACTTTAAAAAAAAAAGCCCTGAAATCCGTGAGAGGCTATATATGGAAACTGAGATCATTTGTGAAGAGAATTCATCCGTTCCAAGGAAAGGTAACTCCCAGAGTATAAAACATCCACCAAATCCTCATATAACAAGCTGGGTACTGGCATTGGGGTCTTTTCTACCACTTTTTTATTTTTCTATGATATATGGACTGTCGCAAATGATGTATCAACTATGATACATCAAGTGAAATACCAGAGACATGAGCGCAGATCTTGTCTTTGCAACACAGACATAAAAGTGAAGAATTCATCCCTATGCTGCCAAGAAACAAATACAGAAGTTAGACTGATGTTCCCTCATGTCAGGCCTATCGGGAGGCACAGGTGTTGTTCTTGTTTGGTTTTAAACTACAGTTTACATCCGTTTATCCAAACAACATTGACTCTGTAGAAAACCAGGATATTTTGGCACCATGCAGCCTCTAAAAGAAACAAATGATTCAGGGAATAAAAATCAAGAGGAAAGCTCATATATTCAGCAGACGAAAGTGCATCCTGGCCAGCAGGGGGAACCCAAGGCGACCCTCATCTACACGACTTCCAACAGACTTGTTCATTTTGGAAGAATTAGAAATGGAGACCGTTTCCTAAACCCAAGGTCACACACAGCTCCTTTTGTTAACAGTGAATTAGAGAATTCTGGGAGACTCTCAGAGAGAAGCTAATCTACCCTAGTTAGATGGAGAAAGTATTCTCGGATCTGAGTGGAAATAGATGCTAGTGGTGGGCACAGTAGAAGGATGGCCATGATCCCAGAATAAGACCAGAAACATCTCTGGAGTAAAACAGGCCTTAGACTTCAGGCAGCAATTGAAGAACGAGGGTATAAAATTAGCAACAGTCAGCGATGGGTTGGAAGAATAGAAGCTTGCCAAAAAGAACATGATCTTTAGAGGCTACTTAACAGACTTAAAGGAAAAATTGAATGTTCTGCATATGTTTTTCATAAGCAGCCATGTAAAATATCTCATGAGCCAAGGTAAATAATGAAACTGAATTTAGCAGTAGGGTTTATTTTTTTTAATAAATGAGGGTTCTTTTTCCTCCAATTATTTATTTATTTTTGAGAGAGAGAGAGAGAGACTGAGCATGAGGGAAGGACAGAGAGAGAGGGGAAAGGATAGGACCCCGCATTGACAGTGTAGAGCCCTTTGTGGGGCTCAACCCCATGACCTTGGCATCATGACCTGAGCTAAAATCAAGAGTTGAACACTCAACAGACTGAGCCACTCAGGTGCCCTGCATTAGGGTCTTGAAAGAAAACATTTTAACACTAACCAATAGGATTTTTAAGAATGTATATTTTCATTTTCTGTTTGCATTCTCCAAAATGTATAAGCAAAGAGAGGTAACATACAAAAGCTTTCTATTAAAGTCTTAGATTATAATGACAAAATAATTTCCTGGGAAAAAACCCACTTCTGCTACATTTAACCCAGTAGAAATCCCAGTCACATTTTAAAATTGTTTGTGTCATTTATAGAAGCATAAAGAGGAAAATTTGGGTTTGGTTGGGGCAAGGCATAGCATAAAATTATATTATATATCATAATTATATTTTATCACATCAATATTTTATCATATAAGTATATTATATTTTCAGACATGCTTTGCTGATATCTTAGTGAAACCTGAGATATATATACTAGAGAAAATAAAAACTGGCAGATTTTTTTCCATCAGAGCAACGAGAGCTGAGCTGTGATTTAATAAGCTAGCATGTCAGAGTACTAAAGAATATATTTTGATAGAAGGAAATGACCTTCAGGGTTTGGGAGAAGTTTTCAAAAGGAAAAGTGTTTTTCACCAGAAACATAATGGTAAGTTAGAAAAGATCTGTAAGACCTGCCATTCATCTGTGCTTGGGGAAAAAATAAAAAGGCAGGCAATAAAGGTGTGCGAGCCTATGTGTGCTCTGCTAAGGGAAGATGAAAGGGGCCGTGGAGCACTGACAGGATGGCAGAGGGCAGACAAACAAACATCCTAATAAGGAGGAGCGCCCAGGAGGCTGCACTCAGAAAGCACTGAAAACACCAAACACACACACACACACACACACACACACACACACACAAACAGATAATAGTGCAAAGAGCATTTCCTTTTATGTATATAGTGTTTTAAACACATCATCTCATTAAGCTTTTAAAATAAATTAGCTAGTGGGTAGCCTGGGTGGCTCAGTAGGTTAAGCATCCAATTTTAGCCCAGGTCATGATCTCATGGTTCATGGGTTTGAACCCTGCGTTGGGCTCTCTACTGATAGCTCAGAGCCTGGAGCCTGCTTCAGATTCTGTGTCTCCCTCTCTCTGCCCCTCCCCTGCTCACACTCTATCTTTATCTCAAAAAAATAAATAAACATTAAAAAAAATTTTAAGAAATTAGCTAGAAAGAGAACATGTCTCAAAGAAGGTAAACAATTTGCCCAAAGTCACACAATTTTAAAAGTTCAAGTACTGAGTATTGGTGTATTCACTATTTAAGAATATTCAAAATTTCAAAAGCCCATAGCTCTTTATACTAAGCCATTTATCATATTCATAAAAATATAAATATTAATGAAATTAAATTTCTGCAATTACTTTTTTGGAAGGAAAGCCTTTTCTGTGTTTCCAGGGTCTACAAGGAAGGATTTTTCTCAGGCACCAGCACTTTCCTTTGCTCACTCCAGCAGGTGACAGACTTTTGACTACAGAGCTGGCCTGCATGTAGAAAGCTGAAGCTGTCTCCTGCTCAGCCATATGGTCAGGACTGCTACATGAAGAGGCTTCCTCGTACAGCATGGCCTGTCCCTGGCTGGGTGCATCTGCCTCATTCTGGTTTCCGTTAACAGGCCAGATTGACTGTCATGCTAAGCTATCTCTGCAACTTTGACTCTTCTAATCTGGACACAGCTCTAAGTCTCTCATATTTCTCAACCTGTTGTTGGTCCCAAATGGAGGAGAGATACCATTTGTTGAAGACCCATTCAGAAACCCCAATTCTGCTGATGATGCTTTCCATTCTCAACATGAGTGCCATTAAAATTTCAGATTCAGATATCAGGTTCTGATAATGATAGAGTAATTTGGTCCAAACTCTGAGTGAAAAGGCTCATTATCGTATTTTTTGAATCCCTTTGAAAGGCATGAGGCATAAAAAGAGAGAGAGAGAGAGAAAGAGAGAGAGAGAGATGCATTACCTTGAGGCTCAGGATGATAAACCCAGAAGATTGGAGCTCCTGTTCCTTTGTAGATTCCAAAAGACATGTCAGAGAGGACAAGAGACTGAATTGTACCTTTCGAAGACCTGAGGATAGAGAAGTCAAAATCAGATGCAAAAGCTTGAAGAATCAGAGAGAAGGACCAAAAAAGACTGCACCCTAGGAATACGTGTAAATCAAAAGTAGTCATTTTCTTTCTATACGCCATGAATAACCTTGTACATGCTTAACCACACATAGCTTAACTAAGAACGCAACTCAAAGGAATGAGGAGGTGAAATGCCCAATATCTTCCTCCCTTTCTTTAACTCCTTTATGTGGATCCCTAAGGACTCGACTAATGGGGGAAAATCCAGGTGTTATGTGACCCCAATCATACAATTTTGGGATACTTTTTAAAGGAAAACAATACAAAACTGAGTCTTAGAACAAATATACATGTTTTGGCAAGAAGATCCAAAAATCACAAATATGAAAAAGCTGACAACACAAATGTCAGATAATCTAGAAAAGTTATATAATATTTTTATTAATTAATTCCCTTACATCTAGGTTACATTTTGGGATACAGGCTCCTTGATTACCTCCTCGTATATATCAATTTTGTAAAATCTTTTTCAATTGAGAGAATAGGAAGGTAATTGAATTTCCCCTCTAGCACAGTTGGTGGAAATGTATTTCTCATTGATTATTGATGATTTAGCTTCACAATTCATGGCATGTAAATTTTTAAGATTGCTGTCAAATTTGGAGAATCTTCTATCAGATTTCCTTTACACATAAGACATAAAATTTTAAACCCATGAAATATAAGCTGTAGTATTTTAGAGCATATCCAGATTTGTTGTGCTGCTGTGACTATTTTTAGGAATTCTGAATTGACAGCACTCATGGCCAGTTCGTTGTTGATATCATTGAATCTGTTGTTTCCTTGAGGATATAGAAGAATTCTTGGAACTTATTCCTTCCCCTGGATGCTAAAATACACTGTGGCTGCAAACCACATGAATGTAACCCCTTGAAACTTACATGTATGGTCAATGTGTCTTTATCTTTGGCAGTTATTAGCAATGTCAGTGGCCACTCCAATGCCACCTGCATAAGAGGAAGTGAGTGGAGGTCAGAATTGTTTAGAGCCTGTGGTATTGATTGTGTTTAAATATTTTACTTTATAAATATTATCAAATATGTGAACTCATTTCCAAGTCCCCTTTTAAAATTGTGTCTGGGAATAAAAGTCCTGAAGCTTAAGTCTTGTTAACTTCATGGCAAATCATGGTAAAACTTCTGTCAAATATCATAAAATTTTGGCAAAATCTGAAATTCAAACCAAGTGGCCTAATTTCTAATCCATAATTTCCTTCTTACTCTTCACCCCCTTATTTTAGCCTAGGAGAAAGCAAACAATTTCTTCAATACAGGAGTCTCTCTTACTGCCAGTCAGTGAAAACTTAATCTGTTAATGCTCAAAAACAGATCTTAGAAGCAGCTCATGTTACAATAAAAATATACTGGACTGAAGTGCTGGTAGGAGATTTGGATTGAGTAACTTTGGTCAAGTCAATGTCTCTGACCCTCACTTCTTATTCACAAAGTGAGGGTCCATTAGATTATCACTAAAGTCCTTTCCTCAGCCTCTATTATTATACCACAGGCATCACTGGTCAAAGAAAATTTCTACAGTTTCCTGTTTTACGTTCTTGATATAGTCTCTCCACCTCCCAATTCATCCTCTACAGCCCACTCCCCATTAATATCCTAGGAACATTATTTAACCATCCTATACTACAATACAACAGTATGATTTAAGTCTTTCATGCTACAATATTAAGGTATTCTGCAGCTGGCAACATCATGCTAAACTACCGCAAATGCCCAGTCATAGATGGCACACCGCTGCTCAATATTAAGTCGACCAATGTTACAATATTCTTCGGGGAATGGGATAGCAATATCTGGGGGTTTCTGTTCCAGCCTTATGACAGCCCAGCTATCAATTTACATAATGAAGAAGGAATCTATTCGACTAATTAGCATGAAAACATCATCAATTTGTCTAAAGCTTGAGTTCTCACTGAAGTAGCATTTAAGGGCTAAATGTGAAAAAATATTGTCTGTAGCATTTGCTAGATTCAGTCTAAATTATTCTGATTCAACATACTGCTTTTGTCCTTTAAATACCTCAACAACAACAACAAAAATGGTGACTTGCCAAATGTCAGTATTTTCTATGACCTGTTTAATCTACACCTTAGATTTGGGTGTGTTCAGGTTACAAACTAACATAAACAACTCAATAATTTCTGTTGTTCTCAACTTAATAAAGCAATGTTTTATGTAAATATGTTGAAAATAGTAATGTGACAAGAGAGAAATTGTGGCAAAGGAAGAAATAGACAAATGACTTATATGCTCAATTTCTCTTCTTCATTGTGTAGCACTGAAAGGTATACAGTTCTGGAAACTAAATATCCAACTTTTAATTCTTAGTTCTATTTTATTCTAAATGTGAAAAGCCATGAATTAGAGGAGAAGAAAGTTTGTCAATCTAAATCATATTTTGTAAGGTAAAATATCATGCCATAGAATATTTCAAACAGCTACTAGTTAATTTTTTTAAAGTGGTCTAATAGGTTCAACATAGTAGTGTAATTATCAAATTGAAGTTCAACCTAATAATCTAAGACTTAAATTACTGATTTGAACATTTAATTGCCAAAGGCAATTTGACAACTAAAGATTGGTTCTGACAATTAAGAGTTAGACTAATAATTTGGTACTTAAAAGAAATTTTTAAAAGTAATAATTATGAAGCATGCAATAATAAAAATCTCATGGGCCAAAAAATTCAATTTTGCAAAATCAGACTACTGTACAAAAAGTTAAATGGTAACAATCTCCCATTCTGTTTCAGTTTGCTTTCAAAGTTTTGAAACTATTTTCCTTTGTGTAAGGTGACCAAAAAATGATAAAAAAAAATGATAGAATGTGGGTAGTAGTCAATCTTCATAAATTTCATCTCATTAAATTTTTAATCAAATAGATTGATAAGTCGATTGTTGTACAGAATGTTAGTTATTTTTCTTCTAATGTTTATTTCTTTTTGAGAGAGAGTGAGAGGAGGGGAGGGGCAGAGAGAGAGAGAGGGAGGCAGAGGATCTGAAGCGGGCTCTATGCTGACAGCACAGAGCCTGACGTGGGGCTCAAACTCATGAAATGTGAGATCATGACCTGAGCTGAAGTCAGACACTTAACCCTAACCAACTGAACCAACCAGGTGTCTCAGTTCTTTATTTTTATTTATTTATTTATTTATTTAATGTTTATTTATTTTTGAGAGAGACATAGAGCATGAGCCGGGGAGGGGGAGAGAGAGAGGGAGACACAGAGTCTAAACAGGCTCCAGGCTTGTCGGCACAGAGCCCCACGTGGGCCTTGAACTGACAAACCGTGAGATCATGACCTGAGCTGAAGTCAGATGCTCGACTGAGCCACCCAGGGGCCCCTCTTTATTTTTAAATATATCAACAAAATTATATCTGCATATATTGCTTATTTTTATGTCCTAACATATTTTTATCAGTTGCTTGCATCACATTTTTTCTTTCACATTCATTATTATCTCTCACTAAATTATACCCTTTAGAGAAATTTCAATGATATTTTGTGGTGAAAATAATATATTTTTGTCTTTAAGTGTCCAAAAGTATGGGATTTTTTTTTCCCCACTAGTGTTTTGTTTAACAGTTTCGCTGGGTACAGATTTAAAAAAATTTTTTTTTTTACTATTTTATTTATTTTTGATACAGAGAGAGACAGAGCATGAGAGGGGGAGGGGCAGAGAGAGAAGGAGACACCGAACCAGAAGCAGGCTCCAGGCTCTGAGCTAGCTGTCAGCACAGAGCCTGACCCGGGGCTCAAACCCACGACTGTGAGATCTGACCTGAGCCAAAGTCGGAGGCTTAACCAACTGAGCCACCCAGGCGCCCTAGATTTTTGTCATCTTAATTACACAAAATCCAATCTATCCAATCATGTCATTTAAGGTATTCTTTCACTATCAGGATTTATATTGCCCTTCAGTTTTGGAAATTGTTGGCTTTTCTCTTTCAGATTTTACTAGAGCATCTAAATCTATGTTCTATTTCTCAGAACTTCACTTAATTTATTTTTTATCTTTTTAAGCCATATTCTAGATACTATTCAAAGTTCTTTATTAGAATTTTTTCTTCAACTGTCTCAAGGATAAGTATATTATGGTTCCCATTTTAATTTCCTTTTTAATTACAAAGAATCTAATTGGTTCATGACTCACAAGTACCCGTTCTTATTTCAGTACTCCCTACTTTTGTTTCATGGATATTTCTTCAAGAATGTTAAATGCATACATACATTTAAAGTACTTCCTAGATTATTTAATTACTTCTTTATTTTTATGTGTTTTTTGGGTTTTTTGGGGGGGGGTTTGATTTGTTTTGTTTTGCTTTGCCTTTGTTGTTTTTGTGTTCATGAGTTTGTTTGTTTGCAGTAGGGGATAATTCACATCATGGAGTTGGATTTCCTTGGGTGCTCTGTCATTTTTGTTGGTATGTTTACTTTACATGGGTTTCTTTTTCATTCTCTCTATCTCATTTTTCCTCTCCTCTTAGGGATTCTTTAAGTAGCTTCAACTCAGGTCCTGAGTTGAATCAGAAGCATATGTTGTATCTCTTCAAGGGGTTCACATTTTCAGAACTGATGCTGATACCCACTATTTGTCTCATTTCTTGTTTTTTCCTTTTTTTAATGTTTATTTGTGTTTGAGAGAGAGAAAAAGATAAAGTGTGAGTGGGGGAGGGCAGAGAGAGAGGGAGACAGAACCCGAATCAGGCTCCAGGCTCTGAGCTGACAACGCAGAGCCCGATGTGGGGTTCAAACCCGCAAATCTTGAGATCATGACCTGAGCTGAAGTCGGACGCTTAATCTACTGAGCCACCCAGGCACCCCTATTTGCCTCATTTCTAATCATTTAGGATTCTTTGCTTCTCTTTTCAACATTCATGAACCTGTTCTACCTAGATGCACCCTTACACAAGAAAATCAAGTTTTTATAGCTTCCATTTATCAATGTGGGAATATAGTCGCCAGTGCCCCTTGTGGGATACATTCAGTGCACTTTTCCCTGAGGCACTGAAATCCGGAACTCAATTGTCAGTACTAGGTGTCAGCACCCTATGTGGTAATGGACTTAGTCCACTTCCATACCATGGGCTTGGCCATTTCCAATAAAAGAGTTATTATTTTTAAATGGGGAAATGTATTTGTAACTATACTAAAAATAATTACATGTAATTTCTACATAGTGAAAATAAAAGAGAGCTTGTGAGCATCCAGATCTTCAAGATAATATGGTTAGCCAGGAATAGAGCCAAATGATGTAAGTCTGGCCTTCGTGTGCCCCTCATTAAGATCACCCCATTATTCACTCACTCAGCAGTCAGGGACCTCTCCTGCCTGGTGGATGCAGTGATACCTCCTCCCTGGCTGTGCCTGTGCTCCTGGACCACAGAAGGTAGAGGCTGTCAACTCTCAGAAATGTAGCATTACCTTCCAGGAACTAGTTGGATAGAAAGGATATGCTGCTTTGAGAGAACAGCTGACCCGGGCCGGCCCTTCCTTCCCTGGTGGCCAGAGCAAGAATCCGGCCTGAACGGGCCCCCCCTTCTTGAAGCCGTAACAGCTCTGAAGGAGGGGAGGTGCTCCAGCCTGTCCCTTTCTGCCCCTTCCTTGGAAGGAGGGGTGAGGCTGCCACTGTCCTGCTCTGGCACTGGCCCCTACCTCCTCACTCAGACTGTTCCCTTGACTGAGCTCTTAGGGCTCATTCCTGCGAGAAACTGAGGAAGGTTGAGTGAGCACTGAGCCAGCCCAACTGGAGGCCAGCTGCTGAAACCTGCTACATCTGTTTTTGTAAAAATAAAGCTTGATTGTTCAGAAACCACATTCTCCTCCTGCATTCTCTGTTGGTTTACCTATACTTTGTTCACTTTTTCCCAATTTCCATCATTAACATGAGCTGAGTATAAACCCAAACTTTAAAACATACTCCATCAAAAATATTTAATCAGGAATGAAGTGTTCCTCCATTGGATAAATAGCAAAATATTATTTTTTAAATTTTTTTGATGTTTTATTTATATTTGAGACAGAGAGAGACAGAGCATGAGCAGGAGGGTCAGAGAGAGAGGGAGACACAGAATCCGAAGCAGGCTCCAGACGCTGAGCTGTAAGCACAGAGCCTGATGCAGGGTTCAAACCCACAAACGTGAGATCATGACCTGAGCCAAAGTCAGAGGCTTAACCAGTTGCGCCACCCAGGAACCCAGCAAAATATTTTTTAATATTTCTTTCTGTATATATTCAAGAAAAAAGTCTATAATGCATCACTCACATAATCTCCTTCAGTTCTTTAGTAAAAATCAGCAACAAAGCATAAGGATAATGATAATTAGGAGATTAATAAACACTAATGTTCTTTGGCAAAATTGGGTGTATATATATATATGTAATGTATATATGTGTACATGAGTCTGTTGTTATCAAGAATTGGACCAACCTTTGTTCCTGCTTCCTGGGAGGGAGACCCTAAATCCCTGGATCTCCTGAGTTTTAGGAGTATCTTTGTTATGCTCATGAGGTAATTCCTGGTTCACCCTTAGATAGCTTCAGGACGGAGGCTGGTTTGGTTGAAAAGACCAATCACATGGTTAGAAGGTTGGGGCTGTGAGCCCTATGCTATGAGCCTGATCTCCCAATTCTGGGGAGAAGAAGGGGACTCGAGATTGAGTTCAAGGTTGTGACAAATCATTCAATCAGTCATGCCTGTGTCATGAAACTCCAACAAAAACTCTGGAGACAAAAGCTCAGTAGAGCTTTCTGGTAGGTAAACACACTGATTACCAGGAGACTAAAATGCCCTGATTCCAAAGGAGGGATTCAGAAGACCTATAGTCCCTCCCAAACCCTGCCCTATGCATCTCTTCATTTGGCTGGCCCTCCTGATTTTACCCTTTGTAATAAAACTGTACTCATAAGTGTAGCACTTTCTTGAGTTCTGTGAGTCATTCCAAACCTGGGGGGATTTGGGGAGCACAAGCTTTACACCCAGTCAGTCAGAAATGTGAGTAGTTCCGGGACTCTACTGAAGTTGGCCTGGCATGTGAAGTGAGGATGGTTTGCTGAGGACTCTGCCCTTAAATCTGTGAAACTGGCACTAGCTCTGGGTGGTTAACGGCAGAAATGATTTTCCGCATACCAGTTGGCATTAGAACAGTTGGAGTAGAAATTGAGTAAATTCTTATTATTTTTAATCAAAAACTATCACTACTGGGGTCCTGGGTGTCTTAGTCAATGAAGCATCCAACTTTGGCTCAGGTCATGATGTCACAGTTCTTGACTTTGAGCCCCGCATCAGGCTCTGTGCTGACAGCTCAGAGCCTAGGGCCTGCTTCAGATTCTGTGTCTCCTCCTCTGTCTCTACTGCTTCCCACTTGCACTCTGTCTCTCTCAAAAATGAATAAATGTTTAAAATATTTTTTAAAAAGAATCACTACTATATCTGACACAAATATTTTATAAAATCTGATTTGGAAACTTTGGGACAAGCAGAAAAGCCAAGAAGCATGCTTTAAATTTTAGTAGCTGGCTGCCCCCTGCTGACATTGTGTTAGTCACTACAGCATGTGAATCAAATGCTGGTGAATTCTTTTAGTTTTGAAATAATTAATTCTATAAAATTGAAAATATCCCTGAAGCTTATTTCAGTATTGATTTAATTCAGTGGTCTGTCCCTTGAGACTTAAAAGCTACTGGAATCCTTCAGATATCAGTCAGCTGAGCACTGAAATAAAGAGGCTGCTGTTCATTGGTAAATAAAGTCTGTAACGCTTAGTCTTGCTCACCTACATTCGAGAAAGACATTTCTCTCTCTGTGACCTTGGGCAAGGCACTTTAAAATAGCAAGTCAAGGAGTGCCTAGGTGGCTTAGTCAATTAGCATCCGAACCTTGATTTCAGCTCAGGTCATGACCTCACAGTTCATGAGACTGAGCCCCGCATCAGACTCTGCACTGACAGCATGGAGCCTACTTGGGTTTCTCTCTCTCCCTCTCTCTCTGCCCCTCCCCTGCTTGTATGTATGAGCTCTCTCTTTCTCTCTCAAAATAAATAAACTTAAAAAAATTTTTACTTCTGTATGCATAGGAGCACATGTACCCCAATGTTCATAGCAGCAATGTCAACAATAGCCAAAACATGGAAAGAGCCTAAATGTCCATCACCTGATGAGTGGATCAAGAAGATGTGGTATATATATACAATGGAGTACTACATGGCAATGAGAAAGAATGAAATATAGCCATTTGTAGGAAAGTGGATGGACCTCGAGGATGTCATACTAAGCGAAATAAATCAGGCAGAGAAAGACAGATACTATATGTTTGCACTCACAGGTCTAACAGGAGAACAGGAGAAACCTAATGGAGGACCAGGGGGAGCGGAGGAGGGAAAGAGAGTTGGGGAGAGAGAGGAATGCAAAACTTGAGAGACTATTGAATACTGAAAACAAACTGAGGGTTGAAGGGGGAGGGGGAGAAAGAAGTGGTGGTGATGGAGGAGGGCACTTGTGGGGAAGAGCACTGGGTGTTGTATGGAAACTAATTTGACAATAAACTACTTAAGAAAATTTTTTACTATAAATAGCAACTCTACATTTCCTTACCTATAAAAGTACTTTGTAAAATGATCTCTGAATTCTCCTTCATTTAACATATTTTAATTTTTTCAAGAAGAAAAGAATCAAGGAACTTAATATATCAAATCAGAATTAATAAATGATACTATAATGGGAGAAATTTTAAAAACCCTACTTTTCAATTCTGAGTGTTTTGAAATTTGTTTTCTTCCATGAGGCCCATTGACACATTAGATATTATATTCTTCAAAGATATAGAGCAAAAAGTTAAAAGTAAAGTGGGTAGGAAGAAGGTCTAGATCCTGGTAATTGTTCTACTCTCTGAATCTGAAAAAGGTTGCATGCCTAAGGTGTTCAGCAAACTCTGATCTCAAGTCCAGTAAATAGTTGGTATGATGATTCAAGGCAAATAATATAGGTATGCTGGGCAGGTTATTGGAGCCTGGCAACAGAAATAACGCTGAGCAACACTGAGAAATCCAAGTAATACCAGCACTTAGAGAAATCCGTCCTCCAGAAGAAGGGACCAATCCTTATAAGGGTTATGGGAAGCTTCTTTTATGAGGGAAACATGATTTGGAAACTGAAGACACATTCAATGAAGAGAAACGTCTGTTTTCCAGTTTCTTAGATGGAGGAACTATGGCTTTGCCGAGCAAAAGGACCCATCAGTGTTTAACAGCAATCCTGAGGGCTCCAAGAAGACAGAAGAATGGGCCATTATTTGGAGAAAAAGGTAGGCCCTGAGTTTTCATCTTTGGGTCCCCAGGTAATAGTTAAATTGACATTAAGGATGATCTCATGGCACTATCGGCGTCAGTACTGAGCACTATGTCCTAAATCATCTGAAGAAGGGACATCCCATTTTAATGTCTCAAATCAGAACTGGCTAGAAGCTGGACGTAGGTTGAGTCGGTGGGGAGAGAAGTCAGGCAGCCAAGCTAAGGGAGATGGAGCAGGGAAAGGGAGAGAAAATGATGGGCAGAGACCAAGAACATTTGGCAGGCTGTGTCTGGCAACAGTGCGGTCTGCATCAATTTGGCAAATTTTGATGAAGTTTGACATGTTGAATTCCAAGCAGTTTTTAAAAGTGTTCCTTAAGAAACATTCTCCCTCAAATATTATGATGATGGCAAATGGGGAAATAACCACCCAGTAGTCATCGTAGTGCTGAATAATATGGAGCAGTTATAAAATATGCCCCAAATAATGCATTCCTATTTAGGCACCAAAATGAATTCCAAAAATAGCCTTGAAAAAACACCACAGATCTGATACAATGTGAGTCAAACCTCCACTCTGGCATTTATTAGGTTTCAAAATGTCTCGTTTGTCAGATATAAGTCACATGTCATTGATTCTTCTTGGAATTCTGGAATATTTTCAGGACTGAAAAATGCATGCACATATATAATGACAAGCCTTTATGTGGTTTAGGAAAGAGTCTTCCTGACAGCGACCAGAGAGTTTCATTAAAAATGCTCTAGTTAGTTTCGAGTTCAGATCTCCTTACTGTTATGACAGTCACCTAGGAGTGTGTTACAAATGAATATACATGCACAACACAAGCTATTGATTAGGGAAGCGCAAAAAAATATGCGTAGCAACCTCTAGAATCCATGTTTGCAACCAGCACCTGCTCAAATAGGAGGAAATGTGAAACGTTAGTGACATGCAGAGACAGAGGAGAAGGATGGAGAGCTGGCTCATTTTGTAGAAGCATAACTTCACACCTGCACATACTCCAGAGAATCGAAGATAATGTGGTCACATAGTTGTTTTTAATTACCAAATTACCAGAAGTACTTCTTCAAACAGCATGGAGGAGTAGATGCTTTTGAAGAAACTCTTACACTAAAATAGCTAGATCCTAGATAAAACCTCAGTTTTATTTTTCACGAGAAGTAAGGGAAATCACTCAAGGGCCAATCAGTTCACAACCCATGAACTGAAACCAGAGAGGTAAATTCTAAGAACAGGCAAAAAAGTAGGGCTGCCCTGAAGGCAAAAGCTGATGAGTTGGAAATGCCAACCTGAACATTTCTAAGATTGAATTAGGGATGTTAGGGCGGCTGAAAGAGCTCCGCGTGAGGAGTGTGCCCTGGCTTCGGGGAACATGAACACAGGTACTACCGGGAGGTAAGCATCTTGCGTTTAGTCAGAGAGTTTGCCTGAATGAAAACATCAACCAAATATGCACTCACCTTCTCAGTTCACCAACAAGCATGGAAATAAACTATCTTGAGAAAGAGCCTGTCGAAACAGACAAGCATGACTTCAAATACTGGTACTAGCAATGAGACTAACCTAGCTATTGTTTGCTTAAAGAAATTAAAAACAAACTTGTAAATAAGTGCAAGGAACAATAAATTGTAAGTGATCAAGGATATTTGAAAAGAAACCAAAGAGGAGTGCCTGGGTGACTCAGTTGGTTAAGTGTTCGACTTTGGCTCAGGTCATGATCTCATGGTTGGTGAGTTTGAGCCCCGTGTCAGGCTTTGTCCCTCTCTCTCTCTGCCCCGCCCCCTCCTGCACCCACGCTGTCTCTTTCTCTCTCTCAAAAATAAATATTTTTTAAAATTTTAAAAAATGGAATGGTATCTTTTTTGATTATTATTCACTTTTAATTCTGTTTTTTTAAATGTTTATTTTTGAGAGAGAAAGAGACAGAGCATGAGTGGGGGGAATCCAAAGCAGACTGTAGGCTCTGAGCCGTCAGCAGGGCTCAAATTCACGAACTGTGAGATCATGACCTGCGCCAAAGTTGGAAACGTAACTGACCGTGCCATCCAGGCGCCCCAATATCATTCCATTTTTAAATAAGAAAAGGATTAATAAGATTGCACTAGTAAATGATTGTATCAAGATTTAAACCCAGGTTCCTATGCTTCCAAAGTCCATCAACCTCAACAACCAGATATGGTTTAGTATACTTTTATTATTTATAATTCTAAATACCTTGAATATATGCCTAAATATGGCTTAAACTTTATCTTTATAGATTATTTTATTTATTCATTCATTCATTTATTCAATATCTATTGAGTGCCTCTCCCCCCAGTGCTATTTTAGACACTAAGGACACAATACTAAGATAAGAAATAGCAAACAAATGAGCAAATAAATATATATCAGATGGTGGTAAAAATACTAAGAAGAAAAATCAAGCAGGATAAAGGCTGACAGGTGCTGAGGTGGGCTGGAATGAGGAAGTACTTTAGACTATGTGGTCAGGAAAGGGATTTTGATATGGTGACATTCATATAAATAACTCAACAAATAAAACTATGTATGCAACCATTTGACCATAAAACAGGGCCATTTATATATGAACTTGAGGGTTAAATCAAGGGTGTCTTCTAGGAAATGAATTCTCTTTGCTCAGAGGTCATGGATTAGAGTCAGTATAAACAGGATAAATAAAATAGACCAAAGGAGATTAGATGCCACTTTGGAGTAGGGATGTCTGACATTTGATGCCCTTAACTTTATCCATTGCTCTGGAGAAGAGTGTGAGAGACCAAAGAAACACCATTAAAGATTTCTGTGAGGCTTTAAAGTTTTTAAAAAGGCAACCCTAGCCCAAACCACTCTTTCTCTATGACTTTCCACTTTTATAAGACTGACTGTTTCAAATCCTTTTAAGGAAAGGATGGAAAGAGAAGGTCCCTATACAACTGCCATAGTGCTTTTCTTTTTTTGTAATAAAAAGGAAATATTGGTCATACATTTATGTAGAATGTTTGGTAATAACAAACTCCCAGGTCACTAGATAGTTGAATGTGTCCTTGACTTCTAACCTTACCTTTACAGGAGTTAGTTTTTCTCCTCCCCTGTTTTCCTCTGTAAGAAGAGCCTTTAAATTCTTTGAGTCTCTGCAACAATAGTCAGTATAAATGTATTGTCTTCAAGTCCTCTGTAGACTTGGTGATGAACAACAGATATGGTGCCTATTCTCATGGAGTAGACCTTCCAGAGAAGCTGTGACTCCCAGGAACCATTGCTGCTTATTTGGAATCTCCAAGCAACCAGGTCCACTGATTGCAGGATCTTCAGGTTGATTCACTCACCTCCACGATATATTTCATCTGCTTCACTTAGCCTGAAGTTCATGGCTATAAAAAGCCACACTTTTTCATAAGACTTGTATGCTTAATCGGCATCAGTCCATTGGAGACAGAAACCGCCTAAGTTTATGTAATTTATTCATGAAATTCCTACCAAGTTATGAAGTCTACTCTTAGGGGGCAGGAAGCAAACTTCACTAACCTGCTGGATGTGGGCCCTACACAAATTAGGCAACTCAATAGCTAAATAAATCTACACCCAAGAGTGAGTTTGTTAACTGGTTGGAAAGGAGATGTTACCAGGGCAAAGGGGAGGGCTATGGAAATAATAGGAATAAGGCAAAGATATAAAATGAAGAAGATGGAAGTCGTCTCTGCAGGATGAAAAACACACAACCTAAATGAATTCTTTTCCTGAATTTCTGAAACCATTTCTACCATGTCTTGTCAGTTTTCACTAATTTATCAGAGTACTTTGCTCAAAGGTCAGATTGGACTCCTTGAAATACCTCATGACTAATCAGTTTCCATAATCAGTTTGAGCTGACTGATACTGATATTGATGGTTTTCCTGATTCTCTCAAATAAAAATCAGGGAGTCCCTGAATTTAGCACTGATAATAATAACAAGTGCTAATTGAAGATAGTGACACTGAATATATACTAATTGATAAACAACAAAGGACATGTAGTTGGTGTAGGAGAGAACTACTCACTGGCTTACTGGCTACAGTGTCTGGAAAGTTATAAAGTAGGACTGATTATACATGCAAGAAAGCAGGTGAGGATCCAGTCGGCACAGTGGCTGGGGACCACTCAGGGAAATGTCTGCCTTGAAATGGGCCCCATCTTAGTGATTATTTTTTAAGTTTATTTATTTATTTTGAAAGAGACAAAAATGGCATGAGTAGGGCAGTAGAGAGAGGGAGAGAGAGAATCTCCTGACGCAAGGCTCAAACTCACAAAACCATGAAATCATGACCCTGAGCCAAAACCAAAATTCGGATGCTTAACTGACTGAGCCACCCAGGTGCCTCTTCATCATTGTTTTTCATCAGACTACAAATGATCTATCACCAAGAGAAATGGCCTTGGTAACATATCAAACACTTTGTAGACTATAACTCTCTTGGTTGAATCTGAATCTGAAGAGCAGTATAATCTCCCAATGGTTCTTCTTAACATTTGTATTTTCTTGGAAATTTGAAAATGAATCCTGGAAACCATACCTAACCGTCTCCCATGAACACAGATCACTTCATTGTTTTCAGCATCAACCTGCCCCACTCCACTTGCTTCCTCCCCTCTGCCTATACTCTGACCCTCAACTAAAAGAGGGAAGTTCCTAGAGACCTCCCACCTGCCTCTCCAAATTTGTTTTGGTTTAGGCACAAATGTCTTTGGCAGCTACAGCTTAGTGCAAAAGAGAGACAAGAAGCTGGCCAGTCTGGCTGCCTCAAGTAGAGCTAATCACTCTTTCTTTTTCATTCCTTTCTTTCTCTTTCTTTCCTTCTTCCCTTCCCTCCTTCTTCCTACTTTCCTTCCTTCCTCCTTCCTTCCTTTCTTTCTTTTTTCTTTTTTACAGTATATTTATTGAATACTTACAATTAGTTAAGCCCCAGATAAAGTTATATTTGAGGGAGATGGTAGAAAGATAGATGTAAACCTAATAAATCTTTCAACAATCAACCTGTAAGTAGGAAATATCATTAACTACATTTTACACATCAGAAAACCAAAGCTTTCCAATGTTGAGGGACCTGCCCAGGACTCAGATCACTCTGATTTATTCCAGAGTCTGTGCTATGAGGAGAATGCTTCCCAAATCTGCAACATCTTACTGGCACACAGATTTACCTTCCCAAGCTGTCTTCCTCATCCCATTCTCTCAAGTTCTAAACTACCTATAATTTCTCGTGCCCTTTGAGGAGAACAGTCCAGGTTCCCCAGGATGGATCAGAGCACCTGGAGGGCACGAAGAGCCCAAGGTGGTAGGGCACTCAGGGATCTTCTGGTGGTGGATGGAGCTACGGCAGAAAGTACCAATGGCAATGAGACAGTCACGAAAATAAACCTAAATGGGTTCCCAGTGCTGTGCAAAGAAGCCCCTCCCATGTTCATAATCATGAAGACAAAGCTAAGTTCAGAAGTCTAGTGCCTACTTCCAGCTAGCAGTCAAGGGAGTAGGTCGGAAGAGTGGGAAGGAGAGGGGTGAAAGCTGATTTTACTTCACTTAAGTCATGTTCCCAGCTTGGAAGAAACAGACAAGGGCAATGCCAAGAGCCAGAGTCCCTTGCAACCCTACAGAGGTTAGGTCTTCCTGGAACCAAGACCTGGTGGCCGTGACCTCCCCTGGTAGCTGGTTCTGAACAGTGAGAAGTAGCACCATGGAGTTTTCTGAACTGCCAAGAGACATCCACACTACTCAGTAAAAACAAAAGCAACAAAAATCATTGGCAGCTAACATTTTCTGAGCATTTCTTTGTGCCAAACAACATTCTATGTTAATTCTAAGTCCTTTTAAATAAATCAATTCCTTTAATCTCAACAACATTGTATTTTATCCCCATCTTACAGATGAGGAAGCTGAGACACAAAGAAGTTAAATAACTTTCCCAAGACATGCTGACTATAAATTGGGGAGGCAGATTTCACACCCAGGAAATTGGCCACAGAGCCTACATCATCTTTCTTTAACAAATTTAAATTCTATAGCGCTTTTTCTTTATATTATAAACATGGATTTGATGAAGCCTTGAGAAAAATTAAATAAACAGAAGGCATATGGTGTTCACAATTGCCAATTGTGAAAGGCATTTATTATGGAAAATTCCAAAACTGGTTATTAAGAGAATATCAGGAGCAGCTCTAACAAATCCTGCCAAGAAAATTCTAAAAACTCAGAAATCAAAGAAGACTTCTGCAGAGAAGAGAGAGCTGTAAAGAAACCAAAAAAAAAAGGGCTAAGACGCTGACCTCTTTTCAAATGAACAAGGAATCTGCAGAGTAACAAACTAATGAGCCAGATTCTGAGTCTTTTTTTCCCCAGTTCTGTGGGGAGCTCTGTTCACTGCTGACCCTGTGAACACACGCTACTCACTCAGTTCCTGGGGAATAATTTGCCCCAAGATCAGAACATGTAAAGACCCTGATCTCACTTCTTACTTGAATTCTGTTAGTCATCAGAGAGTTAAAAGGAGTGAAGATTCCACAAACAAGATCTGTTTGTAAAACAAGGTTGTTCGATTAGGAGCATGTGTTTCTCTCCGGTAAGCTAAGTGGTGGTAAAAATTTTTCATTGAAAAATACCACTGCCATTTTCTCAAATTAGTTGACCACACAAATCTGGGAGGATATTTCAAAAAGAGGCTGTCAACCCATGTTGTGGAATTGTTAGTGTTGTCACCATGTGTTATGGCCTGAATTCTGTCCCACCCCTGACAAATTCATACACTGACCCAACTGCAGAAAAAAGACCTTAAGATGATAATCTATTTTATAAAATCTTTCGAGTTTTGTCACTTGCCTTTTCCCCCACTCATTCAATAAAAATTTGAACCCTATCTTCTGTCAGGAACTGTGTAAAATCCCAGGGGATAATGGAAAGTGAGACTAGTATAATCACGGATTCATTTAATAGTAGTGAAGAAGCAGCTTACAATGTGCTTGTGTCCCTCAAAATGAAAATACCAGGGCTTTAATTGCCTATGTGGCCTTGAACATGTCACTAAAGTTCTTTTGTTTTTTTCAGAGTCCTTTTATTTAGTGTTTATTTTTTTTCCCATTCACTAAAGTTCTTAATGGTATGGTAAGTATCCTTATTTTTTTGAATTAGCAACTAGGACCTATTTTATAGCAGGATTTTCTTTTTAACAGATTAAATAAAATAGCACACGCACAATATCTGGCAATAGTAAGCATTCCATAAATCTTATTTATTATTATTGTGCTTGTTATTATTTCTATAATAATATAGAGTCATTCTGCCACTAACAGAAATTCCAAAGGAGAAGTCCTAAAACTACCCCACCATGTTTTAATTCCTCCTTATCCATTTTAGAAACATTCAAGTGTTCAAGATTTGTGAGGAGATTTCCTGGAGGGAGTAGCTCCCTGCGGGGTCCCTCTCTTCTTCAGAGGGGTGACAGGCTGCCCTGTGAGAAGCAGGAAGAACAAGGGAGAATTGGTGTTTTTTCCTTCTCTTTAACCTAAAGAGAGCAGGCTTCCAGAGAACCACTAGGAAAGTTTATAATTTGTTGTCTGCAATTAAGAGACACTGTGATGTGACGTGACGTGATGTGATGTGATGTCATTTGCCTGACACATGTCCTGGAGAGGGAAAGGTAGAGAAGAGCATTTGGGAAGCAACGACCCTCCCACCAGTGGCATGGACAAGATTGTTTCTTATGGACTAGGCTAAAAGGAAAATGTGTGCCTGGAACCATTTCAGATTCAGCTAAGATGGCAACCTGGGAAGGTGATGTGGACTTCAACAGTGAGGAGGTATGTACAAAATATGCTCCTAGAGACTCTGACTGAGGGAATAGTGGCCTGCCAAAGAGAACTCCACTCGACAAAGATCCACGTTTAAACATCTAGAGCCAGAGAATAAGCTAGTTCCTGCCAGGCTCAGTGATCAGTCAAGAAAGAACTTGGCAGTCCAGCCCCCTGTTCTCCACTAATCCATCCCTGATGTGGTGTGACACAGAGGGCAGAGACTGCAAACACCACAGTGATGCCTCACACCCCTTTCTCCCCAAGCCATTCAGCCCACCAATTGCAGATGCCAGAAGGAGCAGGAAGAAGAGGTGAAGGTATAACTTTGATGAAGAGTGAAATGTTAATGCAGATCTTTGAATACCAGATTTATGACACGGCAGAGCATTTTGTACCTTAAAATACCATAATTCTGTCCTTACTTTTTCTTACCCTTACCAAGAATGAACATAAAGATCATGGACCTGCTCAGTTTTCATCTGTTGACAAGAGAAATATCTTCTTAGTGAGTAAATTGTAAAAGGGAAGTTGGAGACAAACTTTTCATGATGGTTACAAGCCAGTCATGATGTTTCTTCAATGTACCATCTACACAATTATCAGAAACTCCATGCCAGGCACTGTGCTAAGTATTACATTACTACTATTAATCAATACTGATGGATGTCTATGAGCAGGCACTCTACCAAGTTCTTTACATAATAATCTCAATTACTCCTCACAACAACATTTTTTTCAAGAGACAGTGAGCAGGGGGAAGGACAGAGGGAGAGGGAGAGAGAGAATATTAAGCAGGCTTCATGCTGCCCAACATGGAGCCCATTGTGGGGCTCAATCCCATGACTCTGGGTTCATGACTGGAACCAAATCAAGAGTCGGATGCTTCGCTGACTAAGCCACCCAGATGCCCCAAATCTTCACAACAACTGTATGAGAAATGCACCATTATTACACCCACTTATCTGATTAGGACAATGAGGTACAGACATGAGGTTACGTAATTTTCACAGGGTCACCTAGTAAATTAAGTGGTCAGCCAGGATTTTATTTTGCTTCTTTGGCAGTGCCGTTTATATCTTTATTGTTTTCCATAAATGTTATTTTCTACTTACTTTTAAAGTTTTCTTACTCAGAAAGATTAGTGTTATTTTACTGGAGAGCTCCCTTGCCTATTGCCTACATTTTAGTAATCATTTTCTACCAATTTCCCATCATGTGTCTAGAAGTAGTCCCATAAAACTTGATTCCATTTCATCAAGGAGCACAATATTCCAATAAGCAAATTTGAGTCTAGGTTGTAATAAGCCTTTGGTGGAATTTTTTTTAATGTTTTATTTATTTTTGAGACAGTGAGAGACAGAGCATGAGTGAGGAGGGGCAGAGAGAGGGAGACACAGAATTGGAAGCAGGCTGAGCTAGCTGTCAGCACAGAGCCTGATGCAGGGCTCAAACCCACGAATGTGCGATCATGACCTGAGCTGAAGTCAGAAGCTGAACCAACTGAGCCACCCAGGCGTCCCTCTTCGGTGGATTTTTAAAAGATAAGTTTAAAGTTGAATGTCAAGAAAATTCTATTTCATCTAAAAATTAAAGCAAATAATGGGACACCTGGGTAGCTCAGTTGGTTGAGTATCTGACTCTTGATTTCAGTTCAGTTCATGATCCCAGGGTCTTGGGATTGAACCCTACATCAGGCTCCATTGTTGAATGTGGATCCTGCTTAAGATTTTCTCTCTCTCTTCTGCCCCTCTCCCCCACTTACATTCTCTCTCTATATATAAAATAAAATAAACAAAATAAAATAGAAGCAAATAAAAGAGTTTTCTCTGACCTATAGGCATGTGTTTTACAGAGTTCAAACAAGGAATCTGAACTTCATTTAATAACCATGAAGACAGCTGAGTGAACATCTTTTTTAAGTTTATTTCTTTTGAAAGAAAGAAAACAAGTGGGGGAGGGGCAGAGAGAAAGGAGAGAGAGGAAGAATCCCAAGCAAGCTCCATGCTGCCAACATGGACTCATGCAGGTCTCGAATTCACAACTAGGAGATCATGACTTGAGCCAAAATCAAAAATTGGACACTGAATCAACTGAGCCACCCAGGCACCCCTGAGTAAACGTTTATTAAATAGAAACCACAGGACCCGTGACTTATATCTGTCATGTGAGTAAATGACTTTGTATCACTATATAATTACTGTATGCCAGATATAATCACTATATAAAACAATCCCAAGAGGCAAATACAGAGACATATGTTTCCAAGAGAGACACAGTTGCTAGGACTAGAGTTCAGTGGTAATTCCCTCACATTAACATACAACTCTCCTACCCCAATGACAAGCTGGCCACCTTCAATTGTGTATTCACATAGTGAATTGTAACCCTTATCATAGGCTGGTTGTGGTCGTTAATAATGAAAAATATGTTTGGATTTCACAAATATGTTCCACTTACCTTTTTAGGCCTGAAGGTAGAGTTCTTTTTATATAATACAAAGAATGAAAGCTGAAAACATGACTTAAACATTTAGTTTCAGGAATGAAAGACCAAGCAGAAGAATCACTCATGAATTCACAGAACATCCATTCCTATTGCAGCTGTTAGTTGACCATCAATAAATTAGAGAAGGAATATGTTTACTTATATGTTACAGTTTTATTAAATTACTAAAATTATGTGCCGACCATTTGGAGTACAATCTTTAATTATTGTTTGCTGCTATAGATTTTCATTTAGCCTCTGGATAGAATCCATCTTCACAAAGTGCTTTGTATTCATTTTGAACTTTTTTTTAGTAGCAGTGCTCTAAGGCTGCGTACAATATTGGATAAGACACCAATTCTCTGGCTTTAAAGAAGGCTCAGGAAAACCAAGGGAAAGAAGCCAAGAATGATTTTACATTATTTTTTTCCATGCTCACAAAATCTGAAATCCATATCTTGTCCAATTAAAACAAAACAAAACGAAAAAAGCTCTATTTTGTTAGGTCAATACTTATAAAATCATTTGAAAGGCTTAAAGCAAAAAGCTTTAAATATGCTTCGCTTTGTAAATATGAAGTCAATGGTCTGTATTCTATGATCAGCACTTTCTTAACTCATTTTCTCTGATGTTTTTCAAAACATGATGTTACATGCTCAGTCCCCTTAGGACTAGTAGACAAAGCAGATGGCAACCCCCTTAGGAAACTGCCTTCATTTATTTAATAACTTGGATGATATTCATGCTGCTATATTGAAACATGGATCAAAGCGAATGTATCCACAAAGTTCTCCAGCAAAGAACAAGCCTGCCTTGCTAGAAGCCAAAGTTCGTCACATCCAGTTGCCAAGCAAAGGAAAAGGGAAAGCAATCTCTGTGTTCAGAGATTCTCAAAGCCAGACTTCTTTTGCTCAGGCTCTATTGCAGCTCCTCTTAGAACTGACTAATGGAAGCCCAATACAGGCACCATCCTGGGTCTTTGCAAAACACTGAATAGGAAGAATGTCTGGGAAGGCATTCAAGATCATCTGTCTCCTTCATTTTCCATGTGAGGAATATGAAGCTTGACATAGCTATTTTCCTGACTCTTCTTTGTTTTTCTGTAGTGTCATGGAAAACTAAAGAATTCACACGGACTACTTCCCTTTACCAATTTGTAATATCACTCACTCTTAACACTGAAACTTAATTCTAATATGGGTATTCTGGGGCACCTGGGTGGCTCATTCAGTTGATTTCAGCTCAGGTTTTGGTCCCAGGGTTGTAGAATTGAGTCCTACCTTGGACTCAGTGTTAAGCATGGAGCCTGCTTAAGATTCTCCCCTGCCCCTCCCTCTGTTCCTCTCCCCTGCTTCTCTCTCTCTCTCAAATAAAAAAACATAAATAAATAATAAAAATAAAGTTGTTTATTTCTGCCCAATACTATTAGATTAATACAGGTGGATTCCCTTTTTTAAAAGTCAGATTAATTGCACTTACATAACTGTTTATAGGTCTTAGTGTCCCAGGCAGTGAAAACTTTTTTTTTGAAAAAACAAAACAAAACAAAACAAAACAAAACAAAACCTTTTTTGCATTGCCTTCATTCAAACATAATTTAAATAACTAATCTCACAGAATAAACGCAAGTCAGTATCCATCATAGTCCTAAATGGCTTTACACGTATCCCACTACAGTGTTACAAAGAAGCAATTTGGCTTCTGGCCATAAAAATGTTCAAATCATTGTAACTATTGGAGAGTCAGGGTTGTGGATGACTTGGTCATGGGAGAATGACAGGATAATAAACTTTATATGATCTTTATATGATATCATTAGATTCCTAGGACATTTTCTAGAGGAAAACATTCTCAGAAGGTCTACAAGACATTTAACCACACATTTCCTTCTATTATAAATGCATCATTGTACATCCAAGAATGCAAACCTAAATGAGATAAAATTGAATCATTAGCCATTTCTGTAAAAAAAAAAAATCAAGCACTGACTTATGGGTAAGTAAAAGTAAATTCATGAATGTGGGCATTCAAGATCAGAGACACAAATATAAATGCTTCTGTTATGCCATCACCCTCTGGTAAGCTGTGTTTTTGAAGTCACTTCTACCTGCAAAGTTTGGACTTTTGAAGTTGATTCTGGCCCAGGTCAATAAGCAGAGAATATGATTATAAAAGAATGAGATGAATTTGCTTTTAACAAGGCTATCAAAGATAAATAGAAAGATAGAAAGATGGTAGAAAGATAGAGGAGAGAGAGAGAGAGATATACTACATACATACATACATACATACATGCATAATAGATGGATAGTTTGGTTCTTCAGACTACAGCCAGTCTTTACTTCCTAATGACTGAAATTTTTATAACTGACAACAGAATTCAATTAAAAATTCCATGCTATCAACTTGGGCTACTGCATTTTTAAAAAATAAGTAGGGGATATTTATCTTATTACTTGTTTTGGATATTAATTTAAATTGGTTGTTTTAGACATTTCCTTTTGTGTAATAGAGTTGTCTTGTTCACAGGAATAATAAAAGCAGAGTTGGTCAATGGCATTTGCTCATTTCCACAAGCCCAGTAATAGCTACCATAGAAATGAACAGTGGGGCTGCCTCCCGTATGCTGTAAGCCAGACTTCCAGGCTTGGGCTGGCCTCCTAATCTCCTCCTGCCCTTCAGCCTTCCCTCCTGGTCTCTGACACATGCACCAGCATCTGTCTTTGCACTCCTCAGACTGTGGTTTTGTTGTTAAAGGGCAAATGAAGGAAAGAGGAGGAGGAAATGAATCAAGGGAAATAAGAAAGGGCAGAGGTGAGGAAACAGTACCCAGAAAGAAAATAATTTATTTCTCTGTGTATCTGGTACAGACTCTTAAAGTGATTCTAAAAATGAAGCTCCAAAGTTCAAAGCAGAGACGGAGATAGAGAATTAACTTCCTATCCACCCCTGCTTTCTCCTACACCCTACTCAGTCTGGCTCGGCCTTTACCTCTAATTACCTCGGCCTCTCCCCATGCCTGGATTCCAAAACTCCAACCCAGATTGGCAAAGTGACATATTTAAGACCACACAGCTGGTCATCTATGCCAGAATTCAGACTGTCTTTCCACTATAAATTCAGAGGCTCTGAGCCCAGTATGGATGTCACATCCAGGGCCAAAATGATTCTCTCTTCCTGGAATCTAAAAATAGGGACACAGAGATTTCATTAGCCATATGAAAACTTGAACTAAAAGACCAGGTGGACCTGGGAATTAAGCATAAGTAGCCAATCTATAAAAAGAAAAAAATGAAGCCTATGTATATCCAAGACAAAGGATGTGTGTTGTGCCTGCGTGCACGTGTCTATCTGTAAGAGAGAGACAGAGCAAGAGATAAAGACAGAAAGAGACTAAATTACTTTCTCCTGTTCAGCTCCAGGGAGAACCATCTGCACTTGCTGCATTTGGATCTTATAAAAGTCCCTGTATTTTTAATTATCCCCAGCACACCCTCCTTGACTTTAGGTAATGTCAAAAGGTAATCTGAGGCACAGTAAAATTTTTGAAGGTTTATTTTGAACAAAAGTCGATTTCAAACATGGTTAGAAGCATTCTGCCAACAGGATCCAGGGGAAAGACATATTACAGAGAAAATGTGGAAGCAAAGAAAGGAAATTGGTAGATTGGGTATAGCTTAAAGCCTAGTTAGCTGTTTGTGATTGGTTGTCCTTAGCATTTTGATTTTGTAACCCGGAGGCATTTCTAGGCTCAGATTTTGGTTTGCTTCCGTAAGCTATCACGGTGCAAGATCCACATCAGTCTAATGGCCTCCTTGCTTAATTAATTTAATAGTAGATTCTGCCTCTTGTTACTTAGCTATAGGCCTTCTACCAGCTAAAAAGTGAGATACTTTGTGGGGAAATAATAAGAAAACTGGCCACTACATTAGTACATTAGTACATTTTATGAGTACAAGTAATCTTTTGTTTGAGTCAATTGCAGATTTTTCCTTGGGAGGGCCAGCATCCACTCAGTGGCTGGTTTAGTAGTGTTAACACACAGCATTGCTATCCGAGTGTCCTAAATTACAAAGAAACATAGTCTCTTCTTCGCTCTGCAAATGTTAAATCAGAAACATCCTGCAAGCTTGCCATTCCAGTTAGCCATCAGCACTCTCTGCCTTCAGCCAGGTCACATTTCTTCCCAGAGATGTGGGTTGGATTAAAATACAAAGCTGATATTTTCTGGGTAGCATTTGCTACAACTAGAAACTGAAAAAAATTGAATCTAATGTAGATACTACATCGGAGCTTGTTTCCTTGCTTTCTCTCTTTTCTTTCTTTCTTTTCTTTTCCGTATATCATTATTTTGTTTACTTATTTATTTATTTTATGTTTATTTATTTTGAGACAGAGAGACCAAGCATGTGAGTGGGGAGAGGCAGAGAGCAATGGAGAGAGAGACTCTCCAGCAGGCTCCGCAATGTCCGTGTGGACCATGATGTCGGGCTCAAACCCACGAACCATGAGGTGATGACCTGAGCAGAAGTCAAGAGTCAGATGCTTAACCGACTAAGCCACCCAGGTGCTCTTCAGTAAATCATTATTTTAACCATTTTTATTACCTTCAAACACACAAAAAGATTTTGACAATAGGAAGATATACATACTGAAGGTGTCTTCAACAGTACTGCATTTGGTTTCACAAATGAGTGATTATTATCCTAAAAGCAGAGGAAGTTTCTAAATAAAGGAACATAAAAACATATAAGTATATTTTCTAATTGGAATTTTGTTGCTTAAAATAATAGTGAATTCCAGAGTATTTGTTTAGAATCTCAATGTATACTTTACCAAATAAGTTGATGAGATTAATAAGTAAGCTTCTCTCCTACAGAAAGCTGACTCACCCATACTTTAATACTGGGGTATTATCTTAATCAAATGTTAAAAATTAGTGAGGTCGCTCTGCTGTCTAACTTCCTTTTTATATAATCAGCTCTCCTTTTAAGTCCTTTCTGACACTTAGTCAAATGATTATATATAATACTAAGAGTTATGAAGTAGTAATTTAAATTCTCAGAAAAGATAGTCACACAAAGATACATACTGAAAAATCATCAGGTAGCCTTTGGATAGATAACAAGAAAATAGTTTTCCACAAATAAGATTATCGGGTAGTTCAAGTACATTGCAAAACTCTTGAAAGAATCATAAATGTCGGGGCGCCTGGGTGGCTCAGTCAGTTAAACATCTAACTTCAGCTCAGGTCATGATCTCACGGCTCCTGAGTTCGAGCCCTGTGTTGAGGTCTGTGCTGAAAACTTGGAGCCTGGAGCCTTCTTTGAATTCTGTGTCTCAGTCTCTCTCTGCCCCTCCCCAACTCACCCTCTGTCTCTCTTTAAAAATTAAACAAATGTTTTAAAAACCCTTAAAAAAAGAATCGTTAATGGTATTGATTGAACTTCAGATCCTAAAGAAACACCTACTGCATCTCAAGTCCAGAAAATATGTGTAACAGTAGTGACAACCCGTTTTTGGAGGAGCTGAAACACCTTATCATGGTGTCTCTTTTTTCACAACAGAATTTTTCCATTACCCCTCGCTTGTGAATTAAATTTGAAATTATTTCACACTTTAAAATAATTGCAAACAGACCCGACCAGGGTATCAAAGATTGGCAGTCATTACAGCATTATGTTTTGCCATTTTTTGCTGTGACTCTATCACCAACTCACTACTACTTTGTCAACCAAAGGCTGAAACGGTGGCAAAAGGGACTTCATCTTTTCAAAGCAGAAAGCAGGAAGTTAAGCAGTCAGTCACGGTAAGACTTGGGTGTGAGGAAGTCTATCTGGCCACTCAAAAAAAAGTAACATGCTTTTCCTTGGTGTTCTTTACCAGGTTACTTGATTAGAACCAAAAAGTTCAGGACAGATAAGTCAGTCAGGACCCTCACTAAAATGCTACCTGACTGTCTTTGAAATGACAACATATTAAATGAAGGATCATCTTTCTTCTCAGCTGGTAGAGTAAGGTTTAAAGGGCTCAGAAACTCACAGCTCCTTCAAGAATGGTGTATATCCCTTTAATTAAAGAAGTAAGGTGAAAGATACCTTGTCTACTCAGAGTAAGAGATGGGATCCGAACATGGTGACTTAAGAAGTAAATGAATGCCAGTGCCTTTGGAGTAATAGAAAGGAGAAATAGTCTGGGAGCTCCTGACGGACTGGATAAAATAGTCTCTGGAGGAAAGGGAGAACTGTGTGGAAGAAGAAAGCTGAGAGACTTAAAAGGACATTATAACATTGCCCAGGATAACCCCTATTTAATAGGGTTCTTATGGTTCTTTAGGAATAAATGTTTTGGAAGAAATCCAAAACAGCCCTACCTTAAAGTACATTGTACTTTATAGCAAGCTTCAAATGCATTAGCCTCGGTCATTTTTCTCTGCCATAATCTCCCAGCATATGTACCCAAGACATGCTTCGCGTTTTTTAAATCTCACATCGTGCTTTATATGTGTCAGTGAAAGGATATCATTCATACCTTTTGTGCTAAAACAAAATATAAAATATTACTTGCCGCTAAAGATGGCAGACCATGTATCAAATCTGTGACTGGCCAGCAAATCCCACTGCCATAGTTACTAACAACGGATGAGACAGAGGTGAAATGACAGTAATCTACTCACAAAAATGCATATACACACACCATCATTGACCATCGTCATTACAAACATAATCATCACAGGTTTTAGTGTTTCAAAAGATAGTCTTGTTCCTTCAAGTTCTTTTCCTAAATGAACATATTGTCTTTGATAAAGAAAGCCCATGTCTGTATAGAGTTCCAAAAGTGATTTCTAGCCTACCTACCTCAGAATATATAGACAAGTAAAAGAATTCGGGTGTTTGTAATAGAAAAATAAAAGGCTAAGAAAGAATTTATGCATCAAATGGAAAACATTTTAAAATAATGTCCTTTAAAGAATATACAAGAAACTGCTAACAGAAGTTAACAGAATGGAGAGTAGAAACTGGGAGTGGGGGAGTGGATCAGGGGAGATAATTTTTAATTTTTACTTTAAGATGTTCATTCCTAATAGTTTTTATCTCTGAGCATGAATCACTTTTATAATGAAATCAAAGCCCCCAAAATGTTCCAAGAAATATCTGTGAGCATCAAGGAAAAGAAGCAGTGGTATTTTACAGAATTCATTTGGATGTCAGTAACATTCATGGGGAGTTCCTCTGACATTTTTTTAAGCTAGATGAGTAGCCTTTGCAAATAAAACTGTCATTCTCTTAGTAAAAAAAGTAGCAGAAGAGGGAACACCTTGAGTTGATAGCTAGCAGTTTTCCACAGGTGCCTTAGACTCATGCAATACTATGAGGACAATAAGGTGAAAAGACGGACCCTCAATAATAGCAGGAAGCACTGAGCCCATCACGAAGCTGCCCCTCTCTAGAGCTGCTGTGTGCTCTAGTACCACAGTTGTTTAGCTCGCTTAGGGGATTCGCTTATTTGCAGCTGTAAGCTAGAGGACGACTGGGAGAGACTTACAGTCCTGCAGAAATTTGGGGAAGTTTCTTGAGGAAGACAGCACAGAGCTGGGCCCCTTGGGTTTGCAAGCATTTGTCAATGAACAGCGTACAGGGTGGGTCTGGCCTGAACAAAGACTAGATTCTCTGATCTTCTGAAAACTGGATACCATGTTCTTCATGTACAGCAATGATTAACATAAGCTGTCTCTAAAAAAGATCATTTTTATAAAGTCAGAATTACCTTATGTTGTGAGAAATGGAAATCAAGTATCTGTAAAGTAATAATATAAAGCAAAAGTATAATGAAAACTGCAAAAGTCTGCCAATTTGTTCTCCATTTCATGCATGCACAACTACTATCTAGCTGAGGAAATGTATACATTTCACACACAAAAAAAGCTTTATTTTGACTCATGGAGAATTTTACATAAGGTCAACTGTCAAACAATAAGAGTAAGCATCTACTGAATGCTTAGTATATGCCAGATACTATTCTAAGCTCCTCACATGTATCAGTTCAACAACGTTTACAGAGAGATGCTACTATTTCTCCAGCTTTACAAATGAGAACACAGAGAGTTTAAGTGACTTCCTGAAGCCACACAGCTGGAACAGAACAGAGATGGGATTAGACCTCAGATAGCCTGGTCCTACTGCTGAAATCTACTGTACCATTTCCCTATGTTAGTTTGGTACCATGTACATATATATATGTATATATATATATATGTATACATATATATATATATATATATTCTCCTCCTTGGGGCTACATCTTACAGTTTTTTGTCTACTCAAGGATCTCAACTAATATATATCTAATGTTTTAACCATGAATACTCATTTCTTTTTCTTTATTATCATATGATTGTAAGATATGATAGATATCTAAAGAATTCTTCAAATGCAAAAATGATGCTTCTTTTCTTTTCATTGGAAAACTCATTATAAATTATGGTTTTCAAAAATGGATTTGGATTTGTTTAGATCTACCAAAACAATTGGTCTCTAATTCATCTGAGGCCAACTGTTATGCATTAATGAGAAAAGAGCACCAACAAAAGATTACTTCAAACAAAATATGACACATATCAACATAGTCCATAATTTTGATTAATTCTGTAAAATCAGCATTTTCCATTACCTTTTTAGAAAGAAATTTAAATGCAACAAGGAGAACAAGAAGAAGAAACAATATGCATTTGTGAAAAATTAGCAAAATAATGAATCTTCCCCAAATTTAACAAAATAAAAAAGGTGAAAGAGGGGTCAAAGCAGGGAAGTGCCTTAGGATTCCGAGGAAGAACTAAGACAAGAATCTTGGGTGAGCAGAAAAGAGTCAAGGTACGTACACATCTCCAGAGTGCATCTTGATCTCAGGCACAGAACTAAAATTAACAAGACTACAAGCATGCTAGAGATGAAAGCTTCAGTCATTTCAGTTTGGTTCTGATAAACAGAAGAGAGATAAAATGGAATCATACAGATAAGCCGTATTTGCAAGAAGAAAAATTTTGAATGCTAATTAGACATACAGCTTTCTATGTCTATTGATTGGGAAAAAGTACAGACTTAGGACTATTCACTTATGAAAATGCAAGAGCATAGGGAAAATGCCTACAAAATTGAAATATAGCTCTGGACCCACCCTACATTTCAAGTCATTGGTATAGAAAATTAATCTCAACTCATTTAAAGATAAGTGATCAAAATGAAGCCAGCCAAAAATCTTTTCTAGCAGTTACCCCAAGAATAAAGGAATAAAAGAATAAGAAAAACAAAAGTAAATAAAGAACACTCACCACAAAAATATTGACATAGAGTAAATGAAAAATCTAACAAAATATATCAACTGGAATGCAAAAATCTGGCTGAAACAGTGGCCTCTCTAAACAAATGCAAGACAAGATAGAAGAGATAGCCACAATAGGAGGTGGTAAAGTGTAAGAGAGAAAGGGAGATGGCAGAAAACATCAATAGGAAGAATAACTCTTGGACCTACAGACATTAAAAGGATAAAATAAGGATAAAATGATATCAACTTCTACCCATAAATTTGAAAATTTACATAAAATGTAACATTTTTAGAAAAGCACAAATGTCAAACAAAACTGACACAAGAAGAAAGTGAATGTCTGAGTAACATTAAATAAATTCAGGGGTGCCTGGGTGGCTCAGGGTTAAGCACCTGGCTCTTGAATTTTGGCTCAGGTTATGATCTCATGGCTCATGAGGTTGAAACCCACATAGGGCTGCACACTGACAACATAGAGCCTGCTTAGGATTCTCTCTCTCCCTGTCTCTCTGCCCCTCCCCTGCACTCTCTCTCTAAATAAATATATAGAAACAAAAGCAAAAACAAAACATTGAGTGCTTTAGTGACTCAGTTAGTTGAGCATCCGACTTTGGCTCAGGTCATGATCTCGTGGTTTGTGAGTTCAAACCCCGTGTCTGGCTTACTATAGTCAATGTGTAGAGCCTGCTTTGGATCGCCTGTGCCCCTCTCTCTCTCTCTCTGCCCCTCCTCTGCTCACTCTCTCTCTCTCAAAAATAAATGTTTTTTTTTAAATAAATAAATTCAAACCATGGGTGAAAGCTTTTCACAAAAATAATCACCAGGTATGTGTGATTTAAGAAATAACACCAACTTTATACACACTCAGAATATAGATAAGTAGGGAAACTTTTCCAATTCATTTATGAGGCCAAAAATATCTTAATATTAAAAACTGGCATTAAAAAAATACCAATCTGTCAGGAAAATAAGTTCAGACTCTTAAACAAAATATTAATATGTCAAGTCCAGCCAAATAAAGAGTATAATCTAATAGGATAAAATTTAGATTATTCTAGGAATGCAATATTTTAACATGAGCAATTTAACATGGACATGAAAAATTAATGTAATTCACCATGTTAAAGTGTATTATTGTCTCAGCTCTTCACCTTTGTATCCATGACCTTGGTCACTTAAATTTGCATTGCATTCCACTACATTAATTAGGAATGCATTTCCTTTCTTTTTAACTTTGAGCTCAACCATATGATTTTTCTGGCCAATGAAATGTTAGTGGTGGGATGGGAGGGACAGGTTCTAGTGAGTGGACTTGGTATCTAGTATTTCTGCCATCAATGTTAGAAGAACATGCTTAGACTAGACCACTGGTCCCAAGATGAGTCTGACAACATATGAGCAGAGCTGTTGCAGCTGACGTGGAGACCTGGAAGTATAAATGGCTGTTGCTTACGGTGTTGAGTTTCAGGATGGTTTGTTGGCAGCATCGTTAATAGAAACATTTAACCAAAATAGAAATGAATGCTGCCAATGTATATACAATATATATAGCATTGTTTTAGAACCAGACAGTGGAAATTGAGAAAAATGTTATGAGTCTTGAAAAGTGACACAAAATACAGGACACTGGGGGAGAAATCATGACCTATGTTATGTAGTGGTGAAACTGTTACCTACTATAACATGCAAGATGAAAAATGTACCTAATGAGGGGTACCTGGGTGGCTCAGTCGGTTAAGTGTCTGACTCTTTGGGCTCCTTGGCTTAGTTGGTTAAGTATCCGATTTCAGCTCAGGTCATGATCTCACAGTCTGTGGGTTCTGTAATGCCCAAGTGGCAATATCCTCAATGACCAGAGACCACCAGGGAGACTGAGGCACACATGCAAAGGCAAAGGGCTTTATTACGGGCTCAGGCTTGGGCTCACAGACTTCACCAGTGCAGTGGATCCGTGCTGAGAGCCCCAAACAAGGGCTGAGCAGGGTTTTTATGGGGTTTGGGGAGGGGGAGTTACAAGAAATTGTGACATAGGTACAGTGATCCAATCATCATTATACAATATTATTGACAGCAGGTTTAACCATTCACATTGTCTAGAGTATTCTTTACTTCTGGCGGGACCCAATCACAACATTTAGAGTACCTTTAAAATCAACCAATTACAGGGTGAGCCTACGGTCTTGTTCAGCGACTATTGGGTTAACTTTAACATTAGATAACAAGGTCCTATCTAAAGTTTCCATCTGCAGGCTTCACCCTTAGGAATGTGGAAAGTGGTAGCTGGCCTTCCCTGATTGGGTGTTGCAAAGGTGGTCTCTCTTGCTCTAGGCAATGTGTAACTGCCTGTTAGTTTTGGGGAACTGACACCTAGGCCTTCTAAATCAGAGGGGGAACTTAAAGCCTGTCATGGAGTCTGTTTGGTTCAGACCTGCATCCTTACAGTTCCAGCCCTGCATCAGGCTCTGTGCTGACAGCTCAGAGCCTGGAGCCTACTTCAGATTCTGTGTCTCCCTCTCTTCTCTTCTGCTTGTGTTCTCTCTGTCTACCAGAATTAAATAAACATTAAAACAAATTTTTAAAAAAGAGTTTAAATGTCTGACTCTTGATTTCTGCTCAGGGAATGATCTCATGGTTCATGAGCTTGAGGATTCATGAGTTTGAGCCCCACATCTGGCTCTGCACTGACAGTGTGGAGACTGCTTGGGATCCTGTTTCCACCCCTCCCCCACCTGTGTGCGTGCATATCCACGTGCCCTCTCTCTTTCTCCTTCTCTCTCTCTAGAGAAATAAACTTTTAAAAAAAGTGTACCTAATTAAAATGTAGTCTTGGGAAAGATGTTTTACAGGCAGGATGTTCAAAGCTCGAGCTTATCCTTTTTGTCTGTACAAAAAAGACACTACAAAGCAAAGATAAATTCAGAAAAGAAGTGGCCAGTTTACAAGCAGACTTTAGAAGGCATATAAAGAGGCCAGAACTTGCTAGGCTGAAAAAATACAACTGTCTTTCATCTATACCTTTCCAGAGAGTAGATTTTCAAATTATGCTGGGGGGTGAGGGGAAATTAAATCAAGACCATGGCCATTTGATTGAGTTTGGTAGTAAAAACCAAATCAAAGATGAAGTAGTCATGCCGTTTGTTAAAAGCTATGAAAAAATAAAGGTGGTAACTAGTAGATCCTTCCAGATGAATAAAAAGCCTCCTAGAAAGCTTAAGGATGTCCCATAGAAATCTGATAGACCCAAAATATCCATAATTAAGCCTAAAGAAAGCAAGAAATGTCTTTAAAAGAACCATAGGGGCAGCATTTAACAAAAGAGAGTTGAGTGAAAATAGATGCAAACAACCTTCTAAATAGATCTCTATTAGCAAAAGTGTCACTAGCCTGGGCTAAAGGGACGGCTGCTATTGGAGATTTTAGAAAACTTAGTCCTCAACTTTCCAGAAGCAGTATGCAGGCCAATAAAACTGCTCACCTGCTCCCCCTAAAAGCATATTCTCTAATGCCTTTCCTCAGAAGAGGCCAGGAAGTATAATGGAAAATGAATGATTTTCTAGAGCACAGAGGCAACAGCCAAAGAAAACGGTTGATGGGCAGTCATTCTCAGATAGCAATGTAGGTTGATCAGGTAATATTTTCTACCTCCATATAAGTGAAGATGACAGCATTTTCCCAGTGGAATTTCAGAATCGCCTTGGACTAGGGATTGCCGTATGCTTCCCTTCTCATTATTTGAGAGCACTTATTATGACCTGGTTATTCAGGTCAGTGTTGCCTAGAAATGAAATGATAATTTGACTTTTTGTTTGTTTGATCTTGACCTGACCTTAAGCCTCTTGCTATGTGTTGTGAGATTCTGGGGATTCTAGATGGGCATAAATGTATTCTGTAGGGAAAGAGTTGTAAAGAATTGTGGCCAAGGAGTGAATATCTGTTTACTGACTCTTCCCATTATCCATGTCCTTTGTCATGAAATTCTGAGGTTCCTTTCACCGGTGGCAGAATGCATTTTCCTCCTTTTTGACCCAGAATTAAGCCAAGTCAGTTACCTTGGCCAGTGAGATTTAACAGACCTTTTACAAGTGATTGTTATTTTACATCACTGCGTTTGGGGGTGATTTGCAGTTGTATGGTGACAATGGCTTTCCAGTACACAGACTAAAAAAAAAAATCATATGATCATTCCAGAGAATGAAAAAAATAAAGCATTTGATTTAATTCTACATCAATTCATGATAAAATTTTAAAATCTCAGAAGCTAAAAATAGAAGGAATTTTCCTTATTTTGATAAAAGATCAACATAAAAAAAGAGAACTACAGCAAATATGCTCAACGGCAAAATGTTGAAAACTTTCTAAGATCAGAAATGAGAAAGGCATGTCTTCCCTCCCCATTTCTATTCAAATTGTACTGAAGAAAAAAGATATAAATATTGAGAAGAAAAAAATAAGACTTATTTTCACACACACACACACACACACACGCACACACAATGTAATTAGAAAATGCCAAAGAATATGCTGATAAAATATTAGAATTAAAATATATATATGAAATGTATTTCTCTATAACATCCACAAACAAAATATGTTATTTGTGCAATGAAAAAATAAAAAATAAGACTCAACTTCAAGACTTATTTATTCAGCAAATAGTATGTATTGTTAGATATTTATCATTAACAACGATGCTCATTGAAGGAAAAGTCCTTGTACAAGAGCTGTGATACTTCTTGGGTTGTGGTTTCTTTAACCACTAGAATTTATTCAGTGAATGCTTGCACCTAACAGGGAAGCTGTTGTTTTGCTTAGTTGGGTTTGGATTTTTAAATGATGAGTCCAGGGGCGCGTGGGTGGCTCAGGCAGTTAAGCCTCAGGCTCTGGAGTTTAGCTCAGGTCATGATCTCATGGTTGTGGGATCCAGCCCACTTCTGGCTCTGACCTGACAGTGCAGAGCCCGCTTGGAACTCTCTCTCTCTCTCTCTTTCTCTGTCTCTCTCTCTCTTTCTGCACCTCCCCTGTTCACGCAGGTGCACACTTGCGCACTGTCTCCAAATAAATAAACATTTGAAAATATAAATAAATAAATAAATAAATAGTCCAGGGCCTCTTTCAGGTAAACGGGTCTCTTGGGCATGAAAATCTGATAGAAAATCATGAAGACATTCACCCAATTTCCTTGACTGTCGAGACTTTAAATAGTTTTGAATTGTTCCTTATTTATTCTTTTCAGCTTTCAAAGAAGGACATCAGGTGGGGATTCGAGATGGTGAGGTAAGAGGATGCTGAACTCAGTTCCTCCACGGAAGCTACGGGATCTGCAGTTACAGGTGCGGGGCTCCTCGGCATCCCGCAGTGAGAGAAGCAGGTAAGAGGGGCTGGGACCCGGCCTCGCCAGGACCCACAGCCGGGAGTGAACTCAGATCCCAGAGCGTCTCCCTCAAGACCCCAACGGTTTGAACCCACATCAGGCACCCCCAAACTTTTATGTCCTGCACTGGAGAGAGGAGCCCTCAAAACACCCAGCTTTGAAACCCAGTTGGTCTCGCCTCCGTCAGGCCCCCGGGGCTCAAAGGACCGAGAGGCAGCTGGTGTGCAGGACTCCCTTGCCCCGTAGCTGGACCTGGAGTGCCTGTGGGAGAGGCTCCTGCGCTCGTCTTGGAGGGTCGGCCTGAAAGGCAGGCCTTTGACAAACACTGGGAGGCCTGCTAGGGAATCCTCTGAGGTTGGAGACTGGCAGGTGCCATCATTTCTTCATTTGTTTTCTTCTTCTTTCTGGTCGGCATGTTCTCTACTCTTGCTCTCTGGCTCCTGACGACCCGCTGTTGACTCCCAGATAAGGACTAACATCCCCGAACACTGGAGCCCCGATGTTTGCAGCTGCAGCACAGGGGACCCCTGTAGATCACCTAGCACTGGTGGCCAGTGGGGCTCAAGCTTGCAGCCCCCACTGACTGTATTTGCATACTTGAAAAGTTACTTACTGCCTGAGGGTCCGGTTGCCAATCAGCCTGAATCCAGGTGCTGACTAAGATCATCTCCTTCAGGTCCCTGGCTGGTGTGAGCACAGCCTAAACCCCTGGGAGCCATTAAACTGGCTGCTGGGACTATCACAGAGGTTTGAGGGACAACCAAGAGGTAGGCCAGTGTTGAACTGTGAGCTTTATCTCTTGCTCCAGGCCACTCCTTCAAGACTGAGAGAGGGGGCTGTTTTACCTAAGGTATGGAAACCAGCACAGAGAGAGGAGAAAAAAAAGAAGCAGGAATAGGTTCCAAACAAAATAATAAAATAAAACCTCAGGAAAGTCAACACCATTTTCAGCCTTGTCATAAAAAGCCTTGACAAATAGAATGTACGCTTTTGTTCTTCTTTCTTACATACAATTGTATCATGGTCTTGTTGGTTAAAAAACAAAAGCCTTGGGGCACCTTGGGTGGCTCAGTGGGTTAAGTATCTGACCTTTGATTTTGGCTCAGGCCATGATCTCAGGGTGGTGAGACTGAGTCCCCGGTCAGACTCCGTGCCGGGTGCGGAGGCTGCTTGAGATTCTCTCTCTCTCTTTCTCTCTCTCTCTCTCTCTCTCTCTCTCTCTCTCTCTCCCTCCCTCTCCCTCTGCCCCTCCTCTGCTATCAGAAACAAAAACAAAAACAAAACAAACAAAAACCACATCTTTTTCTATGTCTTCAAGAATTGCTGGGTCAGTGTAAGTCCTGATAAACCTCAGACATGCCGTTAAAGACAGGGATAAGGTTTGCAGGAGAATTAGATGCTGAGGCAGAGGGAGAAAGAATGAACAATTCTAGTTTACTGTTCCCTGCTTTTCAGGACTAAAGATCACAAAGCTAATTTGTGTACCTCAGCACCCAAAACATGGAGGCTGCCCCAGTGGCCCAGCCCATGCCACAAGCCTGAACCTAAGTCAGCTTGCATGTAGAGAAAATGCCTCACTGTCCAGGAAGCCAAACATACACCAGTCACAATCCTCTGACTCGGTTTTAGCTAGCTTACCTGATCTGTTCACCCTATAAGTGTTATGCCCAGATCGCGGTATCTCTAAAAACCAAGACCACCAGGGAGTCCGAGTCACATATGCAAAAGCAAAGGGCCTTTATTCAGGCGTAAGCTCAGACTCTCAGAATCACCAATGCAGTGCGTCCCTGCTGAGAGCCCTGATCATCAGTCGGGCAGGGTTTTTATTACAGTAGGGGTGAGGAATGGAGTGAAGGGTAGAGTGAGGGGCTGGGATTACAAAATGATTGGGCAGCACGTCAGCAGGGGTTGGCATGGCGCAGGGTGATTGGCTAATTTAAAACTAGTTGGGCTCACTAAAACAGCAGGAACATCAGGCGTCTTATGATCTATGATCGGCTCAGGCTAGGGGTGGTATGCCTGGGCAATGGGGGGTTGTTTTGTCTTTCTGTGGCTGCTGAGTCACACCTGGGTAAGCAGAAACTTAGGCTGTCTAGTTTCTGAGGCTTCTTTGAAGCCTGTCATGGCGTTAGTCTGGCTCTTCATTAGGAAATCCCTGACCTCCTAGTCAACCTTGCAATTTTTCATGTTGCCTTTTCGGAAGCTCTGTGAAACCTGCACTCACCCAAAATCCCTTGGGAAGAGTGCTCCACGGACTGTTAGACACTGCACTCCCCAGTCCGTGGATTGTTTTACCCTGAATGAAAGACATCACATTGTGTACTTAAATTGTTTTATTTTGTCATTTGACAATAACAAGTGAGGCTATACTTTTACTTCCTCTGTTCTGTACTAGTGCCTAGAATGCAAGAAGTCCTCAAAGACGGACACTGTATCTTTCTTACTTACTATCTTGTACAACATCTAATAAAATGCTCATTTACTGAATAATTAGATTTCTAGCCACCTATCAGTCTTTCATGATTTTCACTCTTCTATTTTTGGTTGCTTTTTTTATTTAGATTCTCGTTTTTAATAGATTGTGATAAGAAAGAAGTGAATACCCACCTGCAATATTAGTACCGCTTTTCCTTCAACTATTGCCTTTTAAGAGGCTTTTCGAATACAGAATATTGTGCCTTTGTGCTCTTCCATTACAAAGAAAACGGAATGTGATGGTCTTTAAAAGTGTCCTGGCATGAGCTAGCCCCAAACATTAGTGGCCCCCTTGCTTTTAGTGTCTTATCCACACCTTCAAGTTGACCAGACTCACTTCTGAACACAAACAATGTGGCTTTGTGGTCATAACATCCAGGATTTGTTGAAAGGGCAGGTCAGATCAGGAAACGGAGTTTTACAGTTAGGCACACTTGGAGGCAGAAACAGTACTTGCCTGTGGTTTGGGTTTGGTTTCAGTTTGTGTTTTTTATTTCCATTTCAAAGGAGGCTGACCACTCATGTCTATTCTAACGATTAGCACTGTGTTCAGACTTCTAGTGTACACATATGTAAATCAATGCAGTTCTCATTAATTACACAAAAACGGGGATATGGAGGAAAAAATGGCTTTCTGAATGGCATGGTAGGCCAAATTATCTGATTTTAGCAGTATCTGTCTAGCTAGAGCTCCCCTTTCTACTCTCTGTCCTCAGAAAGAAACCCAGAGATTTTAAAGGCCAAGAAAAAAAATTACAGGGCATTCAGAGGGGGCATAAGAGACTGTATGTTTCCAATTATCTTTCTCATTATGAAGGACTGTTCCTTTCATATTATTTTGCATCAGCTTTTAGTATGCTGAACTGAAAAGCAGTTTCACCTTGCTCTGGGAAAATAGGAATCTGAATCCCCAATTGGAGAAAAGGAAATGTGTACCAGCCATCATTATTGAAGCACACCTCGAGTTTCAGATCTGACTAAAAATGTGAATAGCAGGAAAACACAAAAGAGTCTATTCTTTTTACCCATCTGCAGCCAGGAAGTGATGACTCCCACTGGAGCGGGCTTGTTTCTACTTGGTTCCAAACCCAGTTTTCAGATGAAAGCGCCTTGGAGAGGTAAAGCCTTGCTTTGTTAAGCAAATGGTCGGCTTACCTCCAATGCTTGAACCCGCAGGCCTTGTTCTTTCTATTCTGTCCTGAACCAGTTTCAAGAGCAAAAGGATGTTTGTTGTTTCAGGACTGGATGTTGTGAAGGACCTTTGGAAACCAAATCGTCTCCAGTACATGCTCTTGCATACCAATGTTTCTAGATCTCAGCCGGCTTTCACAGATCATTTAAAGTTGCATATGTCCTAAAATAGTTGAGTATGTTTATCTCTTGCTGTAACACATTTTAAAGAAGGAAAGTAACTAACTTAACATTTAAAAAAACCTAAAAATTATGAGAAAAAAAATAAAATAAAATTGAAACTAGGACTCTAGATATAAAAAGGAAAAACAAGTCTCCTTTTTTCTCTATTTGGAAATGAAGAAAAAGAAAAAGATCAAGTTGGATGGGAAGGAGGGAGGGTGGAGAATATGAGACAGACACAAAATCCAGATAATGGTGATGAGCGTTTGGGGTGATAGGTGGGGTTTGGAGCTGACGGCCAAGAAAGAATTCTTGAAGATGTCTTTGGTGCAAAAAGGTGATTTTATCAAAGCACGGGGGCAGGACCCACGGGCAGGAAGAGTCACACTGGGGTTGTGAAGAGTGACTCTTTATCTGGCTTCAGGCTGGAAGGGAGTTAGGGACAGTACAAGTCTCTAAGGAATTTTGAAAGCAAGATTTCCAGGGCCTTGAAAGGCAGCTGTTGCTAAGAAAATGTCATTTACTGAGGTTTAGTAAAACCTCAGTCATAAGACCCTTCAGATGTAAATCAGGGGGCCGTAACTTGGAGTAAAGTTGTCAGCATGTACTTGGGGGTTAAAGATAAAGGAGGTTTGTAAAAGAATTTTTATATGTTTAAGGAGATTTAAGGGGGGGGGCAGGATTCCCTCTTCCCCCCGAGCAAAGTGTCATCATCAAGGCAGCTGAGCTCCTAGAGGAAGGTCACTCTGCCTGTTTCAAGGACTTGCCAATGGGCTGTGGGTAGTAAGGGAATTTTAATTTTTCACTTGCCTTTGTTTCCCATATCACCATGGCAAGATCTTAAACAAACTTTCTTACATCTTGATGAAGGTGATATTAGGGCTCCAGGAAACAGAATCTATAGGTTTCTGGAAATTAGGCTATGGATAAGATTGCCTTTTTCTTGCAGTTTACTAAGTTATCCATAAACTGAAGGACCCTCCAGTCCCGCATAACTGTGATCTCTATCAGCCAACCATTTGTTTTTCTTTCCTTTTCTTTGTTCTTAGGCAACCAGGAATGTCCAGGAAATATCACACATATCCCACCTGGGGAGCAGAGGGGTGGAGACAGGTATTTTGTTAGCTTGTACTTTGCCCCTAGCTTGTCTTAGGCTTCCTTATCAATGGGGTTGTACCTTATTGAGGAGGAAAAAATTTTATCTGCCCTTCATAGTTCTTCTAGCTGACCTAAGAATCAAATTGACATGAGACAGAGTAATAAGAGAAAATCAAACAAAGTTTAATGACATGTATACCTCCTATGCACATGGAAGAGACCCTGGAGAACTGAGTAACTCCCCAAGTTGGCCAAGGACATCACCTTAAATACCATCTCCAGGAAAGGGCAAAATGTTGGGGGTAGGGAGTCAGTTGTAGGAGGTTACCAGGAAAAGCACAGTAAACAAAAGCAAGGTTGTTACCAGATTTAAGGCCATGCCTTCTCCATTGATAACAGTTTCTAGAGATTTAAGATTCTCCCCATCTTCCTGGGACTGAGGGAGACACTCTTACCAATGGAGTTTTTCCTTTTCCCTACATGTAAATTTCTCATGCAAAAAGGTAACTTCTACAATTTTCAGAGCTTCTCTTGTGTCTGCAAGTTCTTAAAAGTAACCAGTCTAAGGAGTTACTGTCTGGCTCAGTTGGAAAGACTATATGACTCTCGATCTTGAGGTTGTGAGTTTAAGCCCCACATTAGATGTAGAGATTACTTAAAAATAAATAAATCAATCAAACTTGAAAAAGATAACCAGCTTAAAATAAATAATACACCAAAAAGGCACATATTGGGGTGGCAAAATTTGCTCCCCTATAACCTCTATGAAAGAAATAAACATTGCAGTGCAATAAAAAATACGAAACCTCTCCACATTATTCCTCTTTACCTGCCTCCTGCATACCACAGTGTATATTGACATATCATTTCTTGTGAATAGGAGTAATTTAATTAGGACAAGATGACTGGGAAATGAGCCCCAAGAGTTTTCCAAAGCCTATCATTATAAAACAGAATGTACAAATTAACCAAATTCTGATCTAAATGACTTAAAAAACAACTTTATATACATATTTTTTTTTCCTTCTAAACTCTACTATCTTCAGCTGTTTCATTCACTACTGCATTGACAAGGACTTTGACAAAAATTAGTCAGGCTCCTGAGTCCTCCCTCCACCCCCCACCTCTCACTTTGGGCTGCTGAGCTCAGTTTTAGTAAAGAATCCTGCTAAACAAGTTTATCAAGAATCTCCACCCTTGGTGCCCATTCAAAGTCCTTTTTCTCTATCCTTGATGTCTAATCAAGTTCCTCTTTCCTCTCACCCTTGACAGCTAACCAATTTCCTCTTAGTAATTTTTCATCCGCTCCCTCACTTTACCAATTGGCAGTACAGCCCCATTTGTCCTAATTGTATACAAAGTTGAGTTCAATATCTCTCCTATATTACAGTAGTCTGAATCCTCTGATGCAATAGTCTTGAATAAAATCTGTGCCATTTTTAACAAGTGTACAAGTGCGATGTCTTTCTTTAACAGCATCTAATTCAGTATAGTGATATAATTAATATTGGGGTTCTGCGAGAATCTGATTGGGTTCAGGTCCAACTGTAGCATTTGGATTGGACATGATATTTACCTTTCAAAGTTCTAATTTTCGCACCCATAAAATAAGAATAATAAATCTGCATCATATGGTTGTTGATAAGGCCAAGCAAGATGATCCTTGTCCCTGTGTTTGGCCCAGAGATGGCTTTGTTTCTTTGGAAAGAAACTAGATTAAGGATCAATAACCTTCTCTTTTAATATCCTGATGCAACTTGACAAGCCATACTACCTTCAGGTGGTATTAGACATCATTAGGCTTTCCTAATATCCAGTGCATTTCCTTAGGAGGAGAAGGATAAACTGATGAGGGAGTATAAGGCAGGCTGAGGGCAAAGCACAAACTAGCACCCACCCACCCCCCCTAGGATATGTGTGACATTCCTCAGGTATTCCTGGCTGCCCAAGAACAAAGGAAAGGACAGAAAACAAATGGTTAAACTAATGGAGCCCCCACCAGTTTACAAATATCTTAGTAATATTACAAGAAAAGGGCAATCTTATCAATAGCCTAATTTCCAGGAACTCCCTACTGTTTTAAGGATAATACTTTGCTAGAGGGAAAAACAATGGTAGCTTGACAATAGCTAAACCTCCAGTAATCTGTGAGTCTTCTTTAGCATATGGAAATCCCTTTAAGAAATTTCCTCTTGGGTGGCTCAGTGTTTGCCCGACTTTGGCTCAGGTCATGATCTCAGGGTTTGTGGGTTTGAGCCCCACATCAGGCTCTGTGCAGATAGCTCAGAGCCTGTTTCAGATTCTGTGTCTCCCTCTCTCGCTGCCCCTCCCCCACTGGTGCTCTGTTTCTCTCTGTATCAATAATAAATAAACATTTAAAAAATTTTAAAGAAAAAAAGAAATTTCCCCTTGACTTTACCTCCCCAAACTGCACAGTATATAACCAGTCACTCTTCATAACCCCAGTGCAGCTCTTTCTACACATGGATCCTGTCCCCGTGCTTTAATAAGAGGTCTTCAAGCATTATTTCTTGGCCATCAGCTCCAATCCCCCTGCCACCACTCCAAAACCCCATTGTAAACTGATAGAGTTTATAGCCAAAGGACCAAATGCATGAGCTGTTTGGCACTATTACTCTAACATGTGATGTTGAACTGAAAGTCACCAACGGCTCAAACCACCCCAGCAATAGCAAATCCTCCACCTCTCTTTCCCAAAACTTCTTTAAGTTCTTAACATTATGATGTCTTATCTTTATTTTAAAATTATATCTTCACTTCATTCATACCCTTAATAAATAATAAATTCAAATCACATCTCATTCTGTTTTCAAGAGAGTGGACTAAGGGAAATGAGAGGTATTGTATGACTTCTAGGATAAGTAAGATGTCTGGAAGATGGAAGGGGTGATATACAACGTGGAAATATATAAATGGGAAAGATGAGTGAGGACAAAGGAGAAGAGAAAGAAAAATAACAAGGGATACTCACCTTTAGGACTATGCGTATAGAGGGCTAGGTATGCATCTAGGATAAATAAAACCACTATGTGTTAAGTTTCCAATGTTTACCAATAATTATAATTGTTTCTGTAATTAATGAAACAGAAGAAAGAGGAAGCCAACTAGTAGTTGTTATTATAGTTCACTGTGTCTGCAAACAAATTTGTGTTGCAAAATGAAGTCAAGGTGGAGCTTACAAATTCTAATGATAGGCCAACTTTATATCTCATAATGTAAAAAAAAAAAAACAAAACCGAAAGAACTGCCCATTATGGCATCCAAATATCATGCCAGATAAACATGAAAATCCTTTGGTACATTTTTCAAAGATGTTTTCTCAGCAAATATACCTATGGATTTTTGTTTTCTTTTAAGTAGTTAAGGTAACCAAGTAATTGCATCCATTTGACAATCTAGTGTTAAAATCAACAGCTTTAACACATGTCTAAGTTTGAAAACAATATTTGTCAGACTTAAATTGGCTCGTTTTAACTGCAATCTTTTTGAATTGGGATCATTTGAACAACTGTGTTCAACTGAAAACAGCCTTTGAAATAGCCTAAGTAGTGTTGTTTAAACTGTCACTTAAATGTTTCATAAAATATTATTCTCTGTCCAAAAGAAAACCCCTGAAACTGCCCTATGACCCAGCAATACCACTACTAGGAATTTATCCAAAGGATACAGGAGTGCTGATTCATAGGGGCACATGTACCCCAACATTTATAGCAGCACTTTCAACAACAGCCAAATTATGGAAAGAACCTAAATGTCCATCAACTGATGAGTGGATAAAGATGATGTGTTTTATATATACAATGGGATACCACTTGGTAATGAGAAAGAATGAAATCCTGCCGTTTGTAGCAATGTGGCTGAAACAGGAGGGTATTATGCTAAATGAAACCAGTCAGTGAGAGAAAGACAGATATCATTTGTCTTCACTCATATGTGGAACTTGAGAAACTTAACAGAAGACCATGGGGCAAAGGAAAGGGGAAAATTTTTTCAAACACAGATGAACCATAAGTTCAAACACAGATGAACAGCAACCATAAGAGATTCTTAAATACTGAGGGTTGACAGGAGGGGGGGCAGGGAAAATGGGTGATGGGCATTGAGGAGGGCACTTGTTGGGATGAGCACTGGAGGTTGTATGTAAGTGGTGAATCACAGGAATCTAGCCCCTAAACCAAGAGGACACTGTATACACTGAGTGTGAGCCAACTTGACAATAAAGTGTATTTAAAAAAAATAAAGGCTTTAAAATATATTCCAGCTACAGGTTTTATCACAAGAAACAAAGAAAGAAAGAAAACTCCTGATTTTGAAACACTTGTTTATATCCCATGATTCATTCATTTTTACCTGGATAATTTTAAAGATTTTCTTTTTTTCTAAATGTTCATTTATTTTGAGAGAAAGGTCACACCTGCGTGTAGGAGAGGCCCAGAGAAAGGGAGAGAGAGAATCCCAAATCTCTGCACTGTTGGCATGGACCTCTATTCTCGGCTCGAAACCACAAACTGTGAGATAATGACCTGAGCCCCAAATAAGTAAGACTTGATGCTTAACTGACTGAGCCATCCAGGCGCCCCTACTTGGATGACTTTAGAAGATAAAAGCTCTTTTTCCAAAACTTACCAAATTCCTCAGGTTTCTTTCTAATATATATATATATATACACACACACAAACACATATATATACATTATATATGTGTGTGTGTATATATATATATATATATATATAAATTCTTTATTCTCAATTTGATAGGTAACTGAAGACATATTTCAAAAATTCACTTTAAAATGAATTTAAAAGTGCTTGAAATTGCAATGTTGTATTTTCTATATTATATCATTTAGAATTAAGAGAATTTTTCAAAATTGAACCTTTGTGAATGTTAGCACAATTTAATAAGTTTTAAAAAGCAATAAAGAGATTTTTCATGTCATGCAGATACATTGTAATTGATGTTTTATTAATTATTTTTATTTGCGAGTTTTTCAATTTGAAATAATTTCATACTCATAAGAAAATTTGCAAAGATACTCCAAAGTATTATATATGGCCTTCACCCAACTTTTCAAGGATTAGCATCTTACATAACATTATACAATTATAGAATCAGGAGTATGTTTTTCTCCATCCATTTACTTTTAGTCTACACTTAATTTATATTTAAAGTAAGTTTCTTATAGACAAGATATAGTTGGGTTCTACTTTTGATCCATTCTGACAGTCTCTGTCATGGTATTGGTACACTTAAACAATTGAAAATGAGTATTCATTCAAAATGAGTCTTGTAATTTATATAATTGGATTAATATTTACCATATTTGTTGTTGTTTTTAATTTTTGCTCTTGTTCTTTGTTCTTATTTTTGTTTTCCATTTATTTTTCTGCCTTTTGTGGTTTTAATTGAGAATTTGATATTCTTTGAGTTTTTTTTTAACTTTCTTACATATCATCATACTCTTTTTTTTTTAATTCTTAGTGCTTGCCCTAGAGTTTGCAATATACATTTACAGTTAATCAGAGTCCATTTTCAAGTATCACTATACACTTCATAGGTAGTACGAATACTTTATAGTATTAAAATAGTCCTAGTTCCTCCTTCTCATTAAGTTGTATCATTGCATATATAAAAAACATACACATAGCATACATAATTGAATACATTGTTGCTGTTATTACTTTGAAGAAAACTCTTATTTGTTAACAATAAGAATAAGAAAAGCTTTTATTCCCTTACTTTTTCTTTGATGCTTTTCCTTTTTTTAGATCCAAGTTTTTGACCTATATAATTTTACCTCTCTCTAAAGATCTTATTTTAGGATTTCTTTCAAGGTAAGTTTGCTGGCAACAAATTTGTTTGCCTAAGAAAGTCTTTATTTTTCCCTCACTTTCAAAGGATAATTTCACAGGGTACAGAATTCTAGGTTGGCAGGGATTTTCTCTCTCAATATTTTAATATTTCAATATTCTCTTCTTACTTGCAAAGTTTCAGAAGAAAGCCTGACACAATTCTCCCCTTGGTTCCTCTACAAGTAAGGTATTTTTCTCCCTGTAGATTTTTTCAAGGTATTTTTCTTTACCTTTGATTTTCTGTAGTTTGAATATAATAGTCCTAACATTATTATTATTATTATTATTACTATTATTACATTTATTGTTTGGGGTTCTCTGAGATTCCTGGATCGGTGGTTTGATGTCTGATACTAATATGGGTAAATTCATTATTGTTTCAAACATTTGATCTGTTTCTTTCCCTCCTTCTTCTCCTTGTGGTATTCTCATCACATGAACATTATACCTTGTAGTTATCCCACAGCCCTTGAATATTTTGCTTTCTCTCTTTACTGTCTTTTATTTCTTTTACTTTCGGTTTTTAAGTTTCCTACAAAGATACCTTAAGCCCAGAGATTCCTTCCTCAGCCACATCCAGTCGATTTAAAGCCCATCAGTCATTCTTCATTTCTCTTACAGTGTTTTTTTTTGTTTTGTTTTGTTTTTTTAACTCTCTAGCAATTCTTTTTGTTTTTTTCTCAAGATTTCCATCTCTTTACTTACAGTGCCATCTGTTCTTGCATGCTGTCTACTTTATCCATTAGAGCCCTTAGCATATTAATCATAGTTGTTTTAAATCCCCATATTTCCTTTAGATTCCCATAGTTTCAATTCCAACATCTCTGCCATGACTGGTTCTGATGCTTGCTCTGTCTCTCCAAATTGTATTTCTTGCCATTTGATATGCCTTGTCATTTTTTCTTATACCTGGACATGATGTACTGAATAAAAGGAACTACAGTAAATAGTCCTTTTGTATTGTGGTGGTAAAGTGTGGGGGAAGGGAAGGCATTCTATAGTCCTATACCTCTGGACTGTAAACTTCACAAGTATTTTTCAGGGTTTTTTTCTTCCCCTTTAGGAAAAAAAGGATGACTAGAGTAGGGTAGAGTGGGTATTTCCCTTCCGCCAGAGTGGTTAGTCTCTGATAACACCCCAGTGGGATGCCTCTGGTTAGCTAGTTTCTCCTGAGGGCAGGCCTTGTAAGACTTGAGATGTGATCCTTGTATTCACGTGACTGCCTCTCCAATTTTGGGATTTGCCCTGTGTCCTCACTTCTCTTAAGAATTCAAGAGTTGATTTTTCAGCCTGTTTGGCATTATACTTGTTAAGACAGAGTGGCAATTTCCAATCTCTTTACGTGAAAAACTCAATTGTTCTTTAATTTGTTAAAGGTATTTTTTTGCATGCAAATAATTTTATTTTATGTAGTCAAGTGTATCAATTTATTTATTGCCTCTAGATTTTGAATATAGTTTAAAAGCCTTTTTCAATACTGAGGTTAGAGAATAATCTTCCTATGTTCTCTTCTATTATATGTTTGGTTATCTATCTATCTATCTATCTATCTATCTATCTATCTATCTATCTTTATCTCTGTTCCATTTATTCTGTGTATAGTATGTTTAGATTAGTATAGGAACTTATTCTTCTGTATAGCATAAGGTCTAAAATCTAATTTTGTTTTTTCTCAATATTATTACCCAGTTGTCTCAGCACCATTTACTATAAAGTCCATCTTTCTTACAGTAATTTGAGATGCTGCTTTTATCTTATACTAATTTGCATATGGACTGTGCTTCTTTCTGGATTTTTTTTTCCAGTTCTATTCCTTTAGTCTATTTGTCTATTCAAGAGCCAGTACTAGGCTGATTTAATTATGGTGACTTTGTGGTGTGTTTTAATGTCTGATAGGGCTACTCCATCTCATAGTTTTACATTTTCAGTGTTTTTATGGCTATTCTTGAATATTTTTAATATAAGCTTTCAAATCAACTTGTCTAACTACATTAAATATTTCCTGGTATTTTTATTGAATTGCATTAAAACTGTAACTTAAGGAAAACTGACAACTTTATCATGGTGAGACATCCTTCCCAGAACAGGGGATTTTTTTTTTTCATTTGCTCAAGTCTACTTCTGTGCCTTTCAAGAATTCACTCAGACATACAAAACCATGTAAGTGCATATTCATTTGACAAGTCAAAGACAGGAGCTAAACTTGTCCATATGTCTAATCTAGATTCCTCTTGGTTATATCCTGAGACCCCGGGCCCACTATAAATCCATAAATGGGCTTCAAGACCATAATGAAGCCCTTAAAATTGTATGTAAAACTTGTGTGTGTGTGTGTGTGTGTGTGTGTGTTAAATAAAATATTTTTACCTTGTTTTCTCTGAGAGATCATTATCATTTTTTTCTGCATTCTTACTCGAGTATAAACTTTTTAGAGAATGAGATTTCCACCATAACAATATTATATGTTTACAAAGAAAAACGTTGTTATTAGTGCTCCCAAGTCCAAATGACCCAAACAACAAATAGTTTCTCTTCATTCAAAATGCAGCCAAGCAATCTGATAGAAAAGGGTATAAGAATGATCCTTATACTCAAAAAAACTGCAGACTTATTTGGGACAAAGTACTAAAATCATGTAGAGACCATAAAAGTCACCTGCAGCCTTGAATTCAACCGAGGGTTCACTAAGTGTTCAGTAGATCACAGAAAGTAGGCTGTCTGCAAAGAGGCCTTAAACTTCATCCTTCCATCTGGAAACAGAAGAGAGTCCAGACAACATGATGTAAGCTATAAAAACATGACTGTTATTTCTTACTCCCATCCTTCCCCACATTCAAGATTTTCATTTCCCAACAGTGACACCTGAGTGGAAGGTCTGGAATGGAGGGTGAAGAAAAAATGTTTCTTCTTTTTTTAATGGAGCAATTGTCTTCATTAGATTAAATTTTCCAAATGCGGTGACAGGTGGAGTTGGCAGGATCTCCACCAGCCGACACTCTATTCTTCTTCCCGGATTTATAGTCTATATCTTCTCTCTCTCTCTCTTTTTACTTGGTTTTCTTTTGTATCTTTTCCCCTTCTATTCTTAAGCCTACACCTTTCACCAGTATTAAGAATGTTGTTTATCTCCAGTAAAGATTTTTAGCTTTATTATTTTCCAGGTTATTTAAATCAGTGGTTTTTAATTGTCTGTACCTAAAATTGCCTGGAGCACTTTTTAACAACTAGTGGTATCTAGGCCTGCCTCCAGAGATTCGGTTTAGTTGTTCTGGGCAAGGCCCAGCCATTGCGATAATCAGAATTCTCCCCCAGTGAACCAAATATGAATCCAGAGTTAGTAATAGTGCCCCAGACTTAAGATTCACCAACAGACTAGTTCTGTGGAAGAACCATTACGTTACCTTTTCATAAGGTATAAAAACTCTCTCAGCCTTTATCCTTCATTAACTAAACTTGCGATTACTTTTTCCCCTTTACTCAGTAGTTTTATTTGGCAGTCATAGGATTTTAGAACTGTAGCATCCATAGATATTATCCAGCTCAACTTTGTGACTCTGAGAAGTAATCTAAAAGCCAGAAAGGAGAAAACCTTTCTCATGATCATATATCTTGTAAGTGAAGTTCCAGGACTACTTTATGTAATTGCCTTTGAAACAGGGTTTTACCACTTTATTTTTTCAGATAACCCTAGATATGTTCAGTTGTTAGCTGTCTCTCCCCAAATCTCTATCTTCCCTTCTGCTTTCCAGCTTGTATGCTTCCCACCCTATAATAATAAGATTATGACCTTCTGTTTGCTGGAAGGACTTTCAGGTGTGTACCTTATACCTCAGATCTCCCTCATCAAAAATGTCATTCCTTCTAGCCATTGCACCCCCAAACCCTACCTACAGCTGTAAAATAAGCACACAAAGTCATTAGGTAAAGTCTTGGTAGCCCAGAGAACCATCTTAAAAATAATAAAGTATGAAACATCACATTGTTTCGAATTAATTCTCCATATAAGAAAATTGTGAAATTTTTCTCAACATGAAAACCTAAAAGCAAAAATACACTGTGAGCGCCATCTCCTGGCGAGAGCATTCTGACATGTGAATGTGCCCTCCATCACTGCCACATTAGAGTGTTTTCACTTTCAATCTTTATTTTACCTATTACTGTCCCATAATAGAGATGTAAGGTGGCTTACAAAATATACAAATAATAGAAAAGTAAAAGCTTCATTTAAAATATGCATGGGAAAAGAAAGTAGAGGACCAGGAGGAGAAATAAAACACTGATAATCAGGGTTTCCACACAGCAGCATAGCAGCTATGAATTTAGTTAAAGGTTTAGAAGGGATAAATAATGACTTTATTTTATTTTATTAAGTTTGAGTTGCCTGCAGGACATCCAGGAGGAACTTTCAGGTGTGTACTGTGTGTCTAAAGCTTATCGGGTAGATCTGAGAGAGAAATACAGGTTTGAAGGTGGGGGCATGTGGTCGTTGAAGTGCCCGGCTCCCTGGGATTGTGGACAGAAGGAATAAAATAGGATCCAGACCAGAGCCCTGAGGAAGATTGGTACCTGGTTTTAATCCCAGGTTCCCCCACGGACTAGGAATAACATTTAAGTTACATTTTAAAAACATATTTAATATAGGTTTTGCCTATAACTTCATCATGTTAAATAGACATGGAATTTGTTGTTGTTGTTTGTTCTTAAATCTTTCTCTAATCAGCAATTCCTAGATACTTAGGAACTGCTATTCCTGATACCTAAAACCCTCATCTCTGACCTGGGAGGAGGAGTCTAGACTAGAAGACACAGAATATGGGTGTCTCATAAGAGAAGGCTGTCAGCCGGGCTGACTGGCTTCCTGCCGGCTCCGCCCGCCCTCAGGCTGCATGGTGCTGGGCCAGGAAAGGAGCAAAGGCCTCAGCAGCTCTGCCGTGTCCACACTGGCCAACCTTCTGAGCTGTAATATGATTTCCTGCTCCTGAGGAGGAACATGCAAAGAATTGCCGGGATTTTTCTGGCTACATCTTATTTTCGTAGAATTATTTAGAATGCTTTTCTTTTTCCTCTTTTTAAAAATCTCGTGTGGTGATTATAAATGTTTCTTGTTTCAGCAAAAATCTCACTTCAGTTTTTTTCCATTGTGAACCAGATGAACTTTTTCACTGAAACAGTCACATTGTCTCATTGAATTTCAGGTCACTTGCGATTTCTTTTTTCTTAATGCCACAGAGAAAAAAGGACTGAATTCCTAAAAACTGCCCTGCTCTCGCTCGCACTCCCCTGGTGGAGCTCCATTTCAGTTGAAATCCCCACGCATTAGTTCTTTTCAGGGGTGTTGTCAAAGGAAATATCTTCTGTAGAGCCTGGAAACTTGGCTAAGTGGTTCTGTACCTCTTTAGGACCAAGTCCTTTAGCATTTCCTCTCTCAGGGCTCTATAATAATTTCTATCCAGGTTTAATTGATGGGATAATCATCTATGGGAATTTTCTATGTCTTTGAATGTTTTAATCTATTAGAAAAGTATGGCCCCTCTCTCCATGTGTGCCAGTAGCATAACCAATGCTGATGTTTCTTCTAGTCTAGGAAACTGTAGCTTTTTCCTCTAGCACTTTCCATATGTTCACTTCATGTATGGTTCTAAAGCTATTTCAGATCTCTTGATTCAATTCTGTACTTACATGATTCATTTCACCTCTAAGGTAATATTTGGTATTTGATCAATATTTGATCAATAAAATACTCTGAATTTTCTCATTCAATTCAGGGATAATTTTGAAGTGGGATTGTATTATAGGGGATTGTTATGAATTTTTAATATAAGTAATATTTATTTAATAAAAGTAAACAAACAGGAGGAACAAGCAATTTAATAACCACAAGAGAAGTAAAAGTATGTTTTGAACTTTTGGTACACCATTGTATAACCACTTATTTGTCTATCAGCACTTCTGGTAAAAACAAGAGTTATAAGGTTAGAAGAAAGTATAATATACAGTAAGAATAACTTATCAAGTTTTTTAAAAGAATATTGAAGTTAGAATTTATCATATTATCATATTATCATAGTGATCTGATACACATTTTCTCATTACCAAACAAAGAGGTATTTCATTTCTTTTATTTTTATTTTTATTTTTTTTGGTTGGGGGGGTGCAGGAGGAGAGGGAGAGGGGGGAGGAGAGAGAATCCCAGCGAGGCTCTGTGCCTAGCACAGATCCCCATGTGGGGCTTGATCTCAGGACTGTGAGATCATGAACTGAGCCAAAACCAAGAGTTGGACACTGAACTGACTGAGCCACCCAGGTGCTCCAAACATAGAGGTATTTTAAAGTTGTGCAGAATGCTTCTGAAAATATTTATGAATCATATTTAATACTCTCAGATCATGTCTCATCAGTAAGATGGTAGCTACAGGTCAGCTGACACAGTCAACTTGGAAATACAAAATTTACTTAAAAGTCAAGTCCACCAATCTTCAGAAGATAACAGTGGATATTTCCCTAGCTCTACCTAGAAATTGGGAAATGTTCTTATTATGTAGAGAATATGGTATAAAGATTAGGTAATCTTAGAATCATAGAGTGTTACCAGTAGAAAAATGCGCCTAAGTCGCCTGACTTCAGTTTTTATAACTAAAGAAACAGAGGCCTCATCCAAAATAATGGCTTATTCAGAATCAGAGCTGGTTAACGCAAAGCCCAGATCAAGCCATAATTCCTGCCTTTCAGAGAAGTTTCCTTTCCACTTTACTGTTGCACCGCCGTATGCCAATTTTCAGTGGCTGAGTCCTCTGATGCAGGAACTCGGCCCTTTGTATGACTGCGCCTGAGCGAAGCCAGTCTTGTTTGCCCCTCTTTGTTGTAGCTGCCCCTCCCAGGCCCTCACAGGTCTTTCCCTGGTGGGACCCTGCTCATTCCTTCCCCCACTGAAGCTTACCAATCCTTTATCTGATCCCCCTAAGGAATCCAAAGTGGCAACTCACTGGTCTGTTCCATTAACCAAGTAGATGTGCTCAGAAAGAGCCTTAAATAAATTGTCCCCCATGTTTGTGTTTCAGCATGGCCTTCATAGAGTAATCCCCAACCTCTTATCAGTGAATCCATGGAAAGCAGCTGGCATGTGGGGTTAGTTGAGAAAGCAAAAAAAAAAAAAAAAAAAGAATTTAAAGACTCCTTTTATTTCTCCATTTAGTCTGGAAATAACTGAATGAACTTCAGTAATCAAAATGTATGCTCTTATAATTTAGATCATATTACCTGCCTTATTAAGTAGAAAAATATTTTTGAGGAAGTATTGATTTTGAACAAAAATCATTAGTTAGTAGCTGGGCATATTTGAGAAGATTCATTCAGCTTTCAAATCTTTTGCCTAGAAATTAGCTCACTAGCCATGCAATCTATTTATAGGGCGAATGATAGAAATGATTATAGGTACAAATTACTTATCACTACCAGTCTGCTGAGGATTGCCGTGCCAGGAATTCCAAACCAGATGTATGTAGAAGGCAGCTCGGTGGCAGCGGAGTGGCAGATATTTATTGTGTGGGACAGACAGTGTCTTCCTAACCCTTGAGCATACATACACTCCACATAAACAGAGATTCTGCCTTGCTGGGTATTTCATCTTGTGTAAACATGAGTAAAAACAAAACTGGGCCTTCAGTCAAAAAGTGTGAACCTCAACTCATGAACATCGAGGGCTTCAGATTTAACACTTAATGAAACCACCTAACAAAATAAACCTGCCCCTTCATCTTGCTCATTTTTTCAGCAATGTTTTACCTGGCATAAGTTAGGATAAAATATGTGCATACACACACACAAAAAAGATAGAGCAGCAACATCATCCAATAATGGAAAAACAAAGGAAGGATAGAATGTCAACAGATATTGTAAAGTTTATTTGGCACATGTACAAAAAGTCATTGTCCCAGCCAGGCGACCATATGCCTATAACATGGCAGAGCCATTCTCTGGGCATGAATCCAGAGCTCCAGTTTACCACTCTCTAATTTGGATTAATAATTCATTGTATTATTTGAAAGGTTGCATAGTATACCTAGTTATCTGAATCATAAAGAACAACTCATCCTGAGTTACACCTACGGTTTTTTATGTTAACCACGCAAAATACATGCCAACTTTCATCTGCCCATGGTAGTACCCATTCACCTAAAGAGAATGTAAAACGAAGCACCTACCAAAGGTGACTTCGTAAGAGGCGCTGCATGGGAGAAAGGGAAGGAAGAGAGGAAATGAGGAAGATAAGCAATCAATATGTGTTAGATTCCCGCCATGTGCCAAGCACGCTGGGAACATACAATCCTCACAACAATTCTGTGAGGCAGGTAATAGTACTCCTATTGGAGAGATGAGTAGATTAAGATTTAGGAAAGGTAAGTAAATTTCCCATAATCATTCATCTTTCTGGATAGAGTCCAAGTTCTTCATGGCAATGTTGAGCTGAGTGGGCCAAGAAACATACCTAAATAAGAGGAAAACCACAAAAGAACTCCAAGACAACATGATCTGAGGCACAAAATGAATACGGAAGTGCTGAGGACATTTCAAATAATATTATCAAATCGTGTCAGTAAGAACGACTCAATGCTTCATGGAGATAAGGCTTGACGTGGCTCCAGCGCTTCTCAACTTTTTAAATAATGGGTTGCTCTATATTTAAATGCTGACCTAATTCCTGAAGCTGAGAAACACCAGATGAGTGTGAAAATTAAAAGTACTTGAGTTGGAACAGGAGGAGATCCAGCCTGGCCGGAGTAAAAGGTTAAAAATAGCATCTTTGTGAGGAGAGAGGAAGGAAGCAGACAAGACAGCTCCCTCTTCCAGCAGAAAGCTCTCTAGCTGGCTGATAGATCACATCCGCATTAAGAGGCATCATTCACTTGGTTACTGTGTAAGTAATTATAGTTCATTCATGCAGATGCATCGGCACTGACCACTTCAGAAATTCACTGGTACCAAGAGAGGGATGGTATTTCTGGCAAACCTTTCTTGGTTCTTTAGTATCTATTCTTCTTTATAAAAATATTTTTCAAACTCCAGAATCACACACTGTTTTTAAAAACTAACTAGCATAAAGTTCGTGAATGAGACCTATTAGGCATGCAAACCACAAAACGTTTCTCCCCTGACCTCCTATTGAAAGCATTTCACGTTCAGCATCATGAATTTGCATTTATTTCTCCTGGTAGCGAGATGGGGAGATGAACAGTGAAGAGTTTTCTGGCAGCATGGCATTTCATTTCTTTCCCTTCACTGGGGAACAGCTGCTGAGGGTGGTGGGGAAGGAGAGTGCCTGGACTCATGGCACCAGTTTTTTATGCTTAATTTGAGGGGCCTTGAGGGGGTGATGTAGATTTTTTTCTAGATGTTACATTCTTTGTTTCTGTAGACCAAGACAGAGAAGGACTGAAAAAGATCCTTGGGATTTAGCAAGTAGACAGCCAGTGGTAATTCAGTAGAGAGCAATTTCTGCAAAGGAATTTGAGATTAGAAGTTAGAGTTCGGTGAGTCAGGGAGGGCGAAGCCGAGATGAATACATTAAGGAATGAATGGGGCGTGAGCAAGTGGAGACCAGGATCAGACATTTATCTTTAAGTTAGCCCAGCCCTGGGGAGAAAGAGGACATGGGGTTGGATGGAAAGGAAGATCCATTTGGTAAGATAGAGGAAGTTGATTGCTTGCTTTCATTTAATGATGGGAGAAATAGAAATATGTTCAAATGTTGCCAAGAAAGGCGTTCTAGAGAGAGAAACAAAAAGTATGTAAGAAATGAGGTTCCTGAAAAGGTACACGTGGAGGGGTCTCAAAGTCAATGTGCAAGAATTCACCTTGGAAAGAAGGAAGTGATAAAACAGTTCATGAAAATGGTTTAGTCCTCTGACGAGGAAGGGGAAAGAAAGAGGTTGAAATAGAGACTCCACAAGAAATAAAGCTTCACGGAACTGTAACAGTTCTATCCCTTTTTCGTACCAAGATTGGCTTTCCAGGCACTCAGGCACCAAGTGACAGAACCCAAATATCTGCATCAATTCTGAATGAATGCACAGACTGAGGTGGAATCAAAATATGTATAAATCTGAATTTAATGCCAAGACGCCTTCCCTTCAGTTAAACTTTCTCTTCTTGATCTCACAGTAATGCCTTCAGGAATAACAAGGTCAGAAATAGATTCTAAAATTGGTCATCAACCCTCTTTCTTCTCTCTTATAATTACTTTTTAAAAATCTTTCCTTTTATTTAAAGAAAGTACAAAGAGTATACTTAATCCAAAACACAAGCACACTTTAAGCTTCCATTTGTGGTCTGGGTAATGCTGGGCAAATCGGTGTAACATTCTAAGCTCAATTTTCTCATCTCAAAAGTGAGAGGGTGGATTTAGAGAACTGTACCAAGATCTTTTCAGATCTAAGAATTCTCTGACTCTAAATTAGAGGACATTTTCCAAACAGTGAACATTCTGGTTTTAACCAGGAAAATAAATAGAGGAATGTTTCTCTTGGGTTTTCACTTTGAAGTTTGTGCTTAAATTAAAACAAATAAACAAAACAAAACACAGAGTTGAGAGTTCTTTTTGAACAGTGTTTATATTTTACACGAAGTTCTTTTCTACTGCTGTTTTGTTTCCTGTCTGAAGTATGAGTCAAATACCATTCACGTCAGGTTGGCTCTTAATATACTCTGTAATACACTGAGCTGACTGTTTTCACTATAAAAATGATGGAGCTTAATTCAAAGTATAGTTGTTATTTTTTGTAAACTTGTTATCTTTTTTGGCCTGTTCCATTCCTATAGCACACTTCAAAATCAATCCAAATATTCAGAGAAACAGAAGTGTGTGTACTAATTAACTTGTCAGGATCACGAGTCTCTTTCAAAAGTCCTGATTGCTTAAAAAGGCTCCAGAAATAAAGATCAGAATTTGGTAAACTGTGGTTTACATGATTCTTATTCAAAGGAGAACCAATGTGTTCTTCATCGGCATGGGAAATGAAATGTGCCTCTGTGATTGCCTTAGATAAGATTCTCTAGTGCAAAACACTGAAACCCACTCAAACCAGCCCGAGTCAAAAAATTGGGGCATTGTTAAAAGGATACAATAGGAGTCTCATAGAAATGACACAACAGGAATCTCAACGAGACAAAACTAAAAGTAGGTCACAGCAGGCGCACCCCGGATATCTGTAGCACGTGGTCCGGAGCACAATAGAGACTTCTATACCGTATGAGTGAACATTTGAAAGTGAAGTCAAAATACTAATATGTTCATTAAGTAAGATGTATTTTGTCCTTCTACTTGACGAACCTGATAATTTTTTTTAACATAAACCTATGGTGTAGCATGACTGAAAGTTGGCAAGATATCGCATGTAAATAAATTTAACTATTATTGTACATATCTGGGTGTATTGCTGGTAGGCAGATGCTTGGATGACTAATAAACTAAAGACATATATAAGCAATAAGTAACAGTCTACAGAATTAATTCTTTTGTCCCAGCAAAATTGCTGATGATGTCATCATAGTCAAATGTTCACTTCATATGTGTTTTACGAATGGTAATGTTAAATTAGACAGCCACTTGAGTTTCTGTAGTTCTTAAATAATACATTTGTATGTTTCAACTTGGACAAACCTTGTTCTTATGAAGTGGTGACAACAGGAAATGTCAATTCCTCAGAAATGAACCAAGAATTCAATATACCATAACTTTCTTTTTCTTTTTTAACGTTTATTTATTTTTGAGAGAAAAAGAGAGCGTGAGCAGGGTAGGGGCAGGGAGAGAAGGAGACACAGAATCTGAAGTAGGCCCTGGGGTCTGAGCTGTCAGCCCAGAGCCTAATGCAGAGCTTGAATTCACAAACCATGAGATCATGACCTGAGCCAAAGTTGGCTGCTTAACCAACTGAGCCACCCAGGTGCCCTATATACCATAACTTAAAATTTAATGGGACTGCATATGAAAATTATTATTCCACAAAAATATTATAAAACATACTAATTGGGGACGCCTGGGTGGCTCAGTCGGGTAAGTGTCTGGCTTCGGCTCAGGTCATGATCTTACAGTACGTGGGTTCGAGTTCCACATCAGGCTCTGTGCTGACAGCTAGCTCATAGCCTGGAGCCTGCTTCAGATTCTGTATCTCTCTCTGTCTCTGACCCTCCCCTGCTCACACTGTCTCTCTCTGTCTCTCAAAAATAAATAAAAAGCATTAAAATTTTTTTTTAAACATACTAATTGTATAGTATCAATCCATAAAATTTGTATGTCAATTTTTAATCAACTTTTTCCACAATATCTAGAACCTCTCAGTTATATATATTAAAAAAATCTTATGTGTGGGATAACTCACATATACATTTAGATATGATATGGACTGTTTAATATTATAAAATGATCCTTCTCCACCATGAACAACTGTTCTAAATACTAGAGTGATTTCTGAATTCCTCTGGAGTCACAAACTGCAACATTTGTTTTTTGGTTTTCATTAATGTTTATTTATTTCTGAGAGACAGAGAGATAGAGCATGAGCAGAAGGGCAGAGAGAGAAGGAGATGCAGAATCCAAAGCAGGCTCCAGGCTCTGAGCTGTCAGTACAGAGCCCGATGTGGGGTTCAAACTCACAAACCAGGAGATCAGGACCTGAGCTGAATTAGGCCACTTAACCAACTGAGCCACCTGGTGCCCCAACAAATTGGAACATTTGAAGAGAGACAAAATATATATATACATATGTATGTGTGTGTGTATATATATATATATATATATATATATATATATATATATATACATCCTTCACTATTGCAAATGACATTTTCTTGTGCAAAAGTCTATCTCACTCATGCTGGCTCAAAGAACCCTTTGACAAGAAAGCCAGTCTTTTCTCTGACTCAGGAACATCTACCTGCCCCAGTCTGGCCTGCATTCTAAAGCAGTGGCTCCCTCTGATGTCAAATTCAAAACTGGCACTGCCGTTTCGTTGCAAGGTCATAGGGCAGGAGATAGAGTAGAGCATTTCTATGAGGACTGAATCGTGTTAGTCACAGGAATGACTCTTCAGAATTTGGGGTCTTGCTGTCCCAGTGTCGCGCTACTGAAAGATAGAAGCATCCTTGAGTTCTCTAGTGAAGGAACTGTTCTTGTGTGAGTTTGTAATTTGCTTACAGTGTCCATGGCAGGAATCCCATTGGGGGAATCTAACAGTAATCCTACACATAGAGATTGGAAAATCTGGAAGCACACACTGTGTTTCTCAATGAGCCAAATGGTCTTAGTGCTGCTTCTCGGCATTTCTGCTGTATTTTCCTCCTACTTTCTTCAAAGTGCTTTATATGATCCTCTAGTACCCCCTAAATTTTAGGTAGTTTGTTGCTTTGGCATGCAATGGCTCTTACCCCCTCTACTGAATCTCTCAGTTTAAGCCCCATTCATCATGTAAGGGATAATCTGCCCGGCCCACCATGGATCAGATGTCCACCTCTGGTTCAGCTGGAGCTAAGAAAAGCATCATCTATAGTGTGATGTCCAATTTACATATTAATCTTTTAAAAAGTCAGAGTTGATAACCTTTTGGCAATTAGAATCTTCTTTGGACCCAGGAAAAATATGATTCAAAAGTTAAATGTTTCATCTTGTGTTGTCAGGGTCAAGAAAATGATAAGACCACAAACTTACAAAAGGTTATTTAACTTCTGAAAATATCAGATGTCGGGGCAGTGGTTTTGCTGTTTTGATTTTTATATTTCCAGGGGAACATATTAAATAAATGAGGTCATGGATGAATGATGAATCCCTTGTACCTTCTATTGGACGTGTTTGATGATGTTACACAAAGTGAGCCCTATGACTTCTAGTATGAACTAGTGGTGTGTTTCTAGAGGAGTCATGAACTCTCATCTTTCTCCCAGAAAAGGCCAAGCTCTTTTTCCTGGCTTCACATATATTATCTCTTCCTAGACTACTCTTCCCAATAACCGTAGAACTCTCCCTAGGAGAGTACAGTACTAAAATCAAAGTTGCAAAGTTGCACAACATTAACAATGACACCCAACAAAAATCATAAGTGGTAATTTCTGTTTACAATGTAATTGTGGGACAAAACTGTTACCAAATAATGTGGAACATGTTATCCATTGCATAAGAAGACAAAATCTAATGTTGTTTAATCAAGAGAAGGGATTTCACAAAAACTTCATTAAGTAGAGCAATGTCACACAATTTCTATTCCTAATATATAAGTTTCAAGTGTCCATGATTCTGTTTACAATCTGATCATACAATAAATATTAATTCATGAATAGGATGGTACATGGTCAGTGCAAGGCTACAACATGAAAATTGAAAACATTGATCTTTCAACTAGTTGTTTGGTCTTCGAAAAGTACATAATTTCATTGATCAGGCTAAATTGAGGAGCCATTTCCAAACTATAAGAAAATTGCCTAATTGTAGCAATTACCAGGCCAAAAGGAGTGAAGTGTTTTGTAACTGTCACTTCATGTTGCTCTACTGAAAGAGGTGATCCAGTTTGTCTTAGCATCAGGGAGAGACTTGAGAATAATTATCAGTTAGTCAGTTGAAATGGAGATAAATTTTCTGGTTGAGATTTTCTTCACCTCCTTATGACAGTGATTTTCTTAATAACCATCTTCAAAATGACAAGCAAGTGCTTTTAGCATTTCCTGACTATGTTTTAGAAGGCTGTTTAGAAGGGGGCACCTGGGTGGTTCAGTTGCTTAAGCATCCAACCCTTGATTTTGACTCAGGTCATGATTCTCATCGTTCATGGGTTCGAGCCCCATGTTGGGCTCTGTGCTGACAGTGTGGAGCCTGCCTGGGATTCTCTTTCACTCCCTCTCTCTCTCTTTTCACTTTCTTTGTCTCCCAAAGTAAATAAACTTTAAAAACAGAAGTCTATTTAAATTTTTTTTAACATTTATTCATTTTTGAGAGACGAAACAGAGCATGAGCAGGGTAGGGGCAGAGAGAGAGAGGGAGACACAAAACCCACACCAGGCTCCAGGCTCTGAGCTGTCAGCACAGAGCCCTACACAGGGCTTGAATTCACAAAATGGGAGATCATGACCTGAGCCAAAGTCAAAGTCGATGCTTAACTGACTGAGCCACACAGGCACCTCAAAGGAAGTCTATTTGAATGCCATTTATTAGACTGTGAACCCTTGAATTGGCAGACTGTTATATTTGTTTTTGAATCTCCCAATCTTGTCTAACACATTGTAGGTAGGTAATGTTTATAGAATTAAATAGAAATTAACTGTGAAAATAAACACATAAAAAGATATTTTTTTCTGGACTACTAGGAATTAAGAAATTCAATCCAAGTCTAAATGATGTTCACCAAGTCAGTAAAACAAACCTTCAAATCAGTGTTTCAGTGTTATGTAGACAAAATAACCAGTTGAGTCCTATCTTTTTTACTTTTCAACCAGCTCTTTGGACATGGTCTCCATTATAGAGGTAATTCTTTTATTTGAGTATTTATAAAAATTTAAACATCATAAAAGCACTAAAAACAAGTGCTTTTTTGCCTTAATGATTAGCTAATGGGATATTTAATTAAAAATTATTATGCTTTATAGAAACCCCATGGATCATACTGGGAATTATCAAAAAGTTTAAAAACCTACCCCTATTGAGAGAAAGGAGAGCAGAGAGCACTTTGGCAACACCTATCAAGATCATTAACGTACATTCCCTTTGACCTAGAAGTTCTTCATCTTTGAATATAGAAATACTTGAACATGTATGAAACAACATATGTGCAAGGTAATTCACTTAGCATCACTTGCAATAACATAATTGGAAACAACCTAAATATCCATCAATAAGTAAGTAGCTAAATATATTACAACATATCCATATGATGGAATGCCTTATAGCCATCAAAGAAAAATAATTTGCAGAAAAATTAAGGTGCAAAATATGTGGTTCCATTTGCATAAAAGAGGAAGGAAGGAATATCTGTGTGTGAGTGAGTGTTTATTTGTATATGCAGAAAACATCTCTGAAAAGACACAGAAGAAACTTGATCTTGCCTTTCTACCTAGAGGAAACTGACTGGCTAAGAGAGAGATGTGGGAGAAAGATTTTTCCCTATATTTCCTTCTCTTGTTTTGGATTTTGCTCTATGTAACTGTATTGCCCAGACAAAATAAATAAATGCATTTTGAAGCAAATAAAAATAAAACCAAGTAAGAAATATTTTCCTCATATAGTCATAGTCTAACATGCACTAATTTCTCCATAACCATCCCCTCATTTGATCATTGCCAACTTCTTAAAAATAAACTTCTAGGAACAAAAAGGCAGGGAAAGAGAGCATATAAAATAGAGACAAGAAGAAGGAGGAGGAGGAAGGGAGGGAGGAGGAAAAAGAAAAGCAGAAGGAGAAGGAGGGTGTGAGGAAAAGGAGAAGAAAAAAAAGATTGCTTTATACAAGGATGAAGAAAAATGACTTCAGATTCTCCTAGCCAGGGTTTTGACAAAAGTATGATGCCTTCAATGTTTATTATTCATTCCACTTATCAATGCCCCAACAGCTCACACCTTTCCTCTGAAACTCCTATATTTTTTGACTTCTAAAAGTTTCACAGTGTATTCATCATGCAGATTTCTATGATTTAAGTGACTTATACTGAAGTCTCAGAAAATGTAAACTCAGAAACTTATTCTACCCTGTCTTGCCCCAACCATTTTCTACATACCCACCCACAAAACCATGCTTGAGTTAAGTAAAGGATGCAGATTAGGCCAGAAATAAAGTCAACAATTATTCTTTTTGTTTTGTGGGTTGCTTGGTTTCTATTTCAGAAATAACTTGGTATAGTGTTAAGAGTATCAGACTGGCCACCAGTTCTGGTTCTGACACTAATACCCGTTGAGCATTACTAAGAACTAGATAAATATTGTGTGAGGCCCTGTCTATATATCAGTGAAGAGAGCTTCTGCCTTTGAAGAGCTCATCCTCTTGTAGGAGGGAGAGATTTGCATATAACCAACTGAAACATAAGGTGATAAGCATCATACTGGCAGCATCTGGTACCACAAAGAGCTGAGAAGAGCAAAGTTCTGCTGGGCTGGAGGAGGAGAGCTGCTAGTAGGAAGGAAGTGACACTGGAGGTATGCTTTGAAGGAATAGCAGATTTCTTTTTCCCAACAGGAAAGGAGTGACGAGCAGCTCAGGCAGAATTATGAAACAGTAAGTCACTTCCAGGTTGCAGCATGGAGAAAACCAGGCATATGAAATCCCCAGCCTAGTAACTTTAGCTTTGCTCCTGTAACTGTGCTCCTATGCTTTCAGTTAAGCAACTGACTCTTGATTTTGGCTGAGGTCATGATTTCAGCTCAGGTCATGATCTTGGGGTGTGGGAGTTGGAGACCTGCCTCAGGCTCCATGCTGATGGTGTGAAGCCTGACATGAGGGAGGAACTCACACGTGCTTGCTCGCTCTCTCTCTCTCTCTCTCTCTCTCTCTCTCTGTATCTTGCTCTCTCAAAATAAATAAACTTAAAAATGGTAATGAAATGGAAGTGAGAAGTTATTATCAATAATGTCCTCTGCCTTACCAAAAGCAAACAAATAAATAAAAATCTGCAAAGCACTACTTTATTTTTTGAAAGATGTGAGTTGTGGGCAATCAAAAAGAATGACATCTTGCCATTTGCAACAACGTGGATGGAACTAAAGCGTATTATGCTAAGTGAAATAATTCAGTCAGAGAAAGACAAATATCATATGATTTCACTCATATGTTGAATTTAAGATACAAAACAGATCAACATAAAGGAAGGAAAGCAAAAATAATATAAAAACAGAGGGAGACAAACACTAAGATACTCTTAAATACAGAGAACAAACTGAGGTTTGCTGAAGGGTAGAGGAATGGGCTAAATGGGTGATGGGCATTGAGGAGGGCACCTGTTGGGATGAGCACTGGGTGTTATATGTAAGTTATGAATCATTAAATTCTCTTCCTGAAACCATCTTACACTATATGTTAACTAACTTGGATTTTAAAAAAACAACATGAATTGTCACTCTGGCATTTGAAACACTTCCAACCAATCACTAAGATCACGTCTACCATATTAAGACACAGATGAGAAAAGAATGCGTTGTTTTGTGTCATTCCAAGCTCTTTCCCACCCCCACCTCTCACCCCCTACTCCTTTCTTTTCGTGTGTCCTGTAGACAGAAGACAAATTATGGCAAGAACCTCACCAAGCAAACCAGGGAGGTGACAGCACCTAAGACCTGAGAGAAGTGCTGTGAGTTTGATAGGTCAATGGATTACTACAGACGCAAATCAGGGATTGTGTTACCCACTGGTCCCCGGGGCTTGCTGGAACTGCAAGAAGGAAAGATATTCCCTCTACTGTGCGGATGGTATTCATCAGCCACAAGCACCGGCCAAGTAGATCTACTGATAACATCTCAACAGCAATAGAGCCGAGCAGCGGTCCTTAGTTCAAGGCACTCAGCTTCACCAGAGGGAAACCCATTTCTGGCCACGGATTTCCCTAGCCTGACCCAACGTGCTTACATCTCCAAAAGAAATGAAGAGAAAGAAGGTAAATATGCTCTTAACAGCATATTTTCACACTAGCAAAATGATTCAGAGGTTATACAAACAACTCAATGACAAATTCATAGGTTGAGGGAAAATAAATTTGTCAACAAGAATGTGTTTGGTGCAAAGTATGGAATCCTGGCAATGTTAGCCCCGGGCTGGAGTTATTATAGGATTGTCTTGTTCTCTTCATGGTCCCAAAGATGGGACCAAGTTGTTTTTAACAACTCAATTTTAATAATCTATAGATGAGAAGGGCAGGCGGGAAGGAGAGTATAGTCAGATGTTATTTCTCATGAAAGAATTTCCTTATTCTCTTTGTTTCTGGAGAATGTATTGTTTCTCTTCATAACTGAAGTGTTGATGAATCCTCAGGCTCCATAGCACCTTGTAGAAGCTAACCCACCACTTCCTATGCGTAACTGCAACTGTTTCCCAGCTCAACCTCATCAACTTCCCAAGAAAATGTCTTTGGACATGATACTGAATCAGCATTCTAGAATCCTGTACTAGAGAATCACATGACATATCACTTCAAATAAGCACTAGCTAAGAACAGTCCTATGACCTGTGGCCAAGAGAACCGGAATTATGTATTTTCCCAAACTCTCACTCATCAGTCTCAGTCTCAAGTATTCATATCCAGAGAGATTTGTTCTGGGGGAAATTATACCAAGATAGATTTTTATATACTCATTTGTCACAAAATATGTATAATTTTACATTATCTTTCATATAATCCATATTATGAAACCATTTCATTTATATAGCTTTAGAGAAGAATGTCACCAAAATATAAAGCCTACATCTTTAAATACCAACAACTTGTTAAAATATATACTGATTTTTTTTAATGTTTAATTATTTCTTTTGAGAAAAAGTGTGCAGGGGAGGGGCTGAGAGAAAGGGAGAGAGAATCCCAAGCAGGCTCAGTAGAAACCCCAACATGGGGCTCGAACTCACAAAAAAACCATCAGATCATGACCTGAGCCAAAATCAAGAGTCAGACAACTAATCAACTGAGCCACGCAGCTGCCCCATACTGATTTTTTAATGGATTTCTTTCTAAAAGAAATTATATCTTACCCTTGTTAAGCAGTGGTTCATGGACATCATTTAAATATTTCTTGCTGATTCAGAGTCTTGATTAAGAATAGATTTCATTAAGAATGTATGTCGATTAAATTGTCTCCTTTTTCATCAGCTCTTTTTGCCTTCCTTCTAGTTTTTTGTTCCAAATTTTTTATTCATAGAAAAAATAAAGTTTTGTATACTCAGGTACACACACACAGTGAATAGTCAATAAACTTGGTGTTGTAGTTAAGGGCATGGATTTAGTGCAGGGGCTTTGTGAAGATTGTTTAGAGAACTTAGAAGCCTTTTCCACATAATTCCAGTGCAGGGCTCTGTTCCAAAAGGTTTAAATTACTGGCAAGGTATTACTGTAATTTTGATCTAAATATAAAATCCTCTGTTTTCCAAAATTTTGGGCACACCTACAAAATAAAATAAAACTAAAGGTAAATGGTACTTTTTCTTAACGTGGTAAGGCTTCCTTCCCCACACACCAATCAAAGATCTCTAAATGAAAATATCACGTGAAGCCCTGAAGGTTAAACTGTAATATTCCTGGCTTCCTAGAAGAGTAGAAATATGTTACACTATGGAAACTTGAAAATATTTGCTCTCCTATTAAACAAGATTTAACTATAGGAATTATTAACAGAACCTAAAGTATTCTATCTGTAAGTTTAAAGACAAAAGGTAAGTTCTGGAGCACCTGGGTGGCTCAGTCGGTTAAGCGTCCGGCTTCAACTCAAGTCATGATCTCATGGTTCTTGAGTTCGAGCCCCACGTCAGGCTCTGTGCTGACAGCTCAGAGCCTGGAGCCTCTTTCAGATTCTGTCTCCCTTTCTCTCTGCCCCTCCCTCGTTCATGCTCACTCTCTCTCTCAAAAATAAATAAACATTAAAAAATATTTTAAAGATAACTTCTAAATTATCATTTCCAAGGATAATTCTGATGTAACCTCATCTTGAAGAATGTTTGAATGATCTGATTTTTAATATATTTGAATATCTGAATTTTTAGGTAAATATAATAAATATCAGGTTTGGTAATCTTTTGTAGTTTTTCTAATATGAATCCATGCCTCATCAGAAGTATTACTGGCTTATTTATGTTAAGCATGTTTTTAAATTATTTCCCCATTTGCTGTACCAAAATACAGTAACAGTATTTAATAAGCAAACATGTGAATGCTCATCAGAAACAAATATCCAAAAACCTAAGCTAATCTTCTCCATGTTAATTTTATCTAGCTCTTTTTGAAGCAATGGTGGCTCTGAAAAACTCACAACTCAAGTCATAGACCCAGTACCAAACTGAGAATTCTGAACATCATCACATTTTGTTTCCTATGTTTATAATTAGGTTTGCTCTGAAAAGATGCTCTCAGGGATAGACTAAACCTCATCTTGCTGCACAAAGAGAGTGACCATATATTCCATTTGTCCAGGACAGTCCCTTGTTTATGCCCAGTTATCACTGACTAACTTTAATAAGGTTTCCATATCCCTCAAAATGTCCTAAGTTAATTCAGAGACCAACAAGGAATAGAATGGTTTAGCTTCTTCAACCAAAACTTGAGCAACTTGGACTCTTAGGAGGAGAAGGTAGAGAGGCCAAGAAAGAGAGGAGGGCAGAAAGGCAGGGAAGATTCTTTGGTCTCCCACTCATAAAAAGAAAGTGAACATCAAGTTGGAAAGACTGTATTATTTTTCAACCTGTCTCATGCCTGCTTCTAATCTGGCAGTTCAGTAATATTTGGCTTATTTTCCAAAAATCAAAAAAACATATAAAGTGAGAAGTTATTTAGAAGTAAGTGAAATTGGGACACACATTTGTGGGGTTCTCTGGGTTAAATACTTGAAGTGATATTCCACACCCATCCTTTTGGATAGTGCCATTTCCCCTATAATATGCCACCATCCAATCCAAAGATATATGAACATTAAAAAAAATAGATAGATTATTACATAATTTGTGCTGGGGTTATTTATAGCTTTAATAATCCCTGTATGACCTTTCACTGGAAATTTGTGATAACGAGGACCAAGCAAGGACCAAGCATTAGCTGCTGATGCTGGTGACAGTCACAGAAATAGACACTAATTTCCGGTCATACAGCATGACAGATAGCCAGACTCACATTTGGGGAAAGTACAAGGAAAAGCATCCAGAAACTTGGAATTTAACTATGCCATTCGTTACTTGTATGAACTTGAACAAAATTGGGGCCAGATCATGGCAAATTGAGGTTTTGTACAATTTTAATTGTAAAACAGGGAAATAAACCTCTTAAGAGTAGATCTAGCTAAAACAGGGAAATGGACCTCTAAGAGTAGATCTAGCTCAAACAATCTGGGCATTTCATGAATTTTTATTTCATAGGACAAGCAAAATATACATATTCTCTGGCTCTGAGTGAGCTTAGCAATCAGGCACTCTTCACACCCAGCACATCAACCCCAAAATTTCCTGCTAGAGTTTTCTATGGGGCTACTCTCAAGTAAACAATTGCACTAAAGATGCAATCATTGCCTGCTAGAAGCTAGGTTTTGTTTGTTTGTTTTTCCATTCAACCATTCACTCCTTTCTCCTTCACTGAAATTTCAGAGTGAGTCCAACTTCTTTGTTTCCAATTGTCTGTTCTATATTGTTCTACTAAGGTATCAGTTAGTTATTAGCTGTGATATTTTCTCTCCAGTCTTCTTCCTGACCTTTGATTTATCTCCATCTCAAATTTAGATTTTATTTTTCTGAGGCAGAAACTATACATAAACCTCAATTTTTAGTCACAAACATTGTGCTTGCTCTAGAAATTGTAGCTTCTTCTCACTGACATTTTTAAAGTAGGGTTGATTCTTTTATTTATTTCCAGTTACACTTCAATATCTTAACCCTTCAGAGTGTAAGTTATATTAGCTGAACTAATTAATTCTTTTTTACATTGTGTTTTTTTAAAAAGCAGCATAAAATTTACCATCTTAGCCATTTTAAAGTGTGCATTTGGGCAGTATTTAGTATATTCACACTGTTGTACAGCAGATCTCCAGAACCTTTTCCTCTTGCAAAACTGACATCCTATGACCCGTTATAGCATCCTTCCCCAAGGTCCTGGTAGCCATGATTCTACTTTCTGTTTCTATGAATTTGACTACTTTAAATGCTTCATATAAGTGGCATTTTCAATAAAATCTGAACTACATTTTTATTATACATACAGTCACAAAAGTCATGGCAATGATGATTTTATACCTTAGTATATTAACGCATTAATCATTTTGAAGAGCTTTCTTACATATTAAGTACCTCTTTATTCAATACTTTCTCTCCTGTCACCCTCCTTCTCACAGTTGCCACTCTTCCAGCCCTTTTTAATCATGTCTTCAAAGCTTAATCCCACTGTAAGCAAGCACTCTATACTCTTAGTCTTAACTGAAACTTTGCTTTTCTTGGAGAATCTCTCTCTTTCTCTCCAATCCTGTAATAAGGACTCTGTTTCTTATAACTCAGTCCAAGGCCATGATGATGAGCATATTAATTAATATTCTTTGGTTAGTAGTAATAGAGACCCAAACTCATATCTAGTTTAAGCTTAAAAAGAAAGAAAAAAGTTAACTATGAATTTACATAACTGAAAAGAAGTATTCTCAAATACACAAAAAGATATTATAATTATTATTCCAACTCTCAGGCATCATTTCCATGTGTCTTTGCTTGAATTAATTTTCTCAGGATTCTATTGCAACCTTCTCCTATGCAGTAGGTAGGCAAGATGGCTGCCAATAATCACAAGATCACATCATCTTTACCTTCTTCCTGACGAGTACATCTATAACACAGAAGTACTCTAGTTGAAATAGCTCAGGTCACAAAACTATTCTTTGATCCAGTTACTATCTATGGAGAATACTGTACTATTTGAGAGACTGGACACCAAAATTGATAGCTCCTCCAAAATGATATGACGTTCATATCTCCAAAGAACAAAATAGGCCAACTACTAGAGAAGAAATGGCATCGCCTAGCACCTCATGTTAATTTTCAATCATTTCTTCTCTGCTTTTCTTTAATAAAAGCAAGCAAACTTCTCCCCCTTTGAGGCATGCTCTCCAGCCCCTATTCCCAGCTATCTGTTGCCTTTGCCCAATACCTACCTTAGATGGTTTTGGCACTAGTCTTTCAAAATACCCATCATCATAGTATATGACTTTAGTGTCCATTTGGATGACTTATCCAATATCCTAACGTCCTAGATTCATAGTTCCTTAATCTCCTAAAATCTAGTGATCTTACTCTTCTTTTTTCTGAATCTTATCAACCATTGAAATCTTCTATTTAAAAAATCTTAAGATTCTAATATTACACTCTCTGGCCACAAACTCCAACTTTCTACCAGCATATCCACATGGACATCTAACAGAAATATCAAACTTGATTATGTCTAACTGATAAGTGGTGACAGCCTGAACTAAGATTGTGCCCCACACACTGCTACAGTTCATGCACTTTGTCCCTGACCTGCTCACCCACCTGACAAGGAGCAGCTGCCTGTCCACAAAGACGCAGCTCCTACCACATCTCCATCTTTAGATTTTCTGAGTCCTAGTGTAGGTGCATGTGCAACAATGTGATGAACATGCTCCTCTTGAGTTCATCCAAATTGCCACAATTCTATGTCATAAGCACCAAACAGGGCTCTCCTTGCTCCACCTGAGTTCCAGTTTGTCTTCTCATGCTCCGCTTTGTCCCCATGGATCTCAGTTTGCACTTCCCTTTCCCACTGCAGGTCCAGATTTCTTTCCCACCTCTTGGTCCTGCTGATCTACCCTGACTGCAGGCACACCACAGGCAGGTGCAGAACGACTTCCAGATGTTACTTCACCAGTAACACTGGTTAATTGATGATTAACAAATTTTCTCTGATTCTCCAACCCTCACTTTTTGAGGCTTTGTGTCTCCAGATTCTCTTACATTTTGCACTATCTAATTGCTACCATAAATCTATTCTGTATCATTCATAGGGTTCTCCTTCCCTGATCAAACTGTAACTGAGACACCAGATTAGAGGTTATCACACAAAATTTTGAGAAGTATTTATTGAAAAATAAAAGGCCTTAAAAAGCAAATGAATACAAATCAAAGGAGATTTTATATTCTTAGATGTGTTTGAATCAAAGTTCTGATGTGATTGGAAATGAGGGGAATAGCAACCCTGAAAAGCAAGGTGTCACCCATGAATTCTACGGCTCCAGACCACACAGGATGCTATTTCTATGTGTCCTCATCCCTTCCTCTCCTTTCCACATAAAATCTAAGCATCATTAACAAATTTTTACTGACTGGTCTTATGCTTTCCCCTACCAAATTCATCCAAACATTATATATTATATTTCAGTACAAAATGGCAAACTCAGCCCATTTTCAACTTTTTGCCCTCTGTGTAAGATTAAAATAAGTATTAACTAAAATTATAAAAACATAATAACTAAAAGAGTAATAGTGGGACTATCAAAAACCAGTACTTTAACACATTTCTGGAATATGGAAATTGAGAAAGAATGCCTTGTGTCAAAGTCATAGCCAGAAAGAAGAGAGAAGGAGGCTTCAGCAGATAGAGGAAACAACTTGACCAGCAGAAATTGAGATGCTTCAGATTAGAGACTACAGGTTTAAAAAAAAAGGCAGGAGAAAGTGGACTTGAAAATAGGGCATTAACTGGAGACCTGTATAGGACATCTATCTTCTCACACAGGATGATCTGAAGTCGGGCATTTCACTGGTGCCAGAAAGCAATTCCTCCTTCTAGTATTTGCCAGAAGAAAAGGTTACTGGCTCACCTCTTTCTCACTACATTGTAAAACTTCCAGCCAATAAATCTTTTCACATACAGAGCACATGGTAACCTATAATTCCCTTAATTTTAAATATAAATGGATAACAAATGATCACCAGAAAACTGACAGGAAAGATGCAGTGTAACACAGAAAGACCAAGATAAGTAGAAAAATTGTCCCCTAAGCCAGGAATATTCAGGAAGTGGGAGAAAGCCACTTTAGTGTTCTGAGGTAGAAAATACTATATCCAAAGACCAAGAATACAAAGTTAAGAAAGAGAAAAGAACAGCTAAAAAACAAGAAGATGCTTTCAGAAATTAATGAATAATTTCCCAAATCAAAAAATTAATTGAAAATTTGAAAGATAGATCACAGGTACTCTCTAAGAAGTTAAAAACAAAAGAAAGTGAAGAGAGGAAAATATGAGAGAAAAAATTATCAAAATTGAGACTCAACACAGGAAGTCTAATTATTAGGAATTCTAGAGAATTAAGAGCAATTTATCAAAGAATTAAAACAAGAAAATTCTCCAGAAATGAAAGAAGACAGTGGAATCTACCTGCAACCAACATTGTGAATTTAAGAAGAAAACTGCACGTGAGCATCTTATTATAAAATTTCAGAACTCTGATGGCTAAAAGATATAAAAAATTTCCACAGAGGGCTGGGAAAAGAAGATCGTGTTCACAGAAAGTAGAATCAGGAGATTGATTCTTTTTTGTTTTATTAGCAACACCAAATAGTAGAGCAATGTTTTCAAGGTTTTGTGGATAGCTTTCTTCCAACATAGCATTCTCTACCCAGCCAAACCATTAATCTAGGGGGAGGAAAGGAAAAGAATGTTTCTGTCTGAAAGCACTGACAGATTTACCTCCATGCCCCTTTCTTAGGAAGTTCCATGAGGAGCAGTGACAGGCGTGAGTTGTGTGAGGTAAACCCTCATGACTCACAGTGAGGTGACACTAGGAAGTGTCGAAGTTGGTAAGTCAAGAAATCATATTATACATGATTTATTTAGAGTCATGGAGCTAACCACCAGAATAACTAAAAACTGAAGTTGAGAAAGTAGCAACTTCCAGAAAGGGATATTAGGTGGCAGGGTAAACCCTTCAGTATAATTTTATTATTTTTTAAACCATGTTCATATATTAATTTGAATAATTTTTAAATGGACTACCAGAGTTCAATGAAAATTTTTTGTTTCATGTTCTGTAATATTAACTACATGGACTGTGGTAAACTGAATGGTGGCCCCACAGTGAAGACCACATCCTGTGTATATGTTACCTTACGTGGCAGGAAGGGACTTTGCAGAAATGACTAAGGTTCAGGATCCTGAGATGGGAAGAGTATCCTGGCTTATCCAAGTGGGCTCAATGTAATCACAGGGTCCTTAAAAGCAGGAGAAGGCGTAAGGGAGTCAGAGGAGATGACGAGGAAGAATAGTCAGAGAGAAGCAACATGGCTGGCTTTGGAGATGGAGGAAGATGCCAAAAATGTGGGTAACCTCAAGAAACCGAGTCTCCCCTGGAAACTCAGAGGTGGATACACTCCTGTTGACACCTTGACTTTAACCCAGGAAGACCCATGTCATACTTCCAACCTACTGAGGTATAAAATAGATTTTTGTTTTGCTTCACCATGTTTGTGGTATTTGTTACAGCAGTGATAGAAAACTAACACATGGGCCTACATGAAACAGGAGGTAATTCCTTTGGGTGTTTTCCCATCTTAGGACTCTTTTCCTTTCAGCTTTTGTGATCAGGTGTCCCATTTAAAAGGGCAGCAAAACAGACCCTTTGCTTTTCCTATTTTATAGGGTGAAATAGAATGGATTTGCTGGCTTTTCTTTGTGTATACTCCTAATGTTTTAGACATTTCTTTTAAGTTTACTTATTTTCTGAGAGACACAGAGTGTGAGCAGGGGGAGGGGCAGAGAGAGCCAGAGAGAGGGAGACACAGAATCCGAAGCAGACTCCAGGCTCTGAGCCTATCAGCACAGAGCCCAACACGGGGTTGAAACTCACTATGAGATCATGACCTGAGTCCAAGTCAGATGCTTAATCTGAGTCACCCAAGTCATACTGAGCCACCCAGGCTCCCCTATACATTTCTTTTTCTAAATCTTAGTTAAGTTACACCGAGATATCTTCAGAGAAAATGCTGAGCTATCGCCCATAATGGGGGCCGTGTACTTCAGATTTCAAAATATTTCTGGGCTATTCTTTTTGGAGCTACATGTTAAGGTTTGTTTTTATTTCTGTTTTCCCTATTTATATGCATAAAACATGCATACACAAAAGATACTAAATTCCTTAGCTATACTATTAACATTTTTTTGGCCATACTTGAAATTATGTGAGCTATACATTATCATGCTATTAGTGTGTATTTAATCTGTTATTTCAGAATATTTTTCATTTTAATCTTTTTTAATTTTTAAAAAAATGTTAAAGTTTATTTTTGAGAGAGAGAGAGAGCAGGGAAGGGGCAGACAGAGACAGAGACACAGACTCTGAAGCAGGCGCCAGGCTCCAAGCTATCAGTACAGAACCCATCACAGAGCTTGAACTCACCAACTGTGAGATCACGTCATTATTATTTTTTAAATGTTATCATCAAGATTCCTTGGACTTTAAACTTTAATGTGGATCTGCACTTAAAAATTCCATAAAGGTTGATTTTTGTTTGTTTGTTTGTTTTTAAGATAAGTGTTTTATAGCCCACCAAACAGCACATACTTTTTTCTTATAATCCACAGAGTGGGAATGTACTCATCTCTCTTTCTTTTAGTCACTCTTTGGTACATTATAGAGGATTCATAGTGTAAGAGAAAGAGAACTAATCTGGGAGGCCAGACATCTAAACTGGAGATTTATCTGAGCAACCAGTAAATTATGTGATCCTGAACAAGTCACTTCATGACTCCAAAGCACAGGTTTTTCTTAAGCAAAATTAGGTTTGACAAGATTCTGATATTAAGAATGGCCAACGGCAAGTCTGTTGCATAGAGAAGAGAAAAGCTCTCTGGCACACCGAAGTTCAGCCATGGCAATTACCCCTGGCTTATAAAATGCATCACTCATCAAAGTGTGTACCCCCTGAACTCTATTCTTTTACAAGATTTAGCTGCGGCCATAATTACTTGGACTCATTATGCTTTTTCTAAACCTAGATGACAGTCAGTGAAAACAACATCTCGGGTAGCTCTAATACATTGGGCAGGCTAAGATGGAGATGTTCCAATTACTCTTCTATTACAATTCACCTTTCAGTGACTTCTCCCTATTTATGTATTTCAGAAGCTCCAAGACGTTGTTTCCTCACGGACTTGATTTTGCAAGTGATCTGTAGTATAGAATACCTCAATTCAGTTCCATGTGCTCATCATGCTTTTTTTCCTCAAAGCATTAGGTTATTCTAATAATATATTATAAATAAGTCACCAAGTTTTTATGAAATAAATTTTAAAATATTTTCCAACAAGCAGAAATGTACCTATAACTTATTTAAGCAAAATTTTCTTAAGGGATCAAAAAGTTTAAAATTTTTTATTATTGCAAATATCAAAAGCTATCAAAACTTGCTCAAGAGTAACTATTTACATTCTGGGTGCATTCACTTCAAAACGAAAAGACACAGTGGGCAAGAAGAGGCCACGAAGAGGAAGACCACCTCCAGATGGGTAGGTGGCAGGCTTAATAAGCAAGGGAACTTTATACAAGGCTTGTCTTGGGTGGCAACAAGACAGTAGATCTCTGGACCTGTCCTCCAGAATCTTGAATAGTCACATATCCAGTCTAGACGGTCTGAACAGCACAGTACTCTCTGATGGCTACATCCTTGGAAACAACTCCCACTATGGAAACAGTGAGCAGAATGTCCAAGGGGAGGGGAGGCGGTGAGGAGCCTCTGATTGCCCAGGTCCAGCTGGAGAGCTAACTCATGGTCATCTTTGCTCATGACCCTCTTCAACACACAGTAAAAGTCACTGTCAAAATAGCCATGAAGTCATTTCTTTTTCTTGAGTACATCTCAACTGGAGGAGGTGAGAACTGCATAATCTAGGTGGAGGAGAGAGGAAGCATTGGCATCCCTGCTCATCTCCTATGCTATGAGCTATGGTGGGGTCAAAAAAATATCTTTAAATAGGGCTTTGTTTTCTTGTGGCCTAATCACTAGGAATGTTTCTTGGGAATCTACCTTTAGCTTCTTATTCTGCTTTTTATTTCAGTCTATGCCCTTTTTCTTTTATCCTCTCAGTTTTCATCTCTCTGGGTACATGAATTACTTATATATCTTCTTACCCCCATGGAGGTGCCCTTTTGTGTTATCTGCAAATCCTTTTTAACTAAACTACCTATGTCTGAAAAGAAAACTCTTGTACCTTCAAGAATTCATTAAGGAAATCTCTAACACTGTAAAAATTAGACACAAATCCTGTCCTCCCAAAGCTTACAGTCTAGAGGAAACAGATAATAAGCAAAAGTAATGATGTTGGTAAATACTCTGAAAGATAAGTTATCAGATCTTCTGGAAATGCTTGGTTGGGCACCACAAACTTATCTAGCTAGATCAGGGAATTATATTTGAAATCTTCTTGGCCTAAATACATCATCTTCAAAGCCATACTCTGCCTTACAGTTGGAAACATCACTATTCTACCTGTCCCCTGAATTTCCACAATATAGGGGTAATATCTGACTTCTTCAAGTTCCATATAGCCATTGCCACTTGCTACTATGGAAATACTATGGATATGGTTCAGAGAAGTCTTTTTTCTTCTTTGTTGACAAAAATCTAAAATATGTAGGTTCAGTCTCTGTAAATTGCTCACATGAGCTTTCAAATAAGCCTATAAGCAGGCAGTCCTGTTTTTTTAATAAGCCAAATCATTTATACTTTCTAAACTACAATTAACTCATTTAAAATATTGTTTAGCATTTCAGGCAGTTTACCACCATAATACCAAGCCTTTTTTGGTGTTAATTTTGCATCCATTATAATGTGTCTATTTTTAGTGAAGCCATGATGGAACATTTTTTGATGATCTTCTTTCCTGGAAACCTGAATAACTTTATCTGGTTGCCCATGTCTTTTTTTTTAAGCTTCAACATCCAGCCACAACATTTTCAGAGACAAAAAAGAAAGTGATTAAATGAAAGAAAAAATGATTCCGTTTTTTCTGATTACAGCTCTACTCCTCTATGCCAAGCACTCCAGACACTAACTTCAGGTTCATGGTAAGGTCAGAAGCTTTTGCTAAACACTCCACTTAACAATCATGTATTTTCATTTAATTATCCCTTAAAATAATTTTATGTTGTTGGTATATATACTAATCTTCACCTTCTCTCAACTGAAATTCTCTTTGCCTCTCTATCGGGGAAAACATGGACTCTGAGCTAAATATATCTAGGTTGCAGGCCTGGCTGTCTCATTTATAGGCTACATAACCTTGGACGAGTCATTTAACCTCTCTGAGCTTTCTCCATCTATAATACAGAAGTCATAATACTTGACAGCTTGGTGTCTCACTTCTGCACTACTGACATTTTGGACCACATAGTTCTCTGTTGTAAGGAGCTGTCCCGTGCTTTGCAAAATATTTCTCATCAAATATGGCCTCTATTCATTAGATGGCAATACACCCACCCTTGGAACAATCAAATTCCCTCCAGACTGCCAAATGCCCCCTGGGGCAACAATTACATGACTGTTGAATGGGTTAAATGAAATTATATATGGGTCATTTAGCACATTGGACACATAATATGTACACAGTAAATTCTTTTTATTATTTTCATTATTGTTAGACCTGGATTCTCAGTCATTATAATAACCACATTGTACTGTATACAAACAAAGAATGAGATATTAGAGAATGCCTTTTTTTAATTATCTGGGAAATGATTGGTTATAATTCAAAAAGGAAATAATTTAGTGTTAGTTTGATTCGAATTACAAGCACTTATTCTGAGGGAAGAAAAGAGGGAATCTGAATACGTTAAAGCATTCATAAATTTGACAGACACCAGTTTCAATACCAGCTGACATTTTTTCTTTTAGTCCCCCTGAAATCATAGCCATTGGAATTTCAAACTGAATTTAGCCTTAATTTCCAAGTGTCTGATAATGTAGAAAAGGTTCAGTGTTGAGAAACAGATATGGGTTCAGATTCCAGCTCTTCCATTTAGTTGCCCCAAGACAGTGGGAAAATACTAACTATTCTGAGACTATTTCCTGATCTGCAACATAAGGAGCAATAATATTATCATTGGAGGTGTTTGGTGAATATCCTGTATTTTATCTTTTTTTTAGATGCAGATTATAAAGATACAAAGCGCACAATGTATAACATATATTTGATTGCAACATATAAAACTAGATGCTTATGTAGTCAAATTGGGAGTCAGAGTAGGTAGGACCCCAACAGCCATTCTAAAGAGTGGTGAAGTTAAAGTAATGAATAGTGAGGGTAGAGAAAAAAGGCTATATCCAAGGGACATTTCCTAAGGAGAACTGGTAGATCTTCAAAACTAATTAGATGTAGTGAGTGAAGCAAAAGAGGTAGCAGAGAAAGACTCCAAGATGAATAGATGGTGAAGCCATTAGCCAAGACTAGGAAAGACCTCTGAAAGGGAAAACAGTGGGGAAACAGGAATAATGAGTGATAGAATGACTTCATTTTTAGAAATGTTGAGTTGGTATTGCCTGTGGAACATCCACATGAAAATAGCTCATGGGATACTGGATATATTAATCTGAGTTTGCAATGATAGCAATGTTAAGAGTTTTTATTTATTGTTAGAGTCTGTGCTAAGCAGTTGATACTCTATAGCAGAAGTCGGTAGCCATTTCTAAATATTGGTCCTCCCTCAACAACTGTATTCCCCTTTATCTACACTAAGAGAACCCATGATTTGTGGCTGGGTACAAGGCAACTTGGAAAAAGACTATGCTTCCCAACCTTCCTTGGCTAGATGTCATTATGCAACTAAATTCTGACCAATTGCCCGGAAAAGGAAGTGTTCTCAAAAAAGCCTCTTCCTTACCCTTGTTGCCAGAATGCAGACAACCACCAGATGGCTAAGATAGATAGATACTTAGAGATGGAAGTCGTCCGTAGTACAGCACCATGCTAGCTAGTGCCTGCATACCAGGACCTGTGTGGCATCGCATCAGCCCCAGGCACCTAGTGAGAATTATTCATGAGACAAAAGTAATGTGTCTCTTGTTTAAACCCCTAATATTTGGATGTTCTGCCTTTCAAAACAAAACCCAAATCATAACCACGACATATACATTATCTCATGGAATCCTCATAACAACAGTATCATTATACCTAATTTAGAAGTGAGGAATGCTGCTAAGAGAAATGAGAGAGGTTTTCCCAGGGTCACCCAAACAGGAAGCAGTGGAACTAGGAAAGGGCGCCTGGGTGGCTCAGTCCGTCGAGCACCAAGCACCAACTTAAGCTCAGGTCATGATCTCACAGTTCCTGAGTTCAAGCCCTGCATGGGACTCTGTGCTGATAGCTCAGAGCCTGAAGCCTGCTTTGGATCCTGTGTCTCCCCCTCCCTCTCTACCCCTCCCCACTCGCATCCTGTCTCTGTCTCAAAAATAAACATAAAAAAAAAAAAAGTGGAACTAGAATTTAATCCAAGAACTCTGATGACAGGGGCCATACTCGTTATCACTAAGCTTGAACAGTCTAGCTCTCTGACCATTCCAAAGAGATCCCACACAGACAAAAAATCAGTCGTTCCTTTTTTTTTTAACTTTGTATTAAACTATAATATATGTAGAGAAACTTTGTATTAAACTATAATATATGTAGAGAAATGAGCACATCCTTATTTTTCAAATGAGTATATTCTTACCTATATTCTTCCTCCTCACTTATGTGCTCATTTTCCCTTATCCCCAAATAAGGACCACATAAGCACCATTCTTTCTATTTTTATAGTATGACCTAGAAACACATTATTAAAGTTTTCTGGAAACTTCTCTTTTGCAGACTAAATAACTGTGTCCTTATGCCTTTCTTTATAGACTTAATTTCCCAACTACTTGAATTATTCCCACTCTAAATCTTTAAATATTCCTTAATTCCTCTCAATCTTCTACCTAAGTACCGTTCATGGTGGCACACTGAGCAGCATATACGGCTTCAGAACGAGTTTTTCACAGCGATGGCTTTGTACCAGGCCAGGATTCACGCATTAGCCCACCCATCATATTGAGTAGATTTAAATACTTGGTGAGTTAAGAAGTTCTTTCTGTTTTTCAGAGACAAAGAGAGCTTTGTGTTATTGCTGAAAAGCCACATAAATAACTTGAAAACAAAGAGTTTGTCAATGACAATCTGTTCTTTATGTTTTCAGAATTGGTATTTGGCTAACCATAATCCACTAAAATTCATCCGTGGACAGGAGGGCATGGGAAAAAGCGGTGCAATAGTTTCTTTCTGGAACAGACGGAGTAAGAGGGAGGTACACCATGTTCCAGAGGTAAATTCAGCACACCACAATTGCCATGGGTTACATATGAAGACGAGTGAGCTCAGGGAATGCAACTTGCTATCACACACCCCCAGAAAAATCAGGTGCCCAAACAGATTCAAAAGAAATATCTATGCTACTGTGACATTCTATACTTAGAAGTTTGTAAGTTAATTTTTTCCCAGATATTTGGGTTAAAAAATCAGAAAAAGGAAATGCCTTCTGCTAAGAATGAATACTCAGAGGTAAGGTTAGAATTTTGGAAGTTATTCTGAAGATATTTCAGATATAAGAAAAATTGAGGGAAGTTGAAATTCATCAACACTAAATTAATTACAGAGATGAAATAATCTTACAGGAAAGAAACAAAGGGAGTATCATTACATGCAAATAGATAAATAATATGAAAGATTTACAAGTTCTGGAGACACTGTCATTGAAAATAATTTTTTGTTTATTTGTTTAATATAATGGTAGGAACATGAAATTTAGATCCAAAGGTGTTGTGCACCACACAAAGAATGAATTTCCCTAATACATAATACATAATTTACTGCATGTCAGTGCCTGAATGGCTCAGTTAGTTGAGCGTCTGACTCTTGATTTTGGTTCAGGTCATGATCCCAGGGTTGTGGATCTCACCCCGAGTAGAGCCCTACACTGGGCTCCATCCTAGGCTAAGAATTTGGCCGTATCTTTCAAAATTATCACCATATACATCCTTTCACCTAAGAGTTCCACGTCTATATCCTTAAGTCATATACCCCCACATTGTGAATGATCTTGTGTTCAAGGCTTTTATAATGTAGCATTTTTTTTTTAGTATAGCTGACACACAATGTCCCATTGGTGATCACAGCATAGTGATTCGAAATGTTTATACGTTATGCAATGTTCACCACAAGCATAGCTACCATCTGTCACCGTACGATGTTCCTACAATACCATTGACTGTATTCCTTATGCTGTGCCTTTTATTCCCATGGCTTATTCATCCATAATTGGAAGACTGTATCTTCCACTCCCCGTACTCCATTTTGCTCATCCTCCAACACCCTCCTCTCTGGCAATCATCACTTTGTTCTTTGCATTTATAGGAGTGATTCTGCTTTTTGCTTGTTTATTCTTTTATTGGATTCTACAAATGAATGAAATCATATGGTATTTGTCTTTCTCAGCATGACTTATTTCACTCAGTGTAATACCCTCTAGGTCCATCCGTCTTGTCTCAGATGGCACAATCTCATCCTTTTTATGGCTGCATCCAGTGTTTGTGTGTGTGTGTGTGTGTGTGTGTGTGTGTGTGTGTGTGTGTGTGACATCTTATCCATTCATCTGTCCATGGACTGAGGTTACTTCCATGATATGTCTATCATAAATAATTATGCAGTAAACATAGGGAAGCATATATCTTTTTTAAATATAATTTATTGTCAGGTTAGCTAATATACAGTGTATACAGTGTGCTCTTGGCTTCAGGAGAAGATTCCCATGATTCATCACTTACATATAACACCCAGTGCTCATCACAACAAATGCCCTCCTCAATGCCCATCACCCATTTTCCCCTCTTCCCCTCCCCTCTGCTGCCCCCATCAACCCTCAGCTTGTTCTCTGTATTAAAGAATCTCCTATGGTTTGCCTCCCTCTCTGTTTGAAACTATTTTTTCTCTTCCCCTCCCCCATGGTCTTCTGTCAAGTTTCTCATGATCCACATATGAGTGAAAACATATGATACCTGTCTTTTTCTGACTGACTTATTTCACCTAGCATATCTCTTCACATTAGTGTCTTCATTTTCTTTGGGTAAATACCTAATAGTGGAATTATTGGATCATATGGTATTTCTATTTTAATTTTTTGAGGAACAAAATACACAGTATATTAGCATCCACATAAAAAATGATAAAGAGGCTTCTATTCATTAGTATATGCATAGAATATCTCTGGATAGATAACCAAAAAATTAATATTAAGCTAACAATATAGCTCCAAAGGAAAATGTGTGGGTAAGAGACAGATATCAGATGGAAATTTTCTCTGCATAGCCTTTCATACCTTACAAATGTTGAAGATATGAAAATACTGGATTTTTTTTATCAAAGTATAGGTGACACACAATGTTATTTGCTTTTTAAATTAAATAAAGTCTAAATTTAAAAATCATCTACCCCAACCCTCCCCAAGAGTTCTTTTAACTCTTGAAATATTATTTACATATTTTGGAATTTCCATACCAGTAAATGGTATTTCTTAACCATCACACAATATTTCAAGGAACCTATGAGAACAACGAGTATGAAAGCATGCTGTAGATTATAAACTACTGTCTATAAAGAACTGTATTGACTGAGCCCATATCCCTGATATAAAATAAATACCTGATATTTTAATACATTTGTTGAAACTCAATGCTGAAAATTGAAAATTTAAGAATGTTACACAAATGCTCACCCATTCATTTGCTATTGTTTATTCTGGCTCCTAACAATGATTTTTTAAAACCTTAAACACAAAAAAGAACTCACCTCATGCCATAATATATTAAAAAACAGTTGTGTGTAACTCAATAACACATTTAATGTACTAGGAAACTTTGTGATCTCTAAAAATTCTACTGCAAAGATTTGCTTACTAGGGAGAGAACTTTTATAGAATAAACAATTACCCCAATCATGAGAACATATGTATATAAATGCAAATTACCATATATCTAATTTATCCAAACAGACATGAATGACATGAATGTACATTCTAGAATGGGAATGCCAAGTACAGTCCATTTTTCTTGCCAGCTCCTGTTGACTGATGACATCTTCCTGTATCATTCCATGGAATGGGATTCAAAGGCAAAACTGGACTGACTGGAAAAATATGTTGCAATACTTATGTCTGCCATGTGTGAGAATAAGGATTGTGGGAGGGCCAGATACAGTCACACCTGCTCTCTCCATTTCCACATATTTTCCCTTCCTTCTTCCTTTCTGCCTTCCTTCACCATAATTTTCTACAAAAAGATTCCTAGGAAAGAGAGTCCATAACAGAAGGATTTATGCAGTATGGTGGTAAGAAAGAAAGAAGTGTTCTCCTCCCTGGCATTCCTTAGCAAGGGGAAAGGATGAAGAGATGGAAGAAAAGTGCTTGCTGGAGCTCAGTTAGATGTTTTCAGCTCTGATGATTAAATTAAAATATGGAAGGGTTGGAGAAATACACATGACCTAGATCATATCATTATTACTAGACTTTATTTATATGACCTAATCAATAAAGATCAAGACTGTCCCAACAGCAGCTCATTTAAATCAACGTCAGAATCCATAGAGATTGAATGATCTCTTCTCTGTGTAAGTTCCTGTGCTAGGAGCTACAGAGGTGCTGACAGTATTTGTAATTCAAATGAGTTTTCAATATGACAAAACATAGACATGAGACATTTTGAAAATTCGGGGTAACAATAAAAGCAGTACATGATGAAATTGTTCAAGGTGATACACCAGTAACCAGAATATGTCAAGCAGGTGAAGTCTAGCCCAGCTTTATAAAGGATATTAATACACGCAGGTCTTGGAAAATGGATAGGGTCTTCTGAAGTAAGAGGGGGTCTGATGAAGGTTACTGAAGATGAGTACAAGAAATAAGGGTGGAAAAGTAGATCACTATTTGATCTTGATGATCAAGAAAAGGAACTTGGGTGTTCTACTATAATTCAAGGAAATCTTTTGAAAGTTTTTGATGAGGGTAATGAAATATTCAAAGTCATGGTTTAGGGTGGCTATACGGATAGCAATCTACCCAAGATAGATTAGAGAAGGATAAAGAAACTTATGCTGAGTACATCAGTTAACATGTTGTTGGAATAGTCCTGGCTGAGGTGATGTGGTCTGAGCAACGGTGATAGCACTGGAAATGCAAAGGAGATAATAAAGTAGAAAAATGTTTCAAAAGAGATACTGGAGAATATAAATAGACAATAACCACTGAATATGAGGGCTGGGAGATATTAAGGAGTCAAGGTTAGTATACTGGAACAACAGGAAGGTCCTAAAAGATAAGTTTTTCCTAATTAGAGTTAGGTTTCCCTCCTGTGTGTGCAAATACATTCAGGCTTTTCTTCTGTCATAATTTGTATTATTCAGTTTTGTGGTCTGTATTTATTTTTCTGCCCCCCTCACTAGATGGTGAGATGCTTGAGCATAACAATCATGCTTTGGTTATGGCATAAATGGCACAAAAATGTGTGTATGTATACATCTGAGGATATCAAGGGTTGGAGGAAGGGAGGTGTCTGTTTCAGAAGGAGAGATGAGCAATGGAATTTTACACATGGAGAGATAGAAGTAACAGTGTATCATTCAAAATAATACATTTGTTTTATTTAATCACATCAGATTTTTTTCAGAAGTATCTTTATTACTATCCAATCAGTACAACCCATCATGTAGCACACCCCAAACATACATTCTCAACACCAAGATTCTACATAGACCAACCTCCCACTAGCCATGACTCCCTAGACCCATCAGAAGGAAATATTTGTTCTATAAAAGGATTCCGAGTTTCCAGCAAGGCTTCTGGTGGGCTATTTAGTGATAGCCAAAGCCTAAAAATGTGTATAATTTTGATTGTCCACTTGAACTTTAAGGTATGTAGCCTCAGTATATAAATACGTCTATGTGAAAAAGATAATTAGGGGAATGCTTGTCACATAGAAGCCCATATCAGCAAAATTTTTTGGAAACAACTTAACTGGCAAAAAATTGGGGATTGGCTAACCAAATTATGGGCTATCTATACAAAGGAATCGGTTGTCATCATAACCTATGATGTAGCAGAATATATCAAATGGAAAAATGTTTCCTAATCACCAATAAGTGACAAGGGCAAATTATACATTACAAAAGGAATGCATAATGTACTCTCCTCCTGGTGATACTATAATATTGTTGAAAGGCTACATACCAGAATATTAACAGTGGTTATCTATGGGTTGTGGTCTCATGGGGGATGTGTACTTGTTTTACTTATTTTATTTCTAATTTATTCAGTAGGCAAGCACATCTTTTGTAGTAAGCTATACTTGAAACTTCAAGAGGGGTAGGCTTTTCTATATTCATTTTTTTTATGTCCAAGGCTTGGCACTAAGGTATTATACATAAGTGCTCCATAACTATTTGCTGAATGAAGAAAAATATAATTAGGTATATGTTTATATTTAGTTATTATAAATAAAATGTACATGGGATATATATATATAAGAAATGTATATTCTCTAAAGCAAGAGCTGTGGCAGTCATAACCACAGATGAAAGCAATGTGTCACCAGCATGACCACTCACAGAAGAAACTTGGCCACATGGGTCAGGCTGAATAACTACAGTCAATGAAGAAAATCACTAGGTAGTCACCAGGGGACAGGAAACAGAACTAGCAGCCTTGCTAAGAAAGACAATCAGTACACTGAGTTCTATGAACTGCACCCTCACCGGAGGGTCTAAAATCTAGGCTATTGGCCGATGGCACTGACTGGGGTCTCCTTCATCTGTGTTCTAGAATTTAAGTGAAAATGATTGCTCTCTTCTGAGCCCCGATCAGTGAACTTGTTTCACATAGCTGGGGTGGGCACTTGGAACCCTCAATAGGGCTGGAGACATTTTGTAAGATGGGGAGTGTAGTCTGGAAAGGAGCTTTGGGATTTGAAATGAGAAATAACCCTGCCATTAACAGTGTGTGAGTTTTAGCAGGTTGCATTTTCTGGTTTTACCTGATAAGTATGAATTATAAAGATAGCTCTGTTGTCGCAAGATTGAGGACAAAATGAGATAATGACTGAAAAAAAGTTAAGGAGTTCCATAAGTAGTTGTGAAACTATGAAATGTATTAAAATATCATACACATGTAGGTTTTGGAGACCAGGTACACATGGACTTGGTTCACTAGATGAACTCACGCAAATCTATTGGTTAAGCCACTGTGCTGCATCAGACCAAGGTAACCACGAATAGGGGTGTTCACTGCAACAGTAGGCTGTGATTTTGTTGAACTTCAATATCTGGAAACATGGACTCACAGCCCACAGTAATACATTTGCATTCCATACTTATTTTCCCATTATCTGACCTCTATCTTTTTTTTCATGTTTATTTATTTATTTTGAGAGAGAGAGAGAGAGGAAGAGAGCAAGAGCAGGGTAAGGGCAGAGAGAGAGGGAGAGAGAGAGAATCCCAAGCAGGCTCCATGCTGCCAGCACAGAGCCTGATGCAGGACTCAATCTAACAAACCATGTGAACATGACCTGAGCCAAAATCAAGAGTTGGACCGTTAACCAACTGAGCCACCCAGGCTCTCCTGACCTCTGTCTTCTATTCTACACTAAATCATTTAGCCACATTTGTACAAATAAATATCCATTTACTATTTTGTAAGGAAACCTGGAAGGAAAGGCAGGGGAAATAAACAAATAAATGTATTGAACAGCAGTAACAAAGGATATGAAATGACCATATAGATTAATGATTAAAATAAAATGCATGATAACCAAAGAGATATAGTAGCTGGGGAGGGGTTAGGGATTCATAAATTAATGCCCACTAGAACTATAAACAACTGATCTTTTTTTATTTAATCTGCAACTTCAGCTCATTCAAGATGACTTTAATGTGAGATCATAAGAGATAAGTGTATCACAAATGAGCTTTGGTGTTAAGTGGAAATGACTTCATAGCTTGGCTTCTGATTTATTAACAGAGAACTTGAGCAAGTAATTTTTTTCAGAGCCTAAGTTTCAAATATCTGTTAAAAAATAAGAGAACAGTTATATGAAATACTGATAATACACGTGAAGTACACAGCTAACATGTAGGGACACGTTAAGTAGTATCCATAACAGTGATGCTCTCTGTTACCAATAAACACTAACCAATGGACTCAAGTAGTATTATTCAAAATAAGCTGCTTTTTTTGAAGAAAGAATGGAATTAACTGGGGAGGGAAAAGTAGTTTCCTTGGGCATTCAAAATGAGGCACTGGCAAAGATTACACAAAGGGAGTATTTCTGATTTGAATATTGCTCGGAGTGAAATTTTATTTTTTTAAGCAAGCTTTCCCAAAACAACTTGTTACTGTTTTGGTTTTTCTATAAGCTTTGTGAATTAATACCTCTATTCAAAGTCTATTCCTTAAGAGCCCCACTCAGTGAAATCTCAGAAATAATCCTCAGCTGAGGCAGTTTCCTGGCGAAAACTAAGCGCTCTAAGAAATTTCTGGGACAGAAAAAAGGCCTGAAATTCAAATAGACAATATAAAAGTACATAAAGGGCTACCAGGAGGAGTTACAAATTCAGATTATCAGAAAGAGGAGTAAAAAGAGTACAGTTAAAAAGAAGGAGCTTTGTAAAGACGTTCAATGGGAACACTAGGAAAAATTTCCTCAAGGGTGGCATTTTCAAAAAAGTTTACATGCTCTATTTGACCTTTCTACACTTGTCCACGAGCACTAATAATCTGTTAGTTGCCCCTTGATGGTTTATTTGTTCTCCCAGATGTTTAAGGAACATCTAACAAGAATTCTTTAGAAATGCCTGGGTGGCTCAGTAGGTTAAGCATCTGACTCTTGATTTTAGCTCAGGTCATGATCTCACAGTCCTGGGACTGAGCTCCATACAGCCTGCTTGAATGAGACTCTCTCTCTCCCCTCTCTCTGCCCCTCCCCAGCTCCCTCATTCTCTCCAAACAAGTAAATGAATGAATGAATAAATAAACATTTTTTAGAGAATTCTTTAATTTGAAACTATAGTATATAACAAAAGAAATTTAAAAACAATATACATAAAGTAAATGAAACTACAGTCATTTGCATACAAAGATTTTACCCATCTGTGTTTTTATCCAACTGTCAATCAGCCTCTTTTCCTTCCCCTGCCCTCCACTGGGATGAGTGTCATTTTAGCTAAATTCAATGTCAATCCTGCTCCTTCATTACCTTTACCTGTCCTTACTCAAATGATTCTCCTCAGATTCCAGCTGGTCCTTACCATTAGACTGTGCAAATCCAAAATCCTATACCCACCAAAGCTTATTATCTATATGGTCATGGCGTTTGACTTCCACTGTCTTTATCAATGCAACTTTATTATTCTAGGAAGCTCTGGACCAAAGAGATAGAAGTTTATTATTTATTCTCAACGTTTTTTAAAACTCTCACCTCAAAACACCCGTCTTGCTATGTCCACCAATCCCAAACCATTATATCGTAATCATTACCTAATTCTAATCAAGCTATCTTAAAACAGAATCCAAAAGCTTCATAAATTGTCCAACATTATCCTTCCTAAAATGCTATCAAATCTATCAAGGAAGAAAGCTCCCTTACCGTGGTAAGCAGCACACTCAGTTCTGCCTTAGCAACAGGTTATTTTGGTGGTATTTGTAGGAAACCAGCATTCAGAGATTGCAAACCTTCTTAGATGGATGTCCTCCTTCTTAGTTTGATGATTATAGTATATAAGAGGGGTGTGTGTATGTGTCTATATGTGTGTGTGTAATTTGATCCATAATCAGAAAGGTTTTTGTTTCTACTGTTAATGTGGCTGCTGCCTTTTACAGTTTCCTCTGTCATTACATTCAGACCTTACCCTACTGGACTTCCCTTAAGCCTTCTTCTAAATGCTGTGCTCTCCATGCACTTTCCTTTTGTTCTTTTGGTGTGCAGTGAAAGGTCTCAGGCATTCCATGCATTTCAAAGACTACACCCATGACCCTGTGGCCACTAGGCAACAATTCACTGAAGATTATGATAATCCTCCTTATTTGCATATCTCTCCCTGCTCACACTAACTACCAGGTTCTGGGGTCTGCACTTATTTGGAGCCAACCTGGCCAGCCCAGTAAGGTTAGCCTTGGCTCCACATGAATTGTTTTATCTCTACAGACATGGTTACTCTGACAGCTTCATAGTCCCTGAGGTTTTCCACAAAGAATGTGTCAAAGCATTCATTGAATGGCTGCTTTCTAACCTAAGGAATCTCAAACTGACATTATTTTATTATAGATTCCTGTTCCATACTTTTAAACTCCCCCCATCCTCAGGCCCACCAATTCCCGATACACCTGGGTTTACAGGTGTATCTAATGTTTGCAGTGGCAAAGACCAACAGAGAAATGCCTTTAAGCATTTTATGATCATTTTGATGTGAGGATTGTAAATTATAAAATCATCGCAGATCATTAAAGCCATGCTACGGTTTTCCTTTTGGAAGCCCAGCATTTAGAACAAAAGAATAATGTGAAGATAAAGCAGAAACAAAGATTGGTATCATTGGTGGGCTCACTCTTCAGAATGGTAAAAGATACTCATTTTTTAAAACGAGGCAATGAGTGAAGAAATTAATGACAATTTATACAATGAATGTTTTTTCCAGTCCTCTGTCTTGAGCCTTTTTTAAAAAACTTTTCCTTTTATCCTTTTTTTAAAAACTTTTTTTTATAAGTTTCATACATTTTGAAGCGGTGTAACTGGAGAGGCCATCACAAAAAATTTAAAAATAACACAGAATAACAGGTAATAGCCTCATATTCTGCTACGGATTTGTAGCTGTTGATTTATATTTTGCATCATGTCTCCTAAGATAGATGAAAAACACATTCAAAAAAGGACCCAGAACATTGAGATTTTTAGTAATCTACCCCACTCAGCAGAACACTACATAGACAACAAAGGAGAAACACAAGCTTTTTCTTATATATTCCCTCATTTAAAAAATTAGCATGTTTCAAATACATGTGTACTATATATACAAAAATGTCATATGTATCCTATTAGACTGATAAAATACATAAGATATGTATGGTACACAAAACAGAAGTGTTGTCAAGTGCTGAGATTAAAAATACAGACACTGAAGATCTAATTATTTTGTTTAATACAAAAGATTTTCCTATATTTCCTGGGATGAACTAGACTGAACAATAGAATTAGGCCTTTTGAGGTTTTCCTTGTCATCTTTAAGAAAAATTAGAATAAATATGGGGTGCATGGGTGACTCAGTCATTACGTGACCAACTTAATTTTGGCTCAGGTCATGATCTCACAGTTCATGAGTTCGAGCCCTTTATTGGGCTCTGTGCTGACAGTGCAGAGCCCGCTTGGGTTTCTCTTGACTCCTTCTCTCTCTGCCCCTCCTCGCTCATGCTCTCTCTCTCTAAAAAATAAATAGTTTAAAAAAAGAAAAATTAAAATAAATAGACGACTTGAGCCCTTGAAGTTTAATTGACTATTAGAAAACAATTCAAGCTTAGTGTAGTGAATCAGTGCATGTGTGTTTATTTTTTTTTAATTTTTTTAAATGTTTTATTTATTTTTGAGACAGAGAGAGACAGAGCATAGAGGGGGAGGGGCAGAGAGAGAGAGAAGGAGACACAGAACCAGAAGCAGGCTCCAGGCTCTGAGCTAGCTGTCAGCACAGAGCCTGACGCGGGGCTCGAACCCACGAACGTGAGATCTGACCTGAGCCGAAGTCGGAGGCTTAACCGACTGAGCCACCCAGGTGCCCCTGCATGCATGTTTAAATGGCTATATTTGTGCTGTATGATGATGCAGTCCTCTCTTGCTTGAGTAGCAGCTATGGAGAATGCGCGTATTTGTTTTTAGTATCTGACAAATTAGGCCCAGGATTGGGTTTGTATAGTAAAATAGTAACTCAAAGAAATGTGTTTGTTGGTATGTATAAAAGTTTCTCCTCCCCCTTAGCCATAGAAGATACATTCCAAGACTCCCGTGGATGCCTGAAACCAACAGTATTGAGTATATATACTACATATACTGTTTTTTTTCTATACATACTTACCTATGAGAAAGCTTAATTTATGAATTAGGCTCAGTAGGAGATTAACAACAATAATAAAATTGAACAATTATAACATTATACTGGAATAAAAATTATGTCGATGTGGTTTCTCTCCCTCAAAATATTTTATTGTACCGTACTCCCTCTTCTCCTGACAATGTGAAGGATAAAATGTCTGTGTGATGTGACAAAGTGAGGGGAATGACATAATGTTACGCGATTACTGACCTTCCGGTGACAGGAGGGACAGCGTCTGCTTCCGGACCATGGAAAGTGAAACCGCAAATAAGGGGAAACTACAGTACAACTTAGCTGATGTTTATGTTTTTATTTATTATTGAGACAGAGAAACAGCACGAGTGGGGGAGGGGCAGAGAGAGAGAGAGAGACAGAATCTGAAACAGGCTCCAGGCTCTGAGCTGTCAGCACAGAGCCTGATGCGGGCTTGAATCCACAAACTGTGAGATCATGACCTGAGCTGAAGTCGGCTGCTTAACCGACTGAGCCACCCAGGTGGCCCATAAGTAGTTATTAATAATAATCATAAGTAGGCTTTACACAGATATGATAGATTTGTTAATAATATGTTTTTAAATTTATTATTTATTTTGAGAGAAAGAGAGAGAGCACAAGTGCAGGAGGGGCAGAGACAGAGGGAATCCTATGCAGGGAATCCAGGATGTCAGTGCAGAGCCTGATGAGGGGCTCAATCTCACAAACCATGAGATTATAGCCTGAGGTGAAATCAAGAGTCAGCCACTTAACCAGCTAAGCCACCCAGGCGCCCTGTGACATGTATGATAGATTATTGTCATATCAATTAGATTATACACTTCTTGGAGAGTACATTTCATAACCCTCTATTTTCCCAGTGTAGTTAGCATCTTGTATATCGTAAGTGCTCATGAAAATGTTTACAGTGTTTATTTAAAAAGAAGAAATAACAGGCTCAGTATGGAGTCACTTGCCCCTGTGACAGCAAACCAAGACTTAATTACAGAAATGTGACCTTTAATCACTCAATCTGGAATTTCCTAATCAGAACTAACCTCACGTGATAGAACCCCCACCCAAAGGAAAGTGACCTTGCCTAAAACAATTCTTTCTTGTCTTTTACTAACAATTTCCTGTGTCCCTCCATGTTTCTGCCTACAAACCTCTTCCACTTCATACAGCTCCTTGGAGCTCATTTCTGTTTGTTAAATGGGATGCTGCCCAATTCATGAATCATTGATTGAAGCCAGGTCTTCAGATTTACTACTTGAACTTTGTTTTTTAACAACATTATTATTTCTCTCCATTGTACTCGCTCAGTCACTTGGGCAACTAACCCTGTCTCTTGTTTTGCAACTGATTTGTTGAGCTTGCTACCTGGAGTTTCTGTCCCTGGCATGCCATTTTCCACCCACTGACTTTGACAGTTGCCAAAGAAGTCTGCAAATAAACCACATGCTAACAAAGCAAAAAATACATAAATAAATAAGTCATTACTTTGACTTGATTCAAGTGCTATTACTTTAACGATTTTTCTTTTCACCATACTTCTATTTCTCTTACCTAAATCACAAATCATTTAGGAACCACAGACTGTAACGTAAGGGGAGAGTGGGACAGAGGAACAGCCTCAGATTATTTATTCTCCGGAAGAAAAAAAAAA